>NC_042616.1:774753870-775072370 GCF_901001135.1 Rhinatrema bivittatum | reverse complement strand
CCTCCTCACTTTGTGCAGCTCTGATGTGGCTTGCTGGGCAGAAGCCTTGAGCTTTGTCCCTGTTTCTTGAGGTGCCATGACTGTTGGCGCGTAAACGCTTGTGCGCCCCGGTGCGCTTAAGATGAGCGTGTAGATGTGTAGATGTGCGCGTGCAGCTGTGCGTTCAGCCGTAGATATGCGCCCGGCCCTGTGCGCGCAACTTTATGCACGGAAGAGTTTATGTGCGTGTAAGATTATGCGCACAAAGGTTCTGTTCTCCTAGCTCGACTTGTGCGCTCTCAATCGGCGAATGGCGCGGCACAGCGTGGCGAATAGGCCCAAGATGGTGATGGCGAGCACGCGGGCAATATGGTGACCCCCCTCAGAGAGTTTCCATTTGGGTAGACTCTTGGATTAGCCTGACCCTGCTAGGATGGATCAACCTGGTGGCACTGGTCCCGGCCAGTGACCTGTGCTCCTCCTCGATCCTCGGAGACCGGATTCAAGCAGAGGATTTCTACCTTACCTTGTCTTCGGCACTTCCCGGTTTCTTCCCGGGCGGTCTCCGGCTGCGGGGAGAGAGGGCAAATGCCTTCACCTCTGCGCTTGAGGATGCACACGCTGCATCTCAGCCAGGCCCGAGGATCGGGTGCTAGGTCCTCACCGCGATTCGGCCGCCGGACTGAGGCTTACCTCCGAGAGACCATGGAAATGACCTCGGGAATCTCAACTGGGAGAGGGACCTGAGGGGATCACCGCAGGAGAGTGGGGCTTGACTTCAGGTAGGTTTCTTCTTTAAATTTGTGTTTTCTTCTTTGAATTTGGTTCTAACGCTGTGAGAGCGTGCAGATACTCCCTAACTGCTATGGAGACGGAAAATACTGGAGAGCTGCACTTCCTGCAGGGGTATATGTACTAGGGATGTGAATCGGAACCGGAATCTGTTCCGATTCCGGTTCTGATTCACATCGTGAATTTTCCTTCGTGCGGTCCGATCGGGGTTTTTTTTTTATGGGCTGCGCCCGAGCCGATAAAAAAAAAACCCACCCCGACCCTTTAAAACTGCTCCCTTAGGTTCCCCCACCCTCTCGACCCCCCCCAAAAATGTTTTAAAATTACCTGGTGGTCCAGTGGGGGTCCCGGGAGCGATCTCCCACTCTCGGGCCGTCGGCTGCCACTAATAAAAATGGCGCAGATGGCCCTTTGCCCTTACCATGTGACAGGGTATCCGTGCCATCCATTACTCCTACCATGTGACAGGGACCTTCCAATGGCACGGATACCCTGTCACATGGTAAGAGCAAAGGGCCATTGGCACCATTTTTAATAGTGGCAGCCGATGGCCCGAGCAGGAGATCGCTCCCAGGACCCCCACTGGACCACCAGGTAATTTTAAAACATATTGGGGGGGGGGGTCGGGAGGGTGTGGGAACCTAAGAGAGCAGTTTTAAAGGGCCGGGGTGGGTTTAGGGCTTGTTTATGTGTGCCGTTTTTCCCGCCCTCCCCCAAAACTATAAGAGAATCCCACGAACAATTTCATGGGGTTTTCCTATCGGTTTCGGGGAGCCCCCGATTTCTGATGACTTTGAAAATATCGTACGATATTTTCAATCGTCAGAAATACGATTCACATCCCTAATATGTATTAGGGGCTGAGGTCAGATTGAAATCTGATCCGTCTCCAACTGCTAGCAGGAGTACCCTATACCCATTGGTCCTGAGTCCATCTGCTACACGCTAGGAAATATGACATTTTCCATTTCATTCACCATTCCCTTTCTAATAATTCCCAACATTCTGTTTGCTTTTTTGACTGCCGCAGCGCACTGAACCGATGATTTCAATGTGTTATCCACTATGACACCTAGATCTCTTTCTTGGGTTGTAGCACCTAATATGGAACCTAACATTGTGTAACTATAGCATGGGTTATTTTTCCCTATATGCATCATCTTGCACTTATCCACATTAAATTTCATCTGCCATTTTGATGCCCAATTTTCCAGTCTCACAGGGTCTTCCTGCAATTTATCACAATCTGCTTGTGATTTAACTACTCTGAAAAATTTTGTATCATCTGCAAATTTGATTATCTCACTTGTCGTATTTCTTTCCAGATCATTTATAAATATATTGAAAAGTAAGGGTCCCAATACAGATCCCTGAGGCACTTCAATGCCCACTCCCTTCCACTGAGAAAATTGTCCATTTACTCCTATTCTCTGTTTCCTGTCTTTTACAGATATCTTTACAGATATTCAGTGGGTTAAACATCGGGCTGAATATATACCTCTAAAAGTATTTGGATATATGTATGTAGCCGGACAACTTAAAAACCTATTGGCTAATTTTGAATATAACCGGGTATGTTTTAAAGTTATCCTGCTGAATGTGTCCTGATAACTGTTCCGCGTCCCAGCCACGTGGGTGCCATGGCCGGGCCTGCTCACCTCGCACTACCCCCAACCAGCTCCGGTTTCTCCACTGCCACCAGTTCCTGCCATCCCCGTCGCTCACCACGGCCCTCTCAGCTTCAAATATGCCACATCGGGGCTCCGCGTCTTCGGCCGCCTCGGCCCCGCCCCTAGGTGCGTGCACGGCTGACGTCCTGACATTTAAAGGGCCAAGCACGGGAAAACCGATGTGGGAGCAGACTGATGACATCACATGAAAGCCCTATATATAGCGAGGCCCTGTCCCCAGGACCTCGCCTTGGCAATCGGATCGACACCGTGGTGTAGTAGTTTCCTTATCCTGTGTTCCAGTGTCTCCTCATTCCAGTGTCTCCTCGTTTCAGTGTCTCCTTATTCCAGCATCTCCTTGTTCCTGAGTCTCCGAGTGTTCCTGCATCCGTACTCAGATAGTACCTTTCCAGATTGATCTCTTGTACTGACCTCTGCCTACCTGACCATTCTCTTGTATGCTGCCTGGAACTGACCTCTGCCTGCCTGACCATTCTCTCGTCTGCTGCTTGGCACTGACCACTGCCTGCCTGACCATTCTCTTCGTCTGCTGCCTGAACAGACTCTTGCTTGCATTGACTATGTTCGGACTGATTTTGGTATTGACCCTTGCTTTGGCTGACCACTCCTGGACTGATACTCTGGCTCTGACCCTTGCGCTTCACTTGGACACTCTCTTCTGGCCTACCATGACTACCAGACCAACCTGCTTGGAATCTACCAGCAGCTTTCACCTGACTAGATCCGCAGGCGCTGTTTGTCTCGCCTGGAGTACCTTCTTGAACTCTCACCTCACTGAGGTCTCCGGAGCTTCCAGTTTGTATCTAGTCCGTCCTCTCTTCATCAGCTGCACACACTTGCTCGTGGTGGGCACACCCCTCTGCTACCTCTCTGGGAGACTCCGAGGCCCATCTAAGTCCAGGCAGTCCGGGTACCCAAGAGCTCAACCTGCAGAAACCCCGGACTGTTATTGGTGAAGCTCCAGCTAGCCTCTGTCTCCTTGTGTGCTCTGCCTCCTGGTGGCAGGTGCTCTCTGGCTCCGACCAGAGGGCCGTACCAATCCTGCACCAGGCCAAGGGTCCATTTCCAGTGCAACAAGAACTTGCTACTTAAGCTGAGAGGGGTTTCAGGAGGCGGCGGGGCTTCCACCTGGGGCCTTCATTCACTTTGAAACTTGTATTACCTATTTCAGGGGCCACTTCATGGGCAGTGGGGGGGGGGGGGGGAACCTGTCAAGAATCCCTCAGGGGTTTTGGTTATATTGAAAGGAGGTTATTTGCATCACTAGAGTACTTTAAGACATGGCACTGGGGGCAAAGGGATGCATGTTAGCATCCCATTGCTCTTGGGGAAAGTTAGCTAAAATTCCTGAGTAGTATTTATTTCCAGAAAATAATATGGCTTGATTTTTCAGGCAAGCCATGCTATTTTATTTATATGGGATTACTTAGTAATTGTATTATTGGGGGAATAATACTAGTATGGTTAAGCTACTGAGGTCCTTTAAGAATATGTAGTCTTAGGTGCAGAGCCACCATTGCGTGGCAACGTTTGGGGGCTACTCACATGTGGTATTTTTCCCTGCGTTATTTTGCCACAGGGGAAAATACTATAGGGTTTACTAAGTTGTGGTTCTTGGTACTGCAGTTCAGTAAATCCCCTGGTATATTCCCCCTCCTGGGAAAATACCATTGCTTAGTAAATGACCCCCCTTAGGGACCTACATCTAGATAAATAAACAGATGACCCAAATTTCAGATAAATCGTGAGACGCCGGTGTTGCTCTCAAGGTAACGTATGATTCTTCCGGCAGCAGTACCCTTGTACCATGGCCATGGTGGCTGGAACAGTTAGGGGGTGCTGGCAGGGGTGGGAGGGGTGGGAATGGTTTACTCTGTCATTTGGCCACACTTCAAATTGCCAAGGGGGAGAGGCGTGCGGGAAGCTGTGGCATCGCCACAGACCTTTCAGCTCGCCAGGTTTTGAAGAGATTTTGGGGCTCTGGGGTGCTTGGTTGGTGGGGGGCCCTGGTCCACTAGCCCAAACTTAAAGCCACTCGAGAGGAAGGGGGAGCCCTGGCCGCTGGCCTGGATTTTTGTTTTTAAATCTGTCCATGCTTAGAAATATTCTTTTAATATAGCCACACAAGCTTAAGGTTACCGGGTAAGAACATAAGAACATAAGAAATTGCCATGCTGGGTCAGACCAAGGATCCATCAAGCCCAGCATCCTGTTTCCAACAGTGGCCAATCCAGGCCATAAGAACCTGGCAATTACCCAAACACTAAGGGTACATTAAATTTACCCCTAACACTAAGGGTACATTAAATTTACCAGATTACTTTTAACCTAACCGGCTACATTCAAAGACAACCTGTTAGGTTTAAAGTTTCCAGCTAAAAGAAGCTGGATAAATGCTCAGCAGGATGTTTCTCCACTGAATATCCTGGATAACTTATCTAGCTAACTTCAGCTGGATTAGTTATTCATTTGCCAGATTTGGGAATATTAGTTCTAATAATCTTTTGGCCCAGTACACCAACATTGGTCTATACCAAGAAACGTAGTTTAATCCAAATTGACCCTGGTTGTTGGTGTTACAATCCAAGGATTTGGATCTAGTCTAAATCTCTGTAATTTGGAGCCAGATGTTCCAATTCCAGTGGGTGTAGGGCTGGCTAGCCAAACGAGTTTACTCATATGCACACCATGCCAAATCTAAACCTGAGCCGATAAGTATACAATTCTACACCGTACCACTTTCAATCAGTGCCTATGAGGTATTTAAATAACATATCGTATACATTATTGATCGATAGTAGTGGAAGCAATATTAATAAAAGGTTACTCTCCTTACACATATGCTAAATTCAACAGTTTCCTGATACAGGCAAGAACAGTAATGGAATTCAAGAAAGCACATAGGATCTTTAGTTGTGAAGAAATGAAGGAAAAGGCAGGAATCAACTAGGGACTATGACTTTGCAACAGAAAGTGAATTGGGCAGACTGGATGGGCTTTACAGTCCTTATCTGCTGCTATATTTTTTGGACAGCATATTCAAAGTATATCCAGTTATAATCAGCAGCCACTAGATAGCCAGATAAGTCACTTATCTAGCTATCTGGTTAACAGGCTAGACAGAAGGAGGGCAGTGATCAGATTGGGGCCGGGCTACTTATCCAGTTAATTTAACCGGATAAGTAGTAATATTCACTTTTAGCCAGTTAAGTTAACTCCTCCTCTTCTGGAGCTGACTCCACCCCGATGTAAGTAGCACAAGCCTGCGATAGCCTTGGAAAATAAGGTCCTATATGTCAAAAGTTGGTGCCCCTCCCCTCCACCAACCCCCTTCCTTTTAGACCTCCATCCCACCCACCAATATGAAAAAAGTATCCCTGCTGGGAACTGGGTTAGTTACTCGCACACTCCTGGTGGCTCGGTCACTGCTTCTGAAGTTCTGACAGGCAGACCTTTTCAGCGCTAGAAGTGTAAACCGAGCATAGTTTATGCTTTCAGTGCTGCATCTTTGTCCGAAGCAGTGATGGAGCCACCAGAAGCTGGTGAATAAAAGCCCCACTCCTGGCAGGCATTGTTTTTTCATATTGGGGGAGTGGAATGAGGGTCTAAGAGGAAGGAGGGGGTGCGCCAGGTCCGTTGTGATGGGCTTAAAGATCCGGGACAGGGGAGCAATTTTTGGCAGATAGTTGGAAAGGAGATGGGGTGCTCGAGGCCCAGCCTTCTGACCATTATATTTACAGTTGTATTGGAGATGTTTGGGACTACGGGGGTGCACAACAGTAATATTTTGGTTGGGGAAGGGAGAGATGAAGGCCACAAGCTTTTTTTTTTTTTTTCTCTTTTATTTTACCTTCTGGCTGCGCTACTTAAGCCAGATTTCTTTGAAGATATGAAGTAAGTAAGCAAGTTTTTCCATTGAACAAACGAAGTGAACAAGTTTTAACATATAACAAAAACTAATCAAAGTAAGCAAATAGTGTATAATATTAGACCGTTAATAAACATGCAGTTAAATAAATCAATAAATAACATGGCATGTTATAACATATCTGGTTAAGTAGCTGGTTAGCTGGCCACACACGGCTGAATAACTTATACACCTAAATAGCAATAAACAAACATAGCCGGTTAGGTTTTTTAAGTTATCTGGCTTCATGTAGCCGAATTAATTTAAGCAAGTATATGCAGCAGGATGTTTATCCTGCTGAATATATGGGACAAGTTATCCAGCTAACCGTAGCTGGATAACTTGTTCACTATCTGCCTTACTGAATATGACCCACCCATGCTAACACGCAGACAAACTTCAGCAGAAATACATTTAGAACTTCCATAAGATATTTTTTAAATAAGCCTCTTGGAGTCACCACAGGAAATCAAAGGAAGTTCAATAGCTAAAGATTCAAGGGTCTGATACAATTTTATATTTGCTTCATTTTCCATTGAAGCATCAGCCTATCCTGAGCCAAGGCTATCTGCACAGGTTTAACTCCTTTAATCTCTTCTTCAAACTGTACAATCTTATATTTAGCTACCTGGGACTTCACCATCTGGTTCTGCATAAGTGCATTCACAGTCTGTACCATGGACCTAATATCCGAAGCAGTTTGAGACAAAGCTGTGTGCAATCTTCCAGCACTGTCTGGATGTTATCCAAAGTAACCAGCAATGACTTGGTTAGTAAATACAGAGGTATGCTGGTTAACTTGAAGTTTCTTAGCATTCGGATAGGTGGATCCAGGACCAGTGGGTTATGCACCTCTACCAGCAGATGGAGATGGTGCAAAGCTGACATCATGGTATTTATATCCCTGCACAGACATCAGCCTGCCAGTATTCTCCGTCTCTATTAGATTGTGGACATTCATCTCACTACTGGGGATTCCTTAAAAGTTTTTTTTTTTTTATAGAAGGAGAAAAGAACAAAGAAGTTTATCGCCCCACTCTCCTGTGGTAATACCTTATGGTCCTTCCCACAGTTGAGTTTCCTGAGGTAATTTCTTCAGATTCTTCCTTCAGATAAGTGTCTTGGTTCAGTAGCTGGAATTTGCCAGCATGGACTTAGCTGTCAAAAAAAAGAAAAAACAGCTGAAAGGCAAGCGGGTGTAGCAAGCGGAGCGCAGCGGTGAAGGTATATGCTATCTCCCCCCGTAGCTGGAGACTGACTCTGTACTCAGCTGGGTCGGGCTGAGCTCAGGTAAAGATTATTTAAAAAATTAAAATATAAATAAGGGGAGTTTATTTTATGGAGTTCTCTCCCCCTCCAGTCTCCGTGGTTGGCACGTCAATCTGACGTCTGTTCCCGCCTCCAGGGGAGCTTGGTGGAATCGGACAGTTTGGCGTGTTGAGCAGCCTTCCTGGCTAGGCCACACTCTCAGGCTTAGGTTTTTCACCACATGGTACGCCACAGCGGTGTTTGCAAGCCTTTTTTCTGTGCATTAGGCTGCCCTCTTTAGGAATGTTGGTTCGTGCTTGCATGCCTGGCTGTGCATCTAGTTATGCGCCTAGCTGAGTACTTAGTTGTGCGCGTAAGGGCGCCTAGTTAGACACACATTGGTGCACTTCAGAGTGCCTAGACAGGTGCTCAAGTTGTGCATCTATCTGAATAGTACAACAGGCACCTAATTTTTGGGTGCCTAATTTTTGAGCACCTATTATTTACAAGCACCTTTTGCGAGCACAACTGGGTACACAATTCTCAGCCTGGCATTCCCTCTAACTTGTGTCAGCACTGTTTGGAGGCTCAAGGAGACTTGTCTCTATCTGGTTTTACTAAGCCCTGTCCTTTCGGACATGATGCGGGAATAGAAAAAGAGTGCCAGAGATTTCACCTGGAATTGGGTCTCCCCTAACTGGCGCAAGACAGATGCTCCCTGGGTTACGCAGGACCCTCTGCCTTTTCTTGGGTGGAATTTTTTCAAGGGCTTCAGTCCTTTCCTCACACGAGTCATTTGCCCTGGTCAATCTTAACAATTCAGGATCGCAGGCTGTGGATTCCCATCTGACTGGTGCTGCGGGTAAGCATCTGAGTACATCTAGACATGCTGCAGGTCATGCTGATAGAGAAAGACCCTCACGGCAGGGATGATGAAGCCTATCCTTACTAGGGATGTGCAGAGGGACGCCTTACGTTGCATTCGTGATTCGGATTCATCGGTGAGCAGATACGTTGCATTTGGCCGTATGGCGCCCTGATGCATTAATACGGCGATTTCTATTCATGTCCCAGCTAAAATTAAAATTAACTACAACCCCCCACCCTCCTGACCCCCCCAAGACTTACCAAAACTCCCTGGTGGTCCAGCGGGGGGTCCGGGAGCCATTCCCGGCACTCACACCCTCGGTGCTGGTTTCATCTTGGCGCCGATAGCCTTTGTCACAGGGGCTACCGGTGCCATTGGTCAGCCCCTGTCACATGGCCATCGGCGCCATCTTGTGCTCCTACCATGTGACAGGGGCTGACCAATGGCACTGGTAGCCCCTCTGACATAGTATGGGCAAAGGCTATCGGTGTCATTTTGAGTACTGGCATCGGACGACCGGTGTGCAGGAGGTCGCTCCTGGACCCCCGCTGGACCTTTGGCAAGTCTTGTGGGGGTCAGGAGGCCCCCCCAAGCTGGCCAAAAGTCCCTGGGGGTCCAACGGGGGTCCCGGAGTGACCTCCTGCACTCTGGCCGTCCAATGCCAGTACTCAAAATGGCGCCGATTGCCTTTGCCCTCACTATGTCACAGGTACCGACGGTCGGCCTCTGTGACATAGTGAGGGCAAAGGCGATCTGCTGCCAGTATTCAAATGGGCAAAGGCGATCTGCTGCCAGTATTCAAAATGGCGCCGATCACCTTTGCCCTCACTATGTCACAGGGGCCGACCGTCGGAACCTGTCACATAGTGAGGGCAAAGGCGATTGGCACCATTTTGAGTACTGGCATCGGACGGCCGGTGTGCAGGAGGTCGCTCCCGGATCCCCGCTGGACTTTTGACAAGTCTTGTGGGGGTCAGGAGGCCCCCCCAAGCTGGCCAAAAATCCCTGGGGGTCCAACGGGGGTTCCGGAGCGACCTCCTGCATTCCGGCCGTCCGATGCCAGTACTCAAAATGGCGCCGATAACCTTTGCCCATACTATATCACAGGGGCTACCGGTGCCATTGGTCAGCCCCTGTCACATGGTAGGAGCACAAGATGGCGCCGATGGCCATGTGACAGGGGCTGACCAATGGCACAGGTAGCCCCTGTGACAAAGACTATCGACGCCATGATGAAACCGGCACCGAGGGTGTGAGTGCAGGGGATGGTTCCCGGACCCCCCGCTGGACCACCAGGGAGTTTTGGTAAGTCTTGGGGGGGTTAAGGAGGGTGGGAGGTTTGTTTACATTTTTATTTAGGTGGCCGTATAATTCGGCGAAGATTCGTGTATTCGTGGGGAATCGCCATACGTTTCGCTTCCCCACGAATACTACGTATAGTGCAATATACGTTGCGGATCGCCAATACGGCAAAAGCGTATGCACACCCCTAATCCTTACTCCCTGGAGGGTGGGGAAATTGCTCTGGGGATGGAGCCATATAGAACTATGTTGTATTTCTTTCAAAGAGATGAGTTACCAGCTCTGATTTCCCAGATATTGAAAATACTGGGAGTACTGGGGATAATTCAATGTCTGAGCCAAAGAAAGATCCCATTTTTATTTCTTTGCATAAAGCACCATGTTTCTTCCCTATTATGGAGGCTATTCAAGAATTGATTGATTTTGAATGGGGTGTCCTAGAAGCAAATTTTAAAGGGGGACGGACCTTGGAAGGGCTGTAACGCATGGATCCGGTTGCGAGAGAGCAATTGTGTTTTCCAAAAGTGGATGTGCTTGTGTGTGCCATCACCAAGTGGTCGACAATCCTTTTAGAAGGGGGAGCAGCACTGAAGGATGCAAAAGATAGAAGAAGTGAGGCTATTCTTAAGCAGGCCTGTTGTGTCTGTCACTGTCCGACGTCTCTGCTCCGTCCTCGTTGGCGACTCCCTTCGGGGTTGATGGAAGTCTAGCTGCTGCGGCTTCTTCAGGCCATCCTCCTCCGACATTCCAGGACTGGCTTGACGCAGCAAGCCGCCATGTTGACCAGATGCCTAAGGGCGCGTGCGGCCCGACTGATGTACCAGCGTTGGCACGAACCTCAGGGGCGTCGCCCTGAGATGACATCACCAGCTCCAGATATTAAGGTCTCATTTTTCGCTAACAAGACGAGTTAGCAAGGGGTTCGCTTCCTCCTGGTCGCTGCAGATGGGGTTTGCTCTCCACGACCCTAGCTACTCTGCCTCCTCGGACTTCACTAGAGGTACCTGCTCCTCGGGGGCTTCGCTCTCTCTTTTTCTTTGCAGGTCGCAGTCCGGAACCGGTACTCGCTCCTCGAGGGCCCACATCCTGGACTTGCTCCTGCATATCACTTCTGCTAAGAAGTTATCGCTGCTTACAACATTGTGTGTTCCATCTATCTCTCGGAGCTTTCCCTGGGTACAGGTACTCGCTCCTCAAGGGTCTAATGTATACCATCTCTTGGGCTGCCTTAAGAGACTATTGTGTGAGTGTTACCATCAAGGACTTGTTCCAGAACTCTGCATGTATTGCCTACGCACTGTCTTAGTTTCTCTACAGCTCAGCCACCCTGGGATCGCTGTTCCAATACCTGAGGGACTACAGCCCAGCCGGGCGCTTCCAACTCACTACTACCACCTTTGGTGGTTTGATATATTGCTTCTAAGAAGTCTTGTTGCTTAACATCAGTTAGTTTCCATCTATCTCTCAGAGCGTCCCCTGGAACCAGGTACTGGCTCCTCGAGGGCCTAATGCATTCCAACTCCTGGGCTGCTTTAAGAGACTATTGTGCGAGTGTTCCCATCAAGGACTTGTTCCAGAACTCTGCATATACTGCCTACTCACTGTCTTAGTTTCTGTACAGCTCAGCCACCCTGGGATCGCTGTTCCAATACCTGAGGGACTACATCCCAGTCGGGCGCTTCCAGCTCACTACTGCCACCTCTGGTGGTTTACCATATTGGCTAATAAAAGAACTAGTGTATGTCTGTCTACTACATTAAGCCTGACCAGTGGTCCCTCTCGGGAATTCCCCCAAGGGCGTGTCACCTGCCACTGGTCCAAGGATCCACCCACAACTACTTTAAATAACTACAGATTGCTAAATACCAGCTTTAACAACAGAGTTTTCTGACAGCTTGCTAACTCCCAGCTTTCTCTACAGAGCTTTGATATCAGATTGCTGCCTCCGCACGGAGAACACATCAGATTGCTAACTCTGCATGGAGAACGCTGACAGATTGCTAACTCTGCATGGAGAACACTGACAAGGCCTTTCAAATGATGGCAATGCATTTGCAGAAGCTTCTTGTTTCTCCCTGGTAGCTTGCTCTTGTTTACTACTCTCTCAGAAAGTTGATGATTCTGGCTTGAATGTAACCGGCTTGAATGTAACCAGGAGCTTACATTTTGGCAGATGTAGGCTACAACCTGGTACGCACTTCGGCCAGTAGGGTGAATTCAGTAATGGTGGCCAGGAATCAGCTATGACTCAGGAATTGGTCGGCTGATACAATTTCAAAGTCGAATCTTACAAAATTGTCCTTTAAGGGATCATAATTGTTTGGGAGTGAGCTGGAAAAAATGACCAATAAGTGGGGAGAGGTACAGGTTCCTTGCTTATCAAAGGATAAGAAGCAGATTCCATGCTCCTTTGGCACGAGAGATTGTGTCAGGGTTTCCAGACGCTTTCGACCCTACAGAGGAGCAACTTCCCAGAGGATTCTGTCTTTGGGTAGGTCTCAGTACTTTCATCTCAGGCAGCCCAGAAGGGGCACAGGCTGAGGTAGTGGTGCCCCCAAGCCTCTCATAAGAACATAAGAAATTGCCATACTGGGTCAGACCAAGGGTCCATCAAGCCCAGCATCTGTTTCCAAAAGTGGCCAATCCAGGCTACAAGTACCTGGCAAGTACCCAAAAACTAAGTTTATCCCATGCTACTGATATCAGTAATAGCAGTGGCTATTTTCTAAGTCAACTCGATTAATAGATTTCTAAATCAACTTGATTAATAGACTTCTCCTCCAAGAACATATCCAAACCTTTTTTAAACCCAGCTACACTAACTGCACTAACCACATCCCCTGGCAACAAATTCCAAAGTTTGTGCATTGAGTGAAAATTGTTTTTTCTCTGATTAGTTTTAAATGTGCTACATGCTAACTTCATGGAGTGACCCTTGTCCTATTATGCGACAGAGTAAATAACCGATTCATATTTGCCCGTTCTAGACCTCATGATTTTAAAGACCTCACCTGTCTCTTCTCCAAGCTAAACAGACCTAACCTCTTTAGTCTTTCCTCATAGGGGAGCTGTTCCATCCCCTTTATCATTTTGGTTGCCCTTTTCTGTACCTTCTCCATCACAACTATATCTTTTTTCAGATGCATCGACCAGAATTGTACACAGTATTCAAGGTGTGGTTTCACCATGGAGTGATACAGAGGCATTATGACATCCTCTGTTTTATTTACCATTCCCTTCCTAATAATTCCTAACATTCTGTTTGCTTTTTTGACTGCCACAGCAGTAAAAAAAAAAAAACACTGAGCCAACGATTTCAAAGTATTATCCACTATGACCCTTAGATCTCTTTCCTGGGCAGTAGCTCCTAATATGGAACCTAACATCGTGTAACAACGGCATGGGCTCTTTTTCTCTATATGCATCACCTAGCACTTATCCATATTAAATTTAATCTGCCATTTGGATGCCCAATTTTCCAGTCTCACAAGGTCCTCCTGCAATATATCACAATCTGCTTGTGATTTAACTACTCTGCAAATTTGATAACCTCACTCATCATATTCCTTTCTAGATCATTTATAAATATATTGAAAAGCACTGGTCCTAGTACAGATCCTTGAGGCAGTCTACTGTATACCCTTTTCCACTGAGATAATTATCCATTTAATCCTACTCTCTGTTTCTTGTCTTTTAACCATCTTTTATCCCATGACTTTTTACTTTTTTTAGAAGCCTCTCATGAGGAACTTTGTCAAATGCCTTCTGAAAAGCCAAATATACTACATCCACCAGTTCATCTCTATCTACATGTTTATTAAGCCCTTCAAAAAAGTGAAGCAGATTTGTGAGGCAAGACTTGCCTTGGGTATGCTGACTTCCATTAAACCGTGTCTTTCTATATGTTCTGTGATTTTGATCTTTAGAACACTTTCCACTATTTTTCCTGGCACTGAAGTCAGGCTAACTGTTCTGTACTTTCCTGGATCGCCCCTAGAGCCCTTTTTAAATATTGGTGTTACATTAGCCACCCTCCAGTCTTCAGGTACAATGGATGATTTTAATGATAGGTTACAAATTTTAACTAATAGATCTTAAATTTCATTTTTTAGTTCCTTAAGAACCCTGGGATGTATACCATCCAGTCCAGGTGATTTGCTACTCTTTAGTTTGTCAATCAGGCTGATCACATTTTCTAGGTTCACCTTGATTTGATTCAGTTAATCTGAATCATTACCCATGAAAACCTTCTCCGGAATGGGTATCTCCCTACATCCTCTTCAGTAAACACCAAAGCATAGAAATCGTTTAATCTTTCTGCGATGGCCTTATCTTCTCTAAGTGCCTCTTTAATCCCTCAATCATCTGACGGTCCAACTGACTCCCTCGCAGGCTTTATGCTTCAGATATACTTAAAAACATTTTTACTGTGAGTTTTTACCTCTATAGCCAACTTCTTTTCAAATTCCGTCTTATCAATGTCTTACATTTAACTTGCCAGTGCTTATGCTCACTGAAGGTGTGCCAACCCACCCCCAGGAATAGGAGATAGGGGATCATCTCTCTCTCTCTCTCTTTTTTTTTTTTTTCAGCAGTGGGTCAAGTTCATGTCAGACCAGTGGGTTCTGAAGGTGATAAGAGAGTTACGCTCTGGAGTTTCTCAGTGTTCTTTGGGATGTCTTCATGGTGTCTCCCTGCAACTCTCCATAGAAGAGACAAGCAGTGGAATGTATGTTGTCAAAACTCGGCAGCATGTAGGCTGTAGTTCCAGTAACTAGCTCTGAAGAAAATATAAGCCAATATATTCCATTTTGTTTCATTGTGCCCAAGACGGAGGGCTCCTTTTACCCCATCCTAGATCTCAAGTGATTCACCTGTCATTTGCATGTGACTCATTTTTGCATGGAAACCTTATGCTTAGTGATAATGGCAGTACAGTTGGGAGTCTGTGATGTCCCTGAATTTGTCAGAGGTGTATTTTCATATTCCCATCCATATGGAGCATCAACGCTTTCTCTGTTTCACTGTTTTGGGGTGACAACATCAGTTTTGAGTGCTGCCTTTTGGGTTGGCCACCATGCCCAGCACCTTTTCCAAACCTATGGTGGTGGTTGCGGCAGTGTTGAGAAAGGATGACATTCTGATTCACCTGTACTGGATGATTGGCTGATTCAAGCCAAGGGTCTGGAAGAGAGCCTTTGGGTCTCACACAAGGTGATTTCTTTGGTACAGGAACTAGGATGGGTGGTGAACTTGACCAAGAGCAATCTACAGCCATCCCAGACACAGGAGTATCTTAGTGTTCTGTTCAACATAAAGCAAGGCAAGGTATTCCTGCCAGAGGGTGCAGGTGGAACTATTGACAGAAACAATATGCCAAATAGTGTGGTTTTATCTACAGGTGCTCGGTTTGAGGCAGCCATCCTAGAGGTGGTTCCATGGGCAAGGGAGCACGTGCGCTCTCTTCAGCGCCCACTGCTGGCTCATTGGAGTCTGCAGTCTCAAGACCATTCGAATCAACTTCACCTGCTGGTGGAGATCAGCATACAGCTGCAGTAGTGTTTGCAGGTGGACCATCTAAGAAAGGGAGGTTTCCCTTCAGTCACTGGACTGGCTAGTACTCATGACAGATGTGAGCCTCCATCAGGAGTTGACAGCACAAATGAGCTGGAGTACATAAATCAAGTTGGAAGCCCAGGCCGTCCGGTTGGCTTGCTTATGATTCATAGATGTATTGCAGGGTAGAGCAATCCAAATAATGTCAGACAATCCAATGACAGTGGCTTACATCGATCACCAGGGAGGAATCAAGAGCCAGCAACTGTCACAGGAAATAGTCAAACCCATGGAATGGGTGAAAGTGCATCTTCAGGAGGTCTCAGCCTCACACATTGCAGGAAAAGAAAATGTAAGAGCCGACTTTCTCAGCAGACAGAGTCTGGATCCAATAGAATGAGAAATGTCAAACAAAGCATTCCAGCTCATAGGGGACTGCTGAAGCCTACTGTTTCAAGACCTACTGGTGACATCTTATAATGCAAAGGTTCCTTGCTTCTTCAGTAGCAGGAGAGATCAAAAGTCCTTGCGCATTGACACCTTTGTGCAGGAGTGGTCAGTGGGTAAGTTCATATATGCCTTTCCCTCATGGCCCATGTTAGGCAGAATGAAATCAGAAGATTGAAAGTCACATGGGGATAGTGCTTCTGGTGGTACCAGATTGGCCCAGAAAGTCGTGGTATGCAGATTTGTGAAGGCTCCTGGTGGATCTTCCTATCCGATTACCGGCTCACAGAGATCTTCTGGAGCAGGGGCCTGTTCTTCACGAAGATCCGACTTTATTTTATCTTACAATATTGTCCTTGAGAGGGCTCTGATGCTCAAGGGTGGATATTCCACTCCGGTGATTGCCACCTTACTACAAGCGAGAACGTTCTCCATTTCCTTAGCCTATGTGTGGGTTTGGCGAGTAATTGAGGTTTGATGTGAGGATTGAGGTGTTCTCCCTCATTCAGTTAAGATCCCACTCATTTTGGAATTTTTGCAGGAAGGATTGTGAAAAGGATTGGCCCTTAATTCAGTGAAGGTTTAGGTGGCAGCTCTTGCCTGATTCCGAGGTTAGGTGAATGGTGGACCCTTATTAGCTCATCCAGATGTGTCTCATTTCTCAGTTGCCAGTACCCTTGTGGAGTCTTAATCTGGTTCTGGATATCCTGGGAGATCCCACCTTTTGACCACTGTGCAGCATTTCCTTGGGTTACCTTTGTAGAAAACAGTGTTTCTTGTAGCAATTCTTCTGTGCGTAGAGACTCTGTATTGCAGGCATTGTCTTGCTGGGACAGTTTCTGTGAGTGTCTCCGGAGGCAATGCAGTTGCGTATTGTTCACTTGAATCAATCAATTTCCCTATTTACTATCAGCTAAATAGTAATTTCTCAGTTGTTCTTAAGGGAGATTACACTTACTTTTCTTGCTGGGAACGTTTCTGTGAGTGACTCCGGAGGCAATGCAGTTGCGTATTGTTCACTTGAATCAATCAATTTCCCTATTTACTATCAGTAAATAGTAATTTCTCAGTTGTTCTTAAGGGAGATTACACTTACTTTTCTTCCAGCGGTGCAAAGCTACAATAAGCTCAGTTTGCTCCATCCCCTACTTGCTATTGACAGGCTAACAAGCTTCCTTCTTTTTCCTCCTTCACAATGGACAGTGAGAGAGATGTGGAAGAATATCACCTGTTATGGTCCATGGATGTCAAGAGGCATATCTTAAGGTATTTAGAGGTTTCTGAGCCTCTCAGGAAGATGGATCAGCTGTTTGTTCTCCATGGTGGGAGTAAATAGGATGAACTGGTATCACGAGCTACAATAGCCTGCTGGATTAAGGAAGTAGTCATGGCCGCATATGTGGATGCTGAGCAGCTGTTGCCTACTCAGGTTAGAGCTCATTCCACTAGAGCTCAGGCAGTTCCATGGGCAGATATTAGATTGCTATCTCCAATCGAGATCTGCCGAGCTGCGACGTGGTCCTCCTTACATAACTATTCCAGGCATGACCACCTGGATGTGCAGGCCCGGGAGGTCACAGCCTTCACATGTGCAGTATTGATTGGACCACGGGCAGTCTCCTACCCTGTTCGGGAGTAGCTTTGATACATCCCTCTGGTCCTGGATCCACCTATCCGAATGCTAAGAAAGAAGAAGTTACTACTTCCCTGAAAATTTCCTTTTTTTTAATAAGGATAGGTGAATCCGCCTTCCTGCCCTTGGCTGCTGGATGTTTGTGCTATTGTCCTCTTGCACGGCTGCGTGTTTCAAGGATTATAGGTAAGAATCAATCCAGTCCTAGATCAGTGTTATTACACTCATTGTCTGAGCTCAGGATTTTCCTGTTAGCTTAGTGCTAGAGTGGTTTTCTGTTAATATTCCTTAGTGTGTCCACAGTTGGCTTTTGCAGAGAATACTGGCGGGCTGATGTCTGTGCACGGGCATATATTCCGTGACGTCCATCTTTACTCCATCTCCATCTGCTGGTAGAGGTGTATAACCCGTTGGTCCTGGATCCACTTATCCTTATTAAAGAAAAGGAAATTATCAGGTAAATAGTAATTTCTCAGTTGTTCTTAAGGGAGATTACACTTACTTTTCTTCCAGAGGTGCAAAGCTACAATAAGCTAAGTTTGCTCCATCCCCTATTTGCTATTAACAGGTTAACAAGCTTCCTTCTCCTTCCTCCATCACTAAATATATCTGTGGCAGCTCCAATTCAGCTCCAACTCCCCCCTACAAGACCTGTAGCATGATGTCATCATTCAGCGTTGTCTTCTGAGACAGAGTTCTAATCGTCATAGGCCGCATCAGTGGCATATAATCAGGGGGGCTCAGCGACATTTCTTTCCAAAACTGTTTGGACGTTTCTTCGTCTGAACAAGCTCAAGGACTTGGTTCTCCATTACAGATCTGGAAGACTGGCTGGTGAAGTCATTCAATGTAGGTTGAGGTAAGGATGTCGAGTCCAAGAGGTAGTCCTAGAGTTTCCCTTTCTTCTTGTGCAGCATTTTGATGTATGGTGGAAAAAAGGGAAAATAACAACAGAAGTGAATTGTAAAGATGAAAACGTAACCACCACTTGAATTGGCTGGAATCTGGAATGTTTAAAATAATGGGACATCTTTTATTTTAGATGGGATACTGAAACTGAAAGTCCATTCAGGGCCATAAAAAACCACAAAGGCCACCTAAGGAGATCTCCCTGACCTGCACACTACCTTTGGTCAGCCAAATATTTTAATTTTAAAGAGGCTCTAGGACAATTTTAAAACCCAGGACAGGTGACTTTCACCTGGGGGCTTGAAAATTATGTCGAGGCTCAGGGAAGGTCCCCCTACCCTGAATCACTATTTATTTTATGATTTTTCAACTTAGTTTTTATTTTATGGGCTTTCGAAAATGCCCCCGTTTTATCCCCGAATCAGAAGTGCCTTTCCAGGACATTTCAGGGTCTTGGCCCACATGTGCACTGGTGCCAGGGTCTTTAAAGGGGTCCCCAATGCCAAGATCTCCCTCAGCACTGCCACTGTCATAATCAACTGGTTATGAGCTGCTGAATGGGTTCCCCCGCAATTGTGGGTGCTGGTCCGACCTCCCCCATCAATCATTTCACTGCAGCATTGGATACAATTTTGTTGGCTCTATTTCTCTGCAATCGCGAGGCAGGAAGACCTTGTGGCTGTCTCCCAACAGCTGATCCTGCTCCTTTCTCTTCACTGCGACAATCATGGCTGCTTGAACCAGCTGTTCTCTGCCTCCTTCACTCTTCTCCCTATCACAGCTCTCACCAGCAGTTCACTGTAGGCCCAGGATACCCCCTTATTAGCAAGGATGCACCATGGTAGCTTCCACATTCCAATAAGAGTTATGACAGCTCTAGTTTGACCCCACAGTATCTCAAACAAGTAAAATAAAATTGTAAATTTGCTCTCCCAGTCTATTTCTTCTTTAAAAAAAAAAACAAAAAAAAACTCCATTCACATTTTTAACCCCAGGTTTTATATTTGGGTGAAAGCTTGTGTGTGGGTATGTGGGCATGAATGAGTGTGTGCGGTATTTTAGTGTATATATCAGAGAGAGGTAGTTTGGTATGTATGTGAGAGAGGTGTGTGTGTGTGTGTGTGTGTGTGTGTGTGTGGGGGGGGGTTCTGTGAGAGCCTGTGTATGTATATGTTAAAGAGAGGTAAAGTTTGTGCAGCTCCCCACTCTTCCCTACCCTTCCCCGCCCCAATCCACGACAATCTCAGGTGGCTAGAAATAAAATAAATCTCAGGTATGCAGATTGGGAGATTTTTAAAAATCTTTATTATTTTAATTATTGGATGTTATATGATGTAACTGCTGGTTTGAAATATTATATTGAACTTTTGGGACATTTATAAAAATTTTTATGAAGTTTTATTTATTGGATGTTCTATTCATCAGTTGTTTTGTCATGCTTATTCTTTTTATTAATGTGACTTTACTATTAGGATGTTTTATATTTCTTGATTTATTGTATGTTGGTCTCTTATACATGTATAGAGAGCGGGGTTTTGTTTTTTTTTATCCTTATTACTTTTATTATTGAATGTTATTTGATGTGTGTACTATTTTTAAATATGATATTTATGTTTGGAAAATGTTTTAAAATTTGTACAAATTTGTAATTATTGGGTGTTATTCTATTCATTAGCTGTTTTGAAGAATGGCTGTTTTGAAGTATGGCTTCTCTATTATGATTGATGTTTTATATTTCGTGATTGTATTGTTTTATGAGGAATGGTGATGTTTCTGTTTTTCATTGTTGCACTGCCTAAAGAGTTTGGCTTGTTGCTGTTTTCAGTTCAGTTTTTGTCTGCATGCTTTTATTTAATTTATAGTCTCTTTATTCTGTATTTGGTGAAGGTCGTCTATGTTCTGTATGTGTGACTGAGGTGAGGTATTCTGCTGTGTAGTTTCTGTGTCGGGATCTATAGCAGCCTGACTTTTTCTGTTGTCCTAACAGGAGGTATTTTGGTATTATAGGACCTGGTGTAAAGAGAAGTGAATAAGCATGAGAAAGACTAGCTATATTGCTATTCTATTTCTATATCTATTATTTAATTTTTAATAGTTGTTATGTATAATGTTTTTCATTTTTTTTATAATCAGTTTATTGAGCCAATAAACAAACTCACAACCCAATCTGATAGATAGCAAGGCAAAGTATAAAATCAGAACAGAAACATATCCCAAGAATACTAATCCTTAGGCTCAAACATCATTTTGCAACAGAAAAAACAAGACTCCCAACTCACACTCACACACTAACTACATTCACACCTCATTCACTTACTCACTCCAATCTCTATGATTGGGAAGCAGTGCTAGGTCCAGCTTGAAAAGGTTCGAGGAGATGGCTCGCTCCACACTGCCGTAAGACTCCTCCACAGCAAAAAGTAACCTTTAAGAACTATAAAAGCCCTTTTTTGGGGGTAAGTCTTTCTGCTGCAAATTCTCAGTCTGGGGAAAACAGAAGGGGGCGCATACTCAAAGTTTGCCTAGGGCCCATAAGTGGTTAAAGCAGCCCTGATTGTCCTAGGTTTGCAAACGTTAAGTTTAAATTGTTGAGGCTGTGGCCATTTCATCCACCCTAATGAAAGATCAGTTTTTGGGAATTAAGAAGGTGCCATTTTTGGTAAATGGTGGGGAAGCTGGGGAGGAAAGTGCAGACTAACAGTGAGAAGGTCTGGCAAGCCTCAGTTAGGACTCCTAATATAAAACCCAGCATTGTGTACCTGTAGCTGGGATTATTTTTCTATATGTTCATCACTTTGCACTTTTCCACATTCAATTTCATCTGCCATTCAGATGCCCAGTCTCCCTGACTTGCAAGGTCCATCTGCCATTCCTCAACATCCGCTGTTGTGATACTCCCAATAATGACCTTTCTCTTTTTGGAAAACCGAACATCATGACTCTTACTCTGTTCCCAGTCCACTGTGTTCCATAATATCATTCAGACTCGCCTTTAGCTTTTTGACTTTGTTTTTGTTCAGTAGCATGGGTAGAGAGCTCCTTTGGCATATTTCCACTCACTGTGATGAATTCCAGCACTGAACCACAGAAAGCGCTCCTGTGACCCATAAACAGAACATTAGCCAAAGGTCATTGCCTTAACTTTCGAGAAAATGCTTCGTTACACATGATAATTGCATTCAATCTCTGATGCTCACTTTCATGCTCTTGTCTTTAATGCTTGGTAGTGGAAAGCTGTATGCCTCAAAAATGATCCACACAGCAGGCACTCAATGGAATTTAATGGGGTAGAGAGGCTGATGACTTGTTGGAGCAATTCTGCTAACTTCATACAGTCACTTTCAGTGTTACTGTCACATAAACATGCAAATGGGATGGTAATAATAACATCATTAATTTCTTCATATTAAAATAACAGAGTTCTAACTCATCTGTGATAATCAACAAGCAGCCAGCAGAAATGCTCTAGTGTGATTTTGCACTACATGTGTTTTTTAAGTGGGCTGCTGAGAGAGGCATTACGGGAATGATTCATTATGGAGTTGGCTCACCACTTAGAAAATTTGCTGTCAAAACTGTATGCAAAATCTCAGGCGAATATATTTAATCATAGCCTGTGTCTGACGAAAAGCTGCAGAGAAGCATATCTTGAAAACCCCCATTATATGGGATTTTAGGCCTGCTCCTGTTCTCCGACGCATAATGCATTATCCGGATCATTACAACATGCATGGGGTTCATTATCTTTCTTCAGACATGAAAGTCACTCTGCTGATTTCAGACATTAAAAGTAACAACTTCTGGCATTAGGCTGTCAGGCTAGGAGCTTGGTTTCAAGGCACGGGCATGGTTTCAAGGCAAGTTTAACAGGTAATTGTTTCTTGAATTCACCATATAATTCAAACTCAAACACAGCATAAGCTGCTCTTGCTGGTCTTCAGTACAAAATAACCAGATAGAAGGAGGCTGATGTTCAAAGACATTTATCTGGATAATGTTTGAGCTGTCCAGATGAATGTCTACTTTTGAGTATCCCTGGCCCTTGTCTGTTTAAATCTATAGAAAAAATGATAGGATAAAGAGGAGGTTGGGGAAGGTACAGCATTAGGAGACAAGAGGCATAGGGAGCAGGAGAAAAGGAGGGGAAAGATAAAATGGAAAAGAAAAGAGAAAGCAAAAGTACAAAACTGGGGGGGGGGGGGGGGGGGGTGAAAGGTGGAAAAAAGTGAGGAAGGAAGACCGAAAAAGAAGACCAGACAAATAGAGCTCAATGAAGAAGATGTGTTGAGTTCATGGACCCTTGAGCCAACTAGGACAGATGATGACGCACTGTGGAGGGTACACAGTGGGTGTCGAAGCCGGGAGGCAGCACAGGCAGGAGACTAGGAGGATCTTCACCACTGGAGACCCGAGGTCCCCCAGGGAGGAGCCCGTGAGGACCTGGGCCACTTGGACTTACGAGCGGTCTCTTGCGGGTCGGTTTCCAGAGGATAGAGAAGTAGAGCTGGAGCCAGGAGGCCAACTGGAACTTCGCCACTGGAAGCCCACAGTCCCCCCAAGAGGAGCTCATGAGAACCAAGCTGCTTGGACTTAGGCGAGGCCTCCTGGATGAAAGCCAAAGTCAGGAACCAGTGGTCGAAAGCCGAAGTCAGAAGCCAGTGGACGAAAGCCGAAGTCAGAAATCAGTGGACGAAAGCTGAAGTCAGGAACAGCAACTAGCAACTCTAAACAAGAGTGAACCTTGTTGCAAGGCAAGGATAGGATTGACAAGCCAGTTTAAGGACTGGCAGCGTCTGACGTCACATCCCAAGGCAGAGCAGGGTTTTCCTGCGCTGGTCCCTTTAAATAGCAGAGCCCCTGTGCGCATGCCTAGGGGGCGGGGCCATCCCAGACTTCAGCTGCGTCTCCTTCTCCGAGGGAACGCTGCAGAGAAGCTTGCCGGCCTGACTAGGTCTCAGAAACGCCGCGGCTGCTAGGAGACCCGGGGTAGGTGGGGGACTGTCCCGCGGACCTCCAGAGGTCTGGCGCACAACAGTACCCCCCTTCTATGCCCCCTTCCTGGAGCCTTTGGTTTAGCAGGGTGGCGTAGATGAAACTTTTGAAGAAGAGTCTTATCCAAAATGTTGGAGGCAGGCTCCCAAGAATTCTCCTCAGGGCCATAGCCCTCCCAGGAGAGGAGATATTCCCATTGTCTGAGGTGGAATCTGTTGCGTCCATCACTGCTCAAAGCCCTCACTCTGCCCTCTCTACCTCTGTTGCGACTCCCTCTGGGTCTGATGGATGGCTACAGCCGTGGCGTCTCCATGCCGTCTCGCTCTGGTGTCCCCGGACCGGCTTGACGCTGTGGATCCGCCATGTTGCCTGATGACGTAGGGCGTGCGCGCTCTGACTAATGTACCAGCAAGGGCGCGAACCTCAGAGGTGTCCCCCTGAACTGATGTCATCCGCTACCAATATATAAGGTCTCAGTATTCGCTAACTAATCGAGTTAGCAAGGACAAGAATAAGGACTCGCTATGAATTCGTCCAAGCTACTCTGCTTCCTTGGACTTACCAGGGGTACCTGCTCCTCGGGGGCCTCGCTCTCTTTTCTTTATTTTAGATTGCAGATAGGAACCGGTACTCGATTCTCAAGGGCCCATGTTCCTGAATACTCTGAAGATTCTCTACTGCCTGGAAGCTATCACAGATACAGACATTTGTGAGTTACCATCGCTCTCTCAGAGCTTTCCCTGGAACCAGGTACTCGCTCCTCGAGGGCCTAACCCTTTCCAGCTACTGAACCTGTTTAAGACCTTATGTGAGATTGGTTATCTAGTTCTGGCTATGAACACAGCATACCCTGTCTACTCACTATCTATAGTCTCTCTACAGCTCAGCCACCCTGGGATCGCTGTTCCAGTACCTGAGGAACTTCAACCCTGCCGGGCATATCAGCTCACTACTGCCACCTCTGGTGGTTCTACTAACCTGTCTAATAAAAGAACTATCTGTGTCTGTCTCCATAACCCAGCCTAGCTGGTGGTCCCTCTCAGGATATCCTCCTGGGGGCGCTGTCATCTGCCATCGGCCCAAGGATTCACCTATCTACCTTCCTCTTCAGCTGAGTGCCCTCTCCAAGCACTCTGCTGGTACAGATTGCTACTCCTTCCATCAGGGGTCTTCAGCAACAGTTCATAACAGATTGTTATCTACTCCCTTTACAGGATCTGAGCATATCAGATTGCTAACTTCTCCTTCCACAGGAGTAGATTCACAACAAGATTGCTAACTCCACAGTCTATACCCTAACAAGATTGCTAGCTCCTCCCTCTCCTGGAGAAGAGCATTACAGATTGCTAACTCCTCCCACCAAGGGAGCTGATTCATTACAGATTGCTAACTCCTCCCTCTCCTGGAGGAGATTCCTAACAGATTCCTAACAGATTCGTAACAGATTGCTAGCTCTTCCTCCAACAGGAGTATCCAGCATCGGTAACCTAATAGAATCGTACATCTAATACCTCTTTTACTTGGTAGACAGTGTCCTCCTGGGCCGCGGGAGCAGCAGGTTCAGGGATCTTGTTGTGGAAGACGGACAAGACCAACGGCTTGAGCAATGAGAAATGAAAAACGTTATGAACCCTGAGCGTAGGGGGAAGGCGGAGCCAGTAGGAGACAGCACCCACCCGTTCCGTGACTGGGAATGGCCCAATGTACCTTGGAGCCGAGTGCATAGAAGGAACCCACAGGCGAAGGTGTTTTGTACTTAACCATACCTTGTCCCCGGGAAGGAATGTTGGAACTGGACGTCGCAGACGGTCCGCGTACCTCTTCGCCGTGACTGCGGTGCATTGAAGTTTCTCCCGAGTAGAGCCCCAGAGATTGTGTAAGTGTTGGACTGTGAGTTGCACGGCTTGTGATGGAACTGCCAATGGCAAAGGTAAAGGAGGTCGGAGACGTCTCCCATAGGCTACCTGGAAGGGAGGCCTACTGGTGGCTGAATGCCTATGGTGGTTGTAGGAGAATTCTGCCCATGGGAGTAAAGCCACCCAATCATCTTGCAGGTCTCCCACGAAAGCTCGGAGGAAGGTTTTCAAGGTCCGGTTTGTGCGCTCCGCTTGGCCATTGCCTTGGGGGTGAAAGGCGGTCGTGAAGTCCAATTGGACCCCAAATTTCTTGCAGAGTGCTCTCCAATATTTAGCCGTGAACTGCAAGCCCCGGTCGGAGGCAATATGGAGAGGAAGTCTGTGTAGGCGAAAGATGTGCTGGGTGAAAAGACTAGCGAGCTCGGGTGCCGTTGGTAATTTAGTGAAGGGGATGGAGGGCCATATTTGAAAACCTATCGATCGTGACCCATATCACTCTTTTCTCTTTCGAAGGTGGTAAGTCCACGATGAATTCGGTCGACAAATGGATCCATGGTTCGGTGGGGGACAGGTAATGGTTGGAGGAGCCCCCACGGGTGACCAGTCAGCGTCTTTTGTCGAGCGCAGGTCGGGCAGGAGCTGACGTAGAGATGAACATCTCTCCTGATCTGAAGCCACCAGTAATATTCAGTCAGCAGATCCAAGGTCCGAGCGACCTCCGAATGCCCTGTGGTCAATGAGTCATGAGCCCATGACAATACCTTGTTGCGCAGGTGAGCCGGTACGAACATCTTACCCATAGGGACCACCTCCGAAGCTGCAAGAAGAACCTTGGCTGGATCGAGTTTATATCGAGGTGGATTAGGGTTATCCTCCATTTCTGCCATGTGAGAGAGGGCGTCAGCTCTAATATTCTTGGAGGCTGGCCTGTACCGGAGGAGGAAATTGAACTGGCTAAAGAAAAGCGACCATCGGGCTTGTCAAGAATTGAGGCGTTGGGCTCGGCACAAGGATTCCAGGTTCTTGTGGTTCGTATAGACGATCACTGATGCCACTCCTCCAGCGCAAGCTTGATGGCCAGGAGCTCCTTATCATCGTAATTTCTCTCCACCGGAGAGAATTTTCGAGAAAAATAGGAACATGGTAGGGGTTTGCCCTTAGTGGATAACTGGTTTAGGACAGCCCCTACCGCAAGATCAGATGTGTCTACCTCTACGATAAACTGACACTGTGGATCTGGATGGTGGAGACAGACATCAAGAAGAAAGGCTTCTTTCAGCTTCTGGAAGGCAGTTATTGCCATCGGGGACCAGTTCTTAGCATCGGCACCTTTCCTATTAAGGGCCGTAAGTGATGCCACCATCCGGGAGTAATGGGGTATAAACTGGTGATAAAAATTAGCGAAGCCCAGGAAGCGTTGCAGGGCCTTGACCCCTATCGGCTGTGGCCAATCCTGAATGGCCTCCACCTTATCAGGGTCCATGTGGAAGCCCGTGGACGAGACTATGTATCCGAGGAAAGGCAAGGATTCCTGCTCGAACTGGCACTTCTCTAACTTGGCAAAGAGATGATTGCTCCGAAGTTTCTGTAGCATTTGCCACACTTGTACGCGGTGAGTGGACAAGTTTTTCGAATACACCAATACATTGTCGAGGTACACTTTGACAGAGGTATGCAACATATCCCTCAAGACCTCATTCATAAGGTTTTGAAAGACCACAGGGGCGTTGCATAAGCTAAAGGGCATGACCAAATATTTGTAGTGCCCGTCTCTAGTATTGAATGCGGTCTTCCATTCGTTTCCGGGTCGTATCCATATCAAATTATACGCACCCCGGAAGTTCAGCTTGGTAAATACCTTAGCTCCTTGAAGCCGGTCTAGTAACTCAGGAATCAGAGGCAAAGGATACCTGTCCCACTGTGTGATGGCGTTGAGGCTGTGGTAGTCAATGCAGAGTCGGAGTGACCCATCCTTCTTGGCCACAAAGAGGAACCCGGCCCTGGCAGGGGAATTAGAGGGCCAAATGAAGCCTCTCTCCAAATTCTCCTGAATGTATGAAGACATGGCTCGAGTTTCTGGGAGCGACAAGGGGTAAACCCATCCCCTGGGAGGCGTAGTACCAGGGATCAGGTTTATGGCACAGTCAAAGGGCCAGTGTTCCTGTTGTGTCTGTTGGTTCCCGACGCCCTCTCTCTGCCCTCTTCACTTCTTTGGCGCCTCCCTCTTCGCCTGCTGGAAGATTGGCTGCCGCGGCGTTCCTCTGCCGAGGTCCTCCAGCGTCCCTGGATTGGCTCCATGCTGCTAACCGCCATGTTTACTGGAGACCTAGGAGTGGGCACGCTGCGTGGCCCCAACTGAAGTACCGGCAATGGCGTGAACCTCGGGGGCTTCCCCCAAAGATGACGTCACCTGCAACAGATATTTAAGGTCTTGGGAATTTGCTAACACATCGAGTTAGCAAGGATATGAATTCTTTCTATCTACGCTACTCTGCCTCCTCGGACTAACCAGGTGTACCAGCTCCTCGAGGGCCCTTGTTCCTGGACTTCTTCAAATTCACTTCTGCCTGAAAGACAGCACTGCCTACTACATCTGTGAGTTACCATCGCTCTCTTAGAGCTTTCCCTGGAACCAGGTACTCACTCCTCGAGGGCCTATACATTCCAGCTCCTGGGCTTCTATGAGACATTGTGTGAGTGTTGCCATCAAGTTTGGTACATGAACTCTGCATACCCTGCCAACTCACTATATTTCAGTTTCTCTACGTCAGCCTCCAGGGATCGCTGTTCCAGCTTCTGAGGGACTACAGCCCAGCCGGGCATTCCAGCTCACTAATGCCACCTCTGGTGGTTCAGTATACTGTCTAATAAAAGAACTAGTGTGTGTCTCTATACTCTGAGCCGGGAGCGTGGTCATCTGCCATTGGTCCAAGGATCCACCCACAACTCTCCTAAATACTACAGATTGCTAACCCCAAGCAGACTGTTAACTCTGAACTGAACAGATTGCTAACTCCTATTTGATTTCTTCTCCCATCAGATTGCGGGATCTTCCTGCACGCAGTGTCCTATCCCTGATACCGGGAGTGTTGTGATCTTTCTGCACGCAGTGCCCTATCCCTGATACCGGGCGTGATGTGATCTTCCTGCACTCAGTGCTCTATCCCTGATGCCGGGAGTGTTGTGATCTTCCTGCATGCAGTGCCCTGTCCCTGATACTGGGGGTGTTGTGATCTTCCTGCACTCAGTGCCCTATCCCTGATACTGGGATGTGTGCAGGAAGATCACAACACCCCCAGTAACTGGGATAGGGCACTGTGTGCAGGAAGATCACAACACTCTCGGTATCAGGGATAGGGCACTGCGTGCAGGAAGATCACAACACTCCCGGTATCAGGGATAGGGCACTGTGTGCAGGAAGATCACAACACTCCCGGTATCAGGGATAGGACACTGCGTGCAGGAAGATTACAACACCCCCGGTAACTGGGATAGGGTACTGCGTGCAGGAAGTTCACAACACTCCCGGTATCAGGGATAGGGCACTGCGTGCAGGAAGATCACAACACTCCCGGTATCAGGGATAGGGCACTGCGTGCAGGAAGATCACAACACTCCCGGTATCAGGGATAGGGCACTGTGTGCAGGAAGATCACAACACTCCCGGTATCAGGGATAGGGCACTGCGTGCAGGAAGATCACAACACCCCCGGTAACTGGGATAGGGCACTGTGTGCAGGAAGATCACAACACTCCCGGTATCAGGGATAGGGCACTGCGTGCAGGAAGATCACAACACTCCCGGTATCAGGGATAGGGCACTGAGTGCAGGAAGATCACAACACCCCCGGTATCAGGGATAGGGCACTGCGTGCAGGAAGATCACAACACTCCCGGTATCAGGGATAGGGCACTGCGTGCAGGAAGATCACAACACTCCCGGTATCAGGGATAGGGCACTGCGTGCAGGAAGATCACAACTCTCCCGGTATCAGGGATAGGGCACTGAGTGCAGGAAGATCACAACACCCCCGGTATCAGGGATAGGGCACTGAGTGCAGGAAGATCACAACACCCCCGGTATCAGGGATAGGGCACTGCGTGCAGGAAGATCACAACACTCCCGGTATCAGGGATAGGGCACTGAGTGCAGGAAGATCACACTTCCGGTATCAGGGATAGGGCACAAGTGCTAGTCACATTGACTGATCACATTACTTTTTTTGTCAAGCTACCAACCGTTTCCATTTCCCATCCCCCATATATTAAACCATCACGTTAGTGGAAACCTTGGTAACATGAATAAATAAGAGGGCAGCCAATAGGAATACATATTCATTCCTAAACTGACCTTAACTGACCTGAAAAGTGTCAAATTGTATCATTTTCTGTTAGTGCGCACTAACTTCCTGTTAGTGCGCACTAACCGAAAAACCAATTTTTTTTTTACAAAAAAAACCCATGCCGATCAGATTTCCCCTCCCCCCCCCCAGCCAAAATCGATCATTAAAATGATTGGGCACACGATTCACATCCCTATTTTCCACCCTGAAAGCTAGATCTCTTTTCTGGGTGGTAACTCCAAAGATAGAACCTAATATTGTGTAGCTACAGCATGGGTTATTTTTCCCTATTTACATCACCTTGCAAGTGTACACATTAAATTTTATCTGCCATTTGGAAGCCAAATCTTTCAGTCTCACAAGGTCCTCTTGCACTTTATCACAAACTGCTTGAGATTTAACTACTCTGCAAAATTTTGTGTCATCTGCAAATTTGATCACCTCACTCCTAGTTCCCCTTTCCAGGTCATTTATAAATATATTAAAAAGCACCAGTCCAAGTACAGATCCCTGAGGCACTACACTGTTTTCCTTTTTCCACTGTGAAAACAGACCATTTAAACCTACTCTCTGTTTCCTGTCTTTTAACCAGTTTGCAGTCCAAAAAAAGGATATTGCCTTCTATCACCTCCTATCCCCTTAGAAGCCTCTCATGAAGGACTTTGTGAACACCTTCTAAAAATCCAAATACACCACATCTATTGGTTCACCTTTGACCACATGTTTATTCACCCCTTCAAAAAAATGTAGGAGATTTGTGAGACAAGACTTCCTTTGGGTAAATCCATGCTGGCTGTGTCCAATTAAACCATGTCTATCTAAACATTTTTTTATTTTATTCTTTATAACAGTTTCCACAATTTTTCCCAGCAATGATGTCATGCTCACTAGTCTATAGTTTCCTGGATCACCCCTGAAGCCCTTTTTAAATATTGGGTTTACAATGGCCACTTTCCATTCTTCAGGTACAACAGATGATTTTAATGAGAGCTTACAAATTAATTGAAATAAGTCTGAAATTTCATTTTTTATTTCTTTCAGAACCCTGGGGTGTATACCATGTGGTCCTGGTGATTTACTACTCTCCATTTTGTCAGTCTAGTTTACCACATCTTCCACGTTCACCGTAATTTGGTTCAGTTCATCTGAATTGTCACCCTTGAGAACTGTCTCCAGATCAGGTATCTCCCCAACATCCTCTTTAGTAAACACCAAAACAAAGAATTAATTTAGTGTTTCCACAATGGCCTTATCTTCCCTAATTGTTCCTTTAACCCCTCATTCATCTAAGGATCCAATCAACTCCCTCACAGGCTTTCAGCTTTTAATATATTTTAAAAAGGTTTTACTGTGAGTTTTTGCCTCTACAGCCAACTTCTTTTCAAATTCTCTCTTAGCCTGTCTTATCAATGTTTTACCTTTAACTTGCAGAGAAGCATATCTTGAAAACCCTCATTATGCTTATGCTTTATCCCATTTTCTTCTGATGGATCCTTCTTCCAATTTTTGAATGACAATCATTTGGCTAAAATAGCCTCTTTCACCTCACTTTTTAGCAATGCTGGTAATCGTTTGACCTTCCTTCCACCTTTCTTAATGCTTGGAATACATCTGGAAAGCACTTCTACAATGGTATTTTTTAACAATGTCCAAGCCTGTTGCACACTCATAACTTTTGTAGCTATACATTTCAGTTTTTTTTTAACTATTTTTCTCATTTTATCAAAGTTTCCCCTTTGAAAGTTTAGTGCTAGAGCTTGGATTTACTTACTGTGTCTCCCTTCCAGTTAATTCAAATCTGATCATGTTATGATCACTGTTGCCAAGTGGTCCCACCACCGTTATCTCTCACCAAATCCTGCGCTCCACTGAGAATTAGATCTTTAATTGCTCCTTCTCTCATTGGTTCCTGAACCAATTGCTCCATAAAACTGAAGTATATTATACATTTATGTATTATTTTTGTCTAGTATTATAAAATATAATTTTGTCACTGGATTCCTCATTGTTCATTCACTATTCACAGAGGGAAAACTAGGTTTTATTGAGCAAATCAGGGTTCATCTCTGTTTTTCTCTAGAGAACAGTAACCGAGTCAATAAATATCCCACAATAACCTATGATTTATGGCACAAGTTTCTGATACAGGATGCTTAATCCATACCCTTCACAACTGAAATGAGAGGCATGTGCAGTTTCCAGGGATTGCCAATCATTATCTAGTGAGCCACATGTGGCTTATTAAAGGATAAAATGCAGCTCTTTGTACTCCCCCCCCCCCCCCCAGAACTGCTTCTGCTCGGAAAAGTGCTAACCCACAAGTTTAAAAAATGCTGGCACAGGGCAGCTCATGGAGCTCATTCCACCAGCCAGAAAGAAATGTTGAAGGTTTTGCCGATGCCTCAAATATTCCCTCTTGACCTTACTACTAGAGCTGGGAGCTACAACAAATGATCTCTGCCTCTGCCCATTACCTCTCTTTCTCTGGCTGCTCCTTCCTTCATTTGACAGCCCGTGGAATAGGAATCAGCTGGTGCCCAATCTTTAGGACATCATGCTTGTGGCTCATGCGAGATGTGTGACATCACTATACCAGTACCATTCAGGCAACATCCACGCACAGGCCAAAAGGTCCATCAAACTCATGGAACTGATTGTAATTCTCAGTATGTGATCTATCTACTGATACATCCATGTCTGATGATTTACGTGGGTCGCAAAACCAGAAAAATGAAAGCACGTCTTATCGAGCATAGAAGCCGCATTGGAACACAAGACATCTATGCTCCTTGTGTGGCTTACTGCATTGCAATGGGTCACTCTTTTTTTTTTTTTTTACCTGTGATGGACCATTCTTGAGCAAGTTCTAATCCCTTTATGGGGTGGCAGTGTTAAAACACAGTTGAACAAAGTGGAAATTTACTGGATATTTTCTCTTGACTCTGTAGCTCCTCATGGCTTAAATGAAAAATTTGAATGGCATTCTCTTTAGCTTCATTCTCCATTTCATTCAGACTATTTACTCAAAAACATTCCTTTCAATTGCAACTGGTTCAAACAAGAATTTGAGTGATTGTTTCAATTCTTGCACTGAATCTTTTAAAATGGTGCTGGGATGCCATGGTGTTATTAGATTCCTCCCGTAGCTGTCCCATGGGAGGCCTCTCACCTTTTTCTGGAGGCTGCTCTGAAGCCGGGGCCTTGCCTGAGGATTGTCCGAATCTTGCTTCATGGCCTGGGAGGCCTTCGGTGTCATTAGGGCCTACCCGAGGCCTACTCCTCTGCAGCCTGGATGCCTTGGTGTGTGCCATGCCCTTCTCCTATGGGGCGGGCCCGCGGCTTCTCCCCACTCTTGTGGGGCCAGTGAGGTGTGGCCCATCTTGACTCCTCCCAGGGAGTTGCCTGCTCCTGAGGTATAAAAGCTCTTCTCCAGCACTCATGCATGGCCTTGCATCAGAGTTCCTGTTCCTGGATGTTCCATCTTCCAGTGCTCCACCAGGTCCTTTGTTCTGTGTTGGAGCTCCATGTCCTGTGTCTTGCCTGTTCCTGATGTTTCCTGATGTTTGTGTGCAGTACCTCGTTCCTGACTGCCGGTGTGCAGTACCTTGCTCCTAATTCTTCAGTATCTCGTTCCCTTCCTGCGCTGTCCCGCTCCTGCGGGTGTAGGACAGGGTGGTCCGTGACCAGCTCATTGGGTCCGCCTGTGTCGGTGGGCTGTGTAGGGTGCCCTGTGGGACCATGCCAATGTCTGAATACCTTGAACCTCATTCCTGAATACATTGAACATTGTCCCTGAATACCTGGACTCTACTTCGTCTACAGTTTCCGAACCTTCATCTGCTCTTTCCCTGAGTCCGGCCTGCTGCCTTTTGCCATCCTAGCGGCAGGTCCGAAAGGGCTGGGAACGGTCGGAGGACTTTTCATTATCAACATTTCATAGTTGGTTCCAGAGGCATGCAGGTCCGGCTGAGGGTCCACCAGTCAGTTTCCTTCCATACTTGGATGTGCCACACCTACCCTTGGCACCACCTTGGATTCATCTAGGGCCATGTCGGGGCCCAAGGGCACACTCACCTTTAAGGGGACCGCTCTCCTAGCGCTCCCATAACAGGGGTCTCATTCCATATATACCACGGGACAGTGTGCAAGCCTCTTAAGAAAGGTTCAAGTTCTTCATCGATTTGTAAATGAATTGGTGAATTTTAAAAGCCCTGTGCTTGCCGAAACCAGGAGATACGCGAGTACCTCTGGCCAGCACGAGCTGAGCGGATTTTAAAAGCCACCCATGTATGTGTGTATCGCCCACTAAGAGCGCAAAGACATTTTGGGGAAAAGGGGTGAGGAATGGGCGTGGTCTGGGTGGGGCATGGGTATTCCTGGAATTTTGAATGAATCTAGCATATAAATACTTACACCCACAAGTGTGCGCCGGGGTCCCTTACCGCGTAACTTTACTTCTGCTATGGATGGCGTGTAAGTTGTAAAATAAAAATATCTAGGCTAGTCAGTGGAATTTTAAGGGTTGGTGCTAACAGGGTAAAAGGAAGTCTATTTAACTAGAGAAGTTAGAAAGTCCTATTCCTTATGCGGGCGACATGGAAAAATTGCTAATTGTATTGGCGCATGTGCCTTATAAAATGGCCCACTTCCATGCTAAGATTGGCATAAATGTGCGTATGTTATAAAATGGCCGTGTTCTTTTACATGAGCCGACATATGTGCATTCATATGCGCCCATGCGCTGGTTTTAAAATCCACCTTTAAATGGATGTGATTGTCATCAGTCTAAAAGCAGTCTTATGTACACTCTACATCTTTTCTTTGTGCACAATATGAATGCTTTTAACAGCTGCAAACCTGACTTGATTTATAATTTATACCAGGGATTGGTTCAGAGTTTTTACAGCCAGCAAACATCTCCATTTCCATCGTCATTTGTCACACCTACCCCTGACGAACAAAAGTAGATACGAAATACTGCAGCAAGGGTTGCAGATGAGACAGCACTTTCATAAATTATTTTATTATTTAATCTAATTCCTGTGGATTAACCATCATTTGGAAGCCTGTGTTTGAGACTTAAATCCCTGAGACTGAAGATAAGTAATAGTCTTTTGTTCTAATGTGTTTTACCTCAGTCAGGAAATTTTTACTTGCATTTAAAATATTTTCAAAAAAAAATATATGGGACTTGGAGGAATATTTCCAGACCTACGATTATAAACACCTTGGCACTTAATATTTAGGACATAAGGCACTAAGAAATATGGTGTGGTCCCAGTGCCCCTTTATATGAGGTCTTCTTTATGCAAAGTAGGTTTTCTGAAGAAATGTGAGTAGTTTCTGTTATACAGAGTGAGATTCTTGTTTACTGCATTTGACAACCTACATCAGTACCAAGACTCAGCACTTCTGGGTTGGCTGTGGGCCACTGAAGGCTAATGTGTTATTTTTTAAGACGTCCCTATGTCAGCAAAAGCAGCAGGAGCTGTCGACCCCTGGAACCCAAGGGTGAAATCTGCAGGGAACAGGGCTGGTATAGTTGAAGGTCCAGCTCAGACCCCTCAAAGGGCATCTCTGCAGCTGTCGACATGGACCCAGTCAGTTTGCCAGCTAAGTTGTATCAAGCATGTCATAGCACAAGAACTCACATCTATGACTGATTGCAAATGCCATGAGCCCAATGGATCCACCCTCCATTCAGGCCAAACCTGGATTGTCCTAGCAAGTCCAGCAGCAACAGGAGCTGCTGACCCAATAACTGGTCTGCTCCAGGGTCTTGCCATTCACATGGATGCAATGCAAGCTCAAATACAGTACCAGTGCAAGCACCAGTCTCTGAGGCTCCCCCTACCATCATGCCTGCCCGTGTTCCAGGACCCATGCTGATTCTTCTGCCACCTCCCAGGTACTGCGGTGACTCCAAAGATGCTGGGGCTTTATCAATTTATGCAAAATGCATTGTGAGCTCCAAGCGGCCCACTTTCCATTGGAATGCACAAAGGTGTCTTACATACTCTCCTTCTTTAATGGCTCTGCCCTCACTTGGGATTCTTCCTTGAGAGAATGAGATGACTCATTCCTACAGAAACTGGACAGCATTTTACAGAAATCTCATCGGTTATTCAATGAGCCGGGCTGAACCTCATCCTCTGCCATGGAGTTGCTGCGATTCCAACAAGGGACTCATACCATGGTCGAATATGTGATACAGTTTCACACCCTGGCCTCCAAGCTCCGCTGGGATGATGACAGCCTAACAGCCATCTTATGGCAGGAGTTAACAAAGCGAATAAATGATGAGTTGGTAGGCCAAAATATTATTCTCATACTCAAGGGTCTTATTGCCCTGGCTAGATGGATTTGAGATTCCAGGAATGAGCTCAAGAGAAAGGAATACCCCAACAACCCATCTGAATGGCTCTGAAATTCTGGTGCCCCCAGGTGCCCTCTGCTCATCCAGTGGTAACAATGCCTTCTGAAGAGCCCAGGCAATTGGGTCATTCCATACTCTCAGATAAAGAGAAACGGAGATGGAGAGGACTTGCTCTATGTCTCTAATGTGCCGCCCAGGGGCACTTCACAAGACACATCCCTGAGAAGTCAGGATCTCACAAATCTAGGGTGGAGAGTCAATCTTAGGCCAAAATTTCCCCTGTCTACATCTGAGATGCCTGTTTGCCTCACCTTTGGGAAAACCATGGTGCAAACAGAGACCTTCTTGGATTCAAGAGTGGGTGACAACTTTATCGAGGAGTCATTAGTCTGTAGATATATCACATCACTCCTACACTTATAGCACTTCACTGGCTCCCAATAAAATTTAGGATTGAATATAAAATACTATCCATACTTCACAAAATAATATACGAAAAATAAACAAACTGGCTAAGCTCATCCATAAAACTGCATTCGAACTATGAACACAAGAAAATTAAAAAACTTTGAAAAAAGATCTAAAAACCTGGATGTTTGCCAAAGCCTACCAACTCACCCAATGACTCTAAATCACCACTCCCCTCCCAATGACACTAAGCTAAAATTATTTTGAGCCAATGTAAAAATAACATAACAATTAACCGAAACGTGTATAATCTATCCTATGAACTTAGTTCATAAAACATTAATAACTTGTAAAAATTATAATTCTATGTTAACAACCATTTGAACGAACCTTTTTTGAAAACTGTGTTAAACATCAAAACTTTGTAAACCGTTGTGATGGCGAAACCGAACTTCGGTATATAAAACTCGACAAACAAATAAATAAATAAATAACCAGGACTATAAATCTGTGAAATAAATAAATAAATAAAATATGCGTGTGTGCAAGACAGAGAGCAAAGGAACACATGTATGTGTGTATATGATTGAGCATGTATGTGTGAGAGAGAGCAAAGGAGCATATGTGTGTTATGCAACTGAGTGCAAAAGAGTGTTTGTATATGATTGACCATGGAGAGAGAGTGAACAAATGTGTATGTGTGTGTGTGATTGTGCACATGTGAGAGAAAGTAAACAAGCATGTGTGTATGATTAAGTGTGTGATAGAGAAAACAAGCATGTGTGTGCATATGATTGAGCATGTGAGAACGAATGAGCATGTTTGTGTGTGATTTTGGCATAAAAGAGAGTGAATGAGCATGTGTGTGTGTGTATGACTGAGCATGAGAGAGAGAGAACAAGTATATATGTTATGTATATTGAGCATGAGAGAGAGAGTGAACAAGCATGTGTGCATGACTGAGCAGGTGAGAGAAGCATTTGCATATTTGTGTGTTTGATTCAGCATGTGAGAGCGTGAACGTGCATAATGTCAGAGAGAGAGAGAGAGAAAGAGAGAGAGAGGGGAGACATTTTGTATGAAACGACTCCCCTCCTCTCTCCCTGCTAATCTGCAACAATCTCAGGGCATCTGAAAACCAAAAGTTTAAAGTTTAAATTATTGGGCATTATTTTTATGTCCTGTTTTGCAATATATTAAAACTAAATAAACACCAGGATCAATAGCACTAATCATTCAAAAAGTGCAAATTTTGAATTATATATATATATATATATATTGATATCATGATAAGTCTAAGCTTTTTGAATGATTAGTGTTGTAGATCCTGGTGTTTATTTAGTTTTGTTTGTAATACAGGATTATTGGGAATTTGTGTATTTGAGTTGAAATATTATATTGCCATTTGGAAAAGTTTTATATATGTTTTTAATTATTAGATATTGTTCTGTTCATCAGCTGTTTTGAAATATTTCCTATTAGTATGGTTTCATTATTATGACAGTTAAATTTCTTGATTTTATTATTTGATGTTTTAAGACCACTGGTGATGTTTCTGTTTTTTCCTTGTTGAGGTGCATACAGAGTCTGACTTGTAGTTTCTAGTTCCATTTATGTCTGCATGTTTCTATTTATACTTTATGGACCCTTTATTCTGTGTTTAGTGAGGGTCTGTCTGTGTTCTTCAAATGTGACTGAGGTAAGGTATTCTGCTAGCATGTAGTTTCTGTGTAGAGATCTATAGCAGATTAGCTTGTTTTGTTTTCCTAGTAGGAGGTGTATTAGTGTTGCATGACCTGGTGTAATATTTAAAGTGTGAACAATTTTAAAGAAACCTTCTTTAGGGATGGATGACCCTAGCAACTATAAGCCAGTTCTGAATCTTCCTATTTTAGAAAGATTATCGAGAAAGTTATTATAATCCTACTAGGGACATTTTTTTTAAAACCAAGGGCCTAGACCAGTGTTGGTGAACTCCAGTCCTCAAGTGCCACAAACAGGCCAGGTTTTCAGGATATCCACAATGAATATATATGAGATAGATTTGCATACAATGGATGCAGTTGGCCTAGTCACTTATCAATCTGGGTTTTACTGAGGTTTAGGATATAGCACTGCTTACTTTGATAAAAGATTTGTGTTATTTCTTAGACAATGAGCAAACTTCCATTTTAGTGCCCCTAGATTTACATTAGATCATTCATTACTACTAGTAAAACTGTTTGATCTAGGAGTACGAGATCAGGCACTAAATTGGATAAGCTCCTTCTGACTAGGTAGAATTCTGAAGGTGGTATTAGGAGACAAGTCTTCCACTATTTGGGTCCTGGACTATGGGGTTCCACAGGGATCTATGTTATCCACCCTCCTATTTAATATATTCATGCAATTGTATGGAGAAATAATGCAAGAATATGAAAATAAATATTATCTTTATACCAATGACATCCAGTTCTGTGTAAATTTAGAATTAGATCCTGAGAGTGCCATTTCTCAATTGAAAGTTAGTTTGTGATTGTTTATAGATTAAACACTTTAAGCTTAAACTTAACCCCAGTAAGAAATTAAGAATGAGGTGCTATGGGTGAGCAGAAAGTCAGTGAGAGAGATTAATTATTTTATCATCTTAGATGGGTTGCCCCTGCCTTATAGTTCCCAGGTTCAGAATCTTGCATGGTCTTAGATCTGATTTTGTCTATGGAATATCATCTCTAAGCAGCTGCAAAAGCAACATTTGTTCAGTTATCCCAGAATCTGACACTTGCATCATTTTTTGGATAAAATTGCTTTTTTGAGAATTATTTATAGCTTGATACTCTCCCATCGTGATTATTGTAGCTTGCTCCTTGTTGGTTTTTCTCATAAGACTTTAAGAAAGGTTCAGTTAGTGCAAAACACGGCAGCTTGTCTGCTGACTAATTCCAGGCAGTTTGACAGGATTATCCCTATTATAAATCAGTAGCAATGGCTACCTTTAAAATATCATGCCATTTTAAAGATTTTATTGTGGGTATTTAAAGTTTTAAAGGTCCAGTGTATCTATATGACTTGTTGACTTATTTGCCTATTCATCATTTACTCATGGTGGATGACACCAGCATCCTCAACACTAAGACTGCAAAAAAAAAATTACACATAGGATGGTGCACCAGTACTGCAACAAAATCCACAGCACAAGAAAGCAAAAACAAAATCACAGTCTCTTTCCACTTCTTCTTCAAACAGGTCAGCTCTTTGGGAAAGGTAGGCTCCACCACCCTGGGCCTTCCCAGTATCTGCCTGGCAGATGTAATCTGTTTCTTCAATGTCCTTGGCTCTCTTTCCTGTGAGTCTTGGGTTGATTTTTAGTTGAATCAAGAGTTGACTCTGGTGAACTTTTCCAGACACGTTACCTTTTCTCCTGGCACCTCCCAGGTCACCGGTCCACCAAACTCTTCTAGAACTTCTTCTCTTTCTCTCTCTCTCTCTCTTCTGAACTCCCAGGAAATTCCACCCTGGAATTTTACTCCTTAAGTCTCTCTGGGACCCGCTCAGTGAGTGACAGGCTCTATGGGCCCTCCGTGGGAGAGGGCCCTAAGATACTATGGACTCTAACACTTAGAATCTGACTACTCCAATTCCTCAATCCATCCTCAACACTCTCCTTCTACTCATGCGGGATCAGGGGCGTTTATATCACTACTCTATCCCTCCCAATGCGGAGTGGTGCTCCTCTCTAATACACTGACACTCCCAACATCACCAAAGGGCAGAGTCTGTTGAGGCTTCTGTCTTTATAAGGGAACTCAGACCAGCTGAAGGCACATTCTGCAAGCTTGTTAAGGGCAGGGACACTGTCCCAGGGGCTAAAAATCATTAACTGTATATCATCCACAGACTTAATACACTGGACTCCAGAACTCTGAATAAGCTCTCCCAAATGGTCCAGGTACAAATTAAACAAAAGTGGTAGTAGAAGTAACCCCCATGGATCTGCACAAGATGACTGCCTAATTGTGGATTTTTCCAAATCTTAGAGTACTGTAGGGGAGAAAAGCTCTGATTTCTAACATCACCTCCCTTTATGTATATACCTACTATTTACCAGAGATTTTCCTGTTCTTTGTTAAAAAAAAAAAAATACCCAACTGTCTGAAGAAAAATAAATCTCTTTTATTTATAGGTTAAACAGGGCTAAGCTTAACACTCCGTCAGACAACACACACACATGCGATTAGGGACACAGTCTATAATAAAAGCAATGGTGACAAAAGCATTTTTGACATCCAGTGCTTATCCAATTACCATTAATTTCTGCTGGTCTCACCTCTCTTTATCCGAGACTTACTTTTGAATGCTAACAAGCTCTACTTACTAACCCACAGGGTAGGAAATGGAGCCCAGGTTCTTACCATGTGCCTGACAATAGCTTATGCACTGAGGCTGGTCGAGAGGTCCCTCCCTTCACCGGTCTCCAGCACAGATGCAGAGAGGAAAGTCACAGCCCCTGAAGTGGCAGAGTATTCAACTCTCAAGTCTTAGACCTTGCCTACGCAAGTCACCTTGGCCCAGGATGCATGGGGCAAAGCAGGGATGGAGAGCCACAGCACTCAGATGTACCACTTTCTTCTCTTCAGATGGGTAATGATGAGCTCATGACGGATGGCCAAGAGGGCTATTAGCCCCCCCTTTTCAAGGGCTCACCTATGCATAATTCAGTACCTCATGCATGGTCAGGTAAATGCATAATCAAGGCTTCTAATTAGCAGAGTTCCTGCTCTTTTACCAGTTTCTTTGTTGGCTGTGGTCAGTTCTGATTAATGACAATAACACAGGTTTGGCAGGCTCTGATAAACTTTGATCCCAGATGGACATTTAGAACCATAAAAAGAGGCCTCAATATTATTGCAGGGCCAGTTTGCACACCATACAATCTGGGCTGATGCTTCTTTTGGCCCCATTTTGGTGCCAGCTTGGCTAGCAAGACTAATACATTCTTCAGGCTTGCATTTGGCTGCTCAGGGCAGAACAGGCCCTGTCTATTTTCTCTCCATTTAGCTGTGCATAGCCCAAATAGGCCAATGTCCATTTTTACTGATGTCAGAGGCTCCATCTTAGCTGCTTCTCCTTGTTAGCAGGAATTGGCATATTTCCTACCATGCTTGTTGGGTCCGATCACTCAGGAGTGAATCAATCCATATGCAAACTGTGGTGCTGATATTCAAAACATGCTGAGCCTCTAAATTCAGGTGCCATATTTAGGTTCCCTAAATTCTCTTTCCTGGGGGAGAGAGATAATTTGGACTTTCTGTGCCAAACCTGTATTTTCTTACCTTTTTACGAGATTGGAAGGGATTTTTTCCTGCCCAACTAAAGGATACCCTGTCCACCTGGGAACTTCACTTAACCAAGCTCTGGAGGGTGGATGTATCTTTTTCCCTGGTAACTGAGATATTTGCACAGATAGAGGGAAATGAACTGTATCTAAAAGAGCTCCTGTGGTGCTAAGGAGTAAGCTTTTTTTTCCATATTTCATCTGACATTTGCAACAGTAAAGATTTTTTATTTGGACACTAATCCAGTGGCTCCAGTGTTTTCTTTGGCACTCACAGCACACATAGGGGCCGATGCAATATAGTGCGCTCAGCTTTGTTCTAATCTACTTTGCTTAGATCCAATATTATCTCCAAGATTACATTTGTCCCTTGACATTTCTGTTGAATAGTCAAAATCTCGTCTGCCAATCAAACCAAAGAAGATTTCTGTAGGCAAAGAGTTACTAGATTCTGTACTTCACTTTCAAGCGCCTGATAACAAGTTAACCCCTTCAGTAGCTGGGACAGTTTCTTGGGACAATTTTCTTCAATTTCTTGGATAAGTAACTTTTTTTTGCATTTTAAACAGCCTTTCTTTTATATTCTTCCATGTAATTTAGAGAGTGTGAGAAGCTAATGACTATTTCTTACACCAGTACTGTTCAAGTTGGTAGCTTTGATGTTTTAACAAGTGATACGTACTATGATTATGACAGGAGATTCCTAAACTGGGATGTAAAATATTTCTTTAATGAAGCAACTTTGTCTACTATTAACTGAAGGATATTATTCCATGACCCTGTCATTTGACTGACAGATAAACCCTCTCCTCTTCAATCGGACGGTGATTATCTGTAGAATCAGCCAATGATATTAAATCAACATTCTTTAGGTTCCTACTATAGGACACCTCCAAATAATGTAACAGAGGCCTACATGCAACTATAAAATGATTTAAAAAAATGGTCTGGTAATGCATTGGTTTACATTGTACAGATTTAAACCTAATCATGTAGTCTACGGCAGTGGTTCTTAACCTTTTTCCTGTTGTGACACACCTGATGAACAATGCTCACTTGTGTGACACGCCGCTCACAACAATCCACAGCTATACTAAAAAAAAAAAAAAAAAAGCCTCAGTATTAGTTATATTATTAAGAATGACACAAGGGATTGATAAGAGTACTCTCTCTGAACAGAAATAACAAACATTTTTGTACAAGCTGCATTCTCTGTCCCCGAGGGGCCACCAACCTTTTTTTCTTCTGCTGTCACTTTCAGACCTAGCAGGGTAAGATAGAATCAGTTATCAGTAGCCCGGAAGAGAAAGAGAATTGCCATTTCTCACTGGGCTCTGGCAGGAATGGAGGACAAAAGCTGGGTCCTAATGGGCCCAGTGGTTGAAGAAGTCTGCCTTGTTAAATGTACAGCCTTGAGCACCTTCCCCTTCCCACACAATTAAAAATGATGCATTTATAATAGATTTTATATGAAAAATGACATTAAAAGTACAGTCTGAGATAAAAAGGAAATAACTTACAACATGTATATTATATTTACATGCACTGCTGTGGTGCCAACCAGAAAATCCTGCAAAAAAAGTAAAAGAAAAAACACTTGGAATGCGTATGGTATTAGGCCTATTGTAATGTGTTCAGTGTGGGCTTAGCACTCAGAAAGTCCCGAATAAAAGAGTTATAACAACAACAATATAGTAAAACCTCCATACTAAAACAACACTAACTGCCAGTTTGCAAACAGTAACAACCCTGCTTATGAAAAGTTTGACGTGCTAACATTACACCAGACCTTAAAATACCAATACACCTCATATTAGGAAAATAGAACAAGCCAGGCTGCTTTAGATCCCTACACAGAAACTACACACTGGCAGAATACCTCACCTCGGTCATAGATGCAGAATACAGACAGACCTTCATCAAATATAGAATAAAAAGATCATACTGAAAGTATGAATGGAAATATATATAGACAAAAACTGAAATGGAAACCACAACAGTACAACAAAAGAAAACCAGAATCACCATTCCTCATAAAAATATATAAAATCAATAGTAATAAAATCATGCTAATAAAAAAATACACATTTCATAACAGCTGAAGAATACAATAAAATCAAACAATTAAAAACTCATAAAAATGTTCCAAACACCAATAAAACATTTCAAAACAGCAAACACAAACATCCAATAATTAAAATTAAGAAGGGATGTGAATCGGGTGCCAGATCGTTTGTGCTTTCAGGTTCGTCTGGCCTTGGGAAAATCTCATTTTCCTGTGGATCGGCATTTTTTTTTTTTAGTGAAAAATAACAAAAATAACAAAAATAAATGTTTTTTTGTTAGTGTGCACTAACGGGAGTTAGCGCGCACAAACCCAAAAAACGATTTTCATGAAAATTCAGGGGAAAAAATGTTTGTTTCATGTTTTAACTGATATATAACGAATTAAGAAATATCATACGATATTTCAATTCGTTATAAAAACGATTCACATCACTACAGGAAATAACCAATGCCAATAAGCCTTAATGATCAATGCTAGTAAGCCATTCACATGTAGCAAATATCAAAGAAGCTCCTATCATTGCAGACAGAGGGGCCAATATAATAAGAACTGCGGCAAAACAGAAGCTAGTAATGAGCACAGGTTTTGATCACCATGCACAGCTAAAGCTGGTACCTCCACAAAATGTAAAAAAAAATTATGCAAATTAGTTGCACACAGAAATCCGTGCACACATGAAGAAATGCAGGTACCGAAGCGTGGTAAGGCCCTATGTAATAAGTGGCCGCATCCGCATAGAAAAGCCGTGCTGATAATATGTGCATAAAAGCACATTTTATGCACATATTATTCAGTGAAAGTATAAACCTGGAATGTATTTTTAATATTTCGAATAACTCTGTACTGCAGAAAAAATGGCAAATATTTTCATGAGTGCACAGGCACCGAGATTGGTGCTCAGTTGGGCCCAAATCAGGACATTTAGGCACCTAGAAAGGCACCTAAGCACAAATTTGGCCACTTGGGCACCGAGATAGACACTCAGCTGGGCGCAAATCTGTCTGCATGGGCACTGAGATTGGCGTTCAGCTGGGTCCAAATCAGGATGCTCGGGTGCCCAGAAAGGTGCCTAGCTAAGCATGAATCTGGCTGCTCAGTCGCTGAGATAGGTGCTCAGCTGGGTGCGAATCTGGACACTTGGACCACCCAGGAAGGCTCCTAGCTAAGCACGAATCTGGTTGCTTGGTCGTTGAGATAGGCACTCAGCTGGGTGCGAATCTGGCTGCTCGGGCGGGTGCCCAGAAAGGTGCCTCACTAAGCACAAATCTAGCCAGTGCAGCCTGCTCCTCATGACTTCTCCTCTTCATCTGTTCCCTCCAGATCCTCTCACTCCTTCCACAACCTTTCACCTGCCAAACCTTCTGTTGCTGTCACCCTTTAGCGAAGCCACAGGATATGCCACAGCATCAGGAATACTGGACACAATCAGAAATCTCCACTATCAAAATCACACCAGAGCTGCACGGACACACAACCACACCACACCAATGCAAGCAAAGGCATAAAATAGCCCCGGAAGCGATGCTGTCACTTAATCTGCCCTGACTGGTGGTAAAAAACACGCACTAGCATTAGTGTATGACCATGAATTGCCCATGATTAGATAATTGCTTCCTTTGCATGCCATTAGCATGCATTTGCACAGATAATGACTCGTGTTCATACCCGAGTTAAGCGTGTTGGTACGCACTTTTTTCCCGCACACAAAACCCTTATTACATCCCCATATAGGGCTTTGCATGGGAAAACGCGCATACATGAGCATACAAACCCATGGCAGCTTCAGCAAACCTTATTAAATCGGCCCCAGAGTGTGGCAAGATAGTACTCAGTTTTCTGCTGCTTTATAGTAAAGTACCCAGTGATATGATGTAACATATTACCTTTAAAAAAAAGTAGCATTTTAAAGTACAAATTATAGCATATAGTAACTGGTTAGGTTTAAAGAAAGAAGACCAGAGATCTATAAAGTACAACCCAGGGACCTATGTTATTGCTGCTTTTTTGAATACTTGCTACTGAAACTTTATCTGAAATCCCCTAGAGTGCTTTAAGGCAACCGCTGTTATTAATTCCTGTATTTCTTGCACTTATTAGGTACCTTTGCTAGAAATATTATTCCAAAGAAAAACCTCATGTCTCTAATGTAACAATAATATTTAACAGAGAAGTTATTGTACAATAAGTGGAATCTTCTTGCTCATAATTTTAGTGCTGAGTTAAGTGAAAGGGCCAGTCCTGGGTGTAGAGCCTGTTAAAGAAAACTAAATGTATGTGATATACCACGTTTCCTAAAGGCCTGGGGAAGTTTCAAAACATGAAACAAAAATAGAACAAATGGCGTGCATACAAAATCTGTTGAGGCCAATATTCAGTAGGCCCTTTAGTGGTAAAGTGATCCAGGTAACTCGTCCCGTATATTCAGCGGGATAGACATCCCTATATACTAGCTTAAAGTTATCCATCAAAACTCTAACCAGCAATGACTGAAAATAGCCAGATAGGGTTTTTTTATTTATTTATTTATTTATTTAAAATAATTTATATAATTATATATATATTATATATATATTATATATTATAATATGCTACTTATATATATATATATTATATATTATAATATGCTACTTATATATATATATATATATATATATATTATAATATGCTACTTATATATATATATATATATATATATTATATATATATATATATATATATATATATATATATATAAATATATATATATATATATATATATATATATATATATATATATATATATATATATATATATATGTTATATATTATAATATGCTACTTAACTGGATATCTTTAAAAGATATCCGGCTAAGTTGCAATGTCATAAGTAAGCAAAAGCAAGGAAATAAAGGGACCAGCGGGCCAATCCCCTCCCTTCCCCCAAAAATATCTTACAAAGGCCCTGTCAGGCCATAAACCCGTCACCTGCCCCCTGTCCCATGTCTTTAGAAACTGAAAGAGCAGCCTGCCCCTCCCTTCCCTAAACAAGATTGATAAACATCATGGACACCCTTTGCCCCCAACCCTCTCCATCTTCCCCCTTGCTGGGAGCAAAGGCCCCTCTGCTCTACTTCTGGCACCTCTAGTGCCACTCTAATGCGTCTAAATGGCCTTTCAATAGGGACCTTATTTTAACTATTCTAATATACACTCAATGTATTTTAATGCAGAAACTTGAACAATTCCTACCTGCTTCTGCCTATCTCTCCCCTATTTACTCTTTCTCCTTTTTTCACCTTCTGCCCTTCCCAGTTTTTGTCTTCTAATCATCATTTCAAGTGCTGGGCACCTCTGCTGCCTCCTTCTCTCTTCTATGCTTGTCATTGTTTTTATGGATCCTCTTCTCTATTGCAGTCGATGGGATAGATTCATTGACCCTACTCCATCTTTTCCGGGCCATGATCGCTCCCAGATACTCCTGGCTCATTGAGTACTTCCTGGCCTTGCTGGGACATATGCAGCTTCTGACTTCTCTGGCCCTACAGGGTTGACTGCTGCTTCTGGCACATGTTGTAATAAGGTGCATGGCAAACCCACAAGGATATACGGACAAGGGCATTTGAGTTGGCTATAAGTATAATGACTGGCTAGAGCAGGACAGCCCCGCAGCTGGTTTCATTCATCCCCAACACTGCTGGATGCTGACAAGGTTAGGACCCACTCCTTCATGTGTGTGTGTGTGTGTGTGTGTGCGTGTGTGTGTGTGTGCAAGCTTTGACCAGCCTTGTAGGCTCTGCAATGAGAACTTGAGCCACGGCACCTGTGAATAACATCAGCGCAACTGGGTATTTAAATCCCAGCCACACTTCTAATCAATGCCTCAGCAACAAGTCCCCTGCCATGCACCTGCCTGCAGAATGAGTTGCTTGTTCTGCCGTGAGTCTGTCTCCTTCCTGCCATGCTCCTGTCTCCTTTCCTTGGTGGCCCTGGTCTCTGCTCTTGTCCTTGTATCTTCCTCTTGGTCTCCCTTTCTGTTACTACTTTGGGCAGGACCCTGACTACATTTTGCTTCTTGCCTGCCACAATCTTGGAATAGACCTTGCCCACCCTCAGTCTGCCGCTTGTCACGACCTCAGAATGGATGTCAATTTTGAACATTTTAATCTTTGCAGAACTGCAGTATCTCATTGACCCAGCTAAGATTCTGGCCACATCCTCAGTCTCCACAGTAAACCCTCTTATGCATTGAACCTTGTCCCTGGATGCTGACGTGGGCCCATGATTCCTTTCTAGGGGTGCATCAAGGAATGCGGAAAACACGAGGCCTTATTGTTCAATATTACTAGTGGCCATGGTTATCACAGGATGTTGAGGTATTTGTGGTGGCCTGTTCCAATTGCACTCAAAATAACTCTTCACAACAAGCTCATCAGGCTAACTTCTACCTTCTCAAAACTTGACAAACAGAGGACAATGTACTTTTCTTTATGTACACTGATGTCCGGTATTTTTCATTAGGCTAAACCATATGTTGGTAAGAGCCATACTGGTGGAATATACCATTTTAAATTTTTTAATTTTTTAAATCATAATTTACATGATATTTTTAATATTTCTTATTTCCATCCATTAGTGTGGTCCCTCAACCAATAGCACTTTAGTGATGTAAATTTTCTTTATCAATAAAAATATTTTGTCCATCCTTTTTTATTGTTATGAATCGCTGCCCGCAGGTCTCTCCGCGAGCAGGCACTCACCTTCCCGCCGTTGCTACCCGACGTGGCTGGTGCCACTGGAATTGGACCTATTGAATGGCTGGAGCCGCGGAATTGCTTTTCCCTGCGGTCCGGAGGCCGCCCACCAAGCTTCACCGCGGCCGGAGCCACGGACTTTGCCGCCGTGCATCGCGGCATGGAGCCGCCGCCATCGTCATCTTCTTCCCCAGGGCTGCAGGCCGCAACCCCGGACTCGATTGGTGGCTGGAGCCGCCCCTGGGCTTCCTGCAGCAGCTGGAGCCGCTACCATCTTCGGGGCCTGCGTCCAGGCCCAGCCCTGCTGCTATACACAACGTCGGTGCAGGCCGCTGTCTGCAGTCCTGCCCAAGCTCCTGCTTCTTTCTCCTAGGCGCGCGGCCACGCCTCACTTCTGTATTTAAAGGGCCAGTCACAGGAAGTGTGCTGGCCCCACCTAAGGAGTGGACTTCCTGCTCTAGCCCTATAAAAGGGCTGTCTTCACAGCATGTCTTCGCCTTGCATCGGAGTTACTTCACTCTGGAGGCTCCTGCCTGCCAGAGCTCCGTCAGGTCTTCTTTGTGGAGCTCCTCTTCGTTTTGTCTCGTCATGTCAAGTCATGTTCGTGCCTGAGGTCCACGTCCAGGTGTCCTGGTGTCTCGTCTTGATCTTCTGCTTCCTGATGTCCCAAGTTCCTTGGTGTCCTGCCCTTCTTGGTGTTTGCTTCAGCGCTCCTGAGCCTTCTGGTACCTGTCAGGCCGTGCTCTCTCGGATAACGTCTTTCCCGAGTGCGGAGTAGCCTACAGGTGAACTGGTGTCCTGTGCTCCTGAGCCATCATGTCCTGCCAGCCCTTGCGGAGCTCCGGATGACTTATAGCTCCATCGTCGAAGTTCTGCCTCGGCTGGATTCTTCCCTGCGCTTGTCCCGTTCTCAGCGTGGTCCGTGACCAGCCTCCTCGGGCTGTGTAGGGCATGCAGTGGGACAGGGTGGTCCGCGACCAGTCCCGCGGGTGGACTGTGTAGTGCGCCCTGAGAGACTGTCAATGTCCTTCTGCCCAGCTTCTCGTCTCGTCTGGATTTCGTCAAGTTCCTTGTATCGTCCTGGATGCCATTGAATCAGTCTTGGTATCATGTCAACGTCTGGTTCCTGATGTCGTCGCATCGACCCTGGTCCGGGATGCCGTTGCATCGACCATTGGTCCATCATGTCTTCGCATCAGCCTTGGTGTCATGTCTTCAGCTACCTTGGTGTGATGTCCTGTGCCAGCCCTCGTCTCTGATGCCATCCACATCAGCCTTGGTGTCATTTCTTCTTGTCAAGGCCCGTCTGCCCTTGACCTCAGGCCAGGCCTGCTGCTCCATGCCGATCCAAGCGGCAGGTCCGAAAGGGCTCGGAATGATCGGAGGACCATTCACATTCCAACATCATCATGTTGTTGGCCTTGGGAGCTTGTAGACCTGGCAGAGGGTAAGACTGTCAGCCATGCTGGAACATGCTGTCAACCCTCGGTTCAGTCCTGCATCCATCTGGGGTCGGGCTGAGGCCCAAGGGCACACTAAAACACCCCATCACGTAACACTTATGCTCATAAAATTAGCTCTCTCTTCCACGGTCACCATTGACCTGCATTGACATTATTTTGTACTTAGCTATTTTTTATATAGGAAGATGTCCTCTCCTGTGAAGGTCATTTATTGTGGCGAAATTGGAACCATCAGCCCGACACTGACAGTGTTTCGACAATTCTGTCTACATCAGGGACTAAGAGAGAATTTTGTCCACTTGTACCCTTTTATAATGGACAACAGCACAACAAAAGACTCAAAATTCAGGGGGAGGAGTCTAGATGGCAGCATGCTAGCTGTGTCTGCTCTGCTCATGGAAAGTTTCCTTTAATTTCTCTATCTTGTGGCTCTCGATATGCCTCTGAAAAGGAAAGGGAATGTTAGGGTGTATCCCTCAGCACTGGATGGCCGGCGCCATCTTTAAAAATGGTGCGGGCCATCCAGTGCTCCTACCATGTGACAGGGGCCGGCCAATGGCATGGATACCCTGTCTCATGGTAAGGGCAAAGGGCCATCGGCACCATTTTTATTAGCGCAGCCGATGGCCCGAGAGCGGGAGATCGCTCCCGGTGCTCCCACTGGACCACCAGGTAATTTAAAAACGTTTTGGGGGGGTCGGAGGGTGGGGGAGGCTAAGGGGTCAGTTTTAAAGGGTCGGGGTGATTTTTTTTTTATCGGGCCATCGGCGCCATTTTTATTAGTGGCAGCCGACGGCCCGAGAGCGGGTGTTCGGTCCCGGGGCTTCCACTGGACCACCAGGTGATTTTAAAACGTTTTTTTTGGGGGGGGGGGGTTGGGAGGGTGGGGGAAGGTAAGGGATTAGTTTTAAAGGGTTGGGGTGGGTTTAGGGGTTGTTTTGGTGTGCCGGTTTTCCTGCCCCCCCCAAATAACTCCCGTTAGTGGACACAAACCCGATTAATGATTTTTCACGATAAATCGGGGGAATTTCTATTGTATCGCACTCTTTAATGATTTTTGACGATTTAAAACATATCGGACGATATTTTAAATCGTCAAAAAACGATTCACATCCCTAAAAAGGATGCTCCTAGCCTCTTCTCCACAAATAAGCCCTATAACTCAGGAATAAATAAAGGGTAGATAACGTGCTATGAATTTTCCTTAAAAAAGATGTTTTCAGCTGTATTTAGCTCCTCATTTGTTCCTCCTTCTGCTTTTCAAATACTTGTGGTCTATTATATAATGAATGTTTTCTGCAATGGAATTACTATATTCTAATTTAGTTTCTTTTTTTTCTGTACAAAGTATTAAGGCTTTGTAATCATCAAGAAAATTAGTAAAAATAAAATTAAAAAAAAAGCCTCAAAATTCACAGGAACTGGAAAGTCCTCTGTAAAGAGACAGAGAAAGAAAAAAAAAGGGTTAAATAGACATACAGAGTCAAGCAGCACAAAACACGTGTTATCTACTTACCTTCAATTAGTGTTGATTTTGTCCTGCTGCACCTGCAAGACAGAATTGGGACTCAAAGATTCACTTTCTTCATAGTAGCATTACTTACTAAATTCTTGATATAGAAAGTATAGTAGTTAATACTCAAACCATACTTATCTGATTTTTTTATGGTTCTTTTCATTTAAAATACTTGTCAACTAGGAACTGAAAGAAAACCAAGTTGTGTTAACCGTGGAAAACTTATAGCACATAATATTTTTATTTTATTTATTTGAGGCTTTTATATACCGATAATCGTTTAGTAACATCACATCGGTTTACATTCAACAAAAACTCACCACAGCGATAATATTTTCATTACTTGTTTCTCACTGTTTAAACTTGTGAGAATAAATCTGAGTCATAGCTCAGAATTTGTAAAATTTTGCTGTGCTTACATTCGTTTGTTTTTTTTTTTCTATTTGGGTTCTGCCTTCTCTCTTCTCCTAGGAGACTTGCTGGGTGGGTTCAGGACCCCTATTCCTAATATTGGGAGACCCGGTAAGAAGGAAAATTCCTTTTCTATCCTTTCTCCCTCTGGGCAATTACAATTTGTGAATCCTCTGATACCACCTGAAACCCCTTTGCTTTTCCAACACTGCCTCTGCCACCACAGCAGGAGGGTCACTACGAATACACCCTGGAGAGGTGGGGGGTTAGAATAAAAATAGAAAAAATGCTTAAAACCAATACTTAACTGGTATTTAATATATTCATTTGTGACATTTGGCAACTATTTAATTAACCTCCCTAATCTCATTAAGGATATTTAACTTTAAAGGTGAACTTTTGAATGGTGTTTAAAATGTGGTAATTTAATGCGTCTCATAAAATTCTTGGGCCTTGTTTTCTCACTCAGGAAATCCTACTGGACTGGCAGGGAGTGGTTTGACACTGTATTTCCCTTCAGCATATACTAATGGTCTACAATTTTGGATGTTTTTCCATGGACTTGTTTCCCATGGTCACAGGAGGATTTCTGCCACTTCTCTGCCCTTCCTCTCCCCGGAGATTTTTGTAGTATGACGCTTATTTTGGAGTATTCTGTAATTGAACCCTGCCACATCTGGTATGGGATGTGTTCACTGGTGGGATAGTTTCCCTCCTTATCAGTGGTCCACCATGTATGGGTTTTGGTGGAAGTGGCACAGGTGTGCCACATTTCCCTACCCCTTTGGGTGGAATGAACTTAATTGAGCCATATCTTCCTCACACCCTTATGTGGAAGAGGCACTGTATGCCTTGACTGAGGTGTTGTTTGCCCAGATTTTGAAGGTGTGATTAATTCTTCAGTTATTTCTCCCAACAGGAGAGCTGCTACTGGCTAAAGGTATTAAGATAATAAAGTGGATATACTATGTTGTTCTAAACAACCAATGTTAATCCCCAAAGCAAAATCAAAGTGAGTGGATATCAGACAATGTCAAAACTTAATCCTCCTCAACACTCGTTTATTAAACATATCTTAGACCGTCATACTAGGCGTCATCAGAGTGATGTACTTCAACATTTTCACTGTCTTCAGCATCATATATAATCATCAGTCTATAAAATGTCCCATTATTTTTATTATTTCTTGTAAATGTCCTACTAATTTTTTAAATTTTTATCTCTTGCAATTAAAATCACTCATAGTATTTAATTTTTATCTCTTGCAATTAAAATCACTCATAATATCAAAACTGAAAATGATCCAAGAACTTATCTCATGCAGAGTTGGTTGTGTCAAAAAAACACAATCACTGGATAGTAATCCCTTGCAAGACGCCTGTCTCCTTCAAGCTCTACACTGGTCCGTATTTTAAACCAAAATTCTTAAGTTTATCTGATAAGATATATTGTAGTCAAGGACTAAAAGTTAAAAATTATATTAGACATTGATTCTTCTATAGATTCAAGAAATTGCCACCATTTCAGAGAGTAACGTCAGAAATACATCCTAGCTTATAACAGCGAATACCAATTAATCTCATTGTTACGTGTGTAGGGATGCTTAGAATGGAGGTGAAAAATCCAAAATTGTTCTCTATAGTTAAGATGAAAAGTGACATCTCCTCCTTTTATGTTCTTAAACACTCACTCAACCATATGCCACTTGAAATCAGAGAACTGATGTCAAAATTCAACACAGTATTGTACCATCGGATCTTGTATTTTTTGAGTTAAGATACAGCTGTGATGTTCAATCATTCACTTCCGAACTGGCCATGATGTCCTTCCACATACTTCATATTGCCATTTAGTAACAGCTGATTGACAGATTTAGGGCTTTAAATCCATTCATAGCTTGAGAGGATCGTAGCTTACCACATTTCTGGTTTTGACGCCATGATGTACGTTACTCTCTGAAATGGTGAGAATTTCTTGAATCTATATAAGAATCAAGTTCTATAAATTTTTAACTTTTAGACCTTGACTACAATATATCTTATGAGATTGTACCCTGAGGAAGAACTGGTTCGAAACATGGACCCATGTTTGGCTTGAAAGAGATGGGTGTCTTGCAAGGGATTACTATCCAGTGATGGCATTCTTTTGACACAACCGACTCTGCATGAGATACGTTTTGGGTCATTTTCAGTTTTGATTCTATGAGTGATTTTAACTGCAAGAGATAAAAATTTTAAAAAATAGTGAGGCATTTACAAAAATAAAAATAGTGGGACATTTTATAGACCGATGATTATATACATGGCTGAAGACAGTGAAAATATTGAAATACATCACTGATGATGCCTAGTATGAAGGTCTAAGATATGTTTAATAAACTAGTGTTGAGGAGGATTAAGTTTTCACATTATACTATGTTGTTCTTGACCCAGAGGAACTAGTGTGTTGTGATAGTTTGTTGTGCTAGTTTGATTTAATATGTGATATCAATGTGAATGTGGCTAATGACTTCACTGATAAGCTATGCTGAACATGGTTTCCCTTGTCATCTGCATTTTGTTGATGTGAACATAAGCCATATAAATGAGACACCTAGAGAAACATATAAAGAATATTTGAGGTAGTCTTGGTTTATAATTCTTCTGAAGATAGTCTCCAAAACAAATTGCCTCCACAGCACTGAAACATACTGTCTGAAGGTGGCAAGTTAACATGTTGTTCCTGGAACAAATGCTCTCTTTAGGTGACACATCTTGTTTTTGTCATTACTTGTCTTTAGTCATCTCCCTGTAGCAGCTTGTGTCCACTCACTCAGGACACAATGCCTGATGGTCATTTCCCATCCTAGATCATGTGGTATTCTCGCTGGATGGGAATCTCCTCTTTTACTTCCAGGGCAGTTCTTCCATGCACACAGGATGTGATGTCCGTTGGTTATCTCCCATCCTGATTAGTGCAGTGAAATTAGTAGCGATTTTTTTTTTTTTAACCATAGCAGCTTTCCAAAAATATTCTTCTGAAAGATGCTGGTATAAGGGTCTAGTACAGGCAAGATCCATTAAAAAAAACCCAAACTGACAGCCTGTCTGTGCCCTACTATGCCTTCTCCCTTCTGCTGGGCAATGGTGATTCTGGTCCACTCTGCAATTATAAGGCCCTGATGCAAGCATCCAATGTCACACTCCTGCAGATATGTTGGGACCAGGACCCACAAAAAGACTTTTCAATGGGCTGTCCTTTAAAATTGTACTACACCCGTTATCCAGGGCTTTCCCTATAAGAAAGGCCCTTTTCTGATGACAGCTGACATAGTCTTGCTATATCAGCTCTTGAATGCTATAGACAACCTGGCCCAGTGGTTTTTTTTTTGTTTTTTTTTATTATTTTCTATTTTTCTTTATGTTTCCCTCATTGCTCTACTGCATTGAGAGGAGTCCTGGAAGCAGCAGCTTGGGTTGAGATTGGGTCACCACCTCTGTTGACTTCTTCAGGTGTGTGCGATGCCGACATCTTGGTTGCTGGTCCAGCTGACTGTTCTAGCTTTTCAGCAACAGGTAAGCCTGAAATGACCTTTTAGAAAATAAAAATATGCCTGTAAGGCTTCTATGCACATACTTTCCCCCGCAATAGGGGGAAGAGTTCTGGGGGCTAGGGCTGGAACTATGTGCACATTTTTGAATTTTCAAAAATATGCTTCTAGATTTTGCTGTGAAATATACCTGCGCAAACTAGCGGGTGCAAATGTGTGTGGGTACTTTTCCTAGGTTAATTTTCAAAGTGAAAGCATGTGCATACATTGTGAAAATTAGTGCAAAGACTGTGGGTAAAAAGTATTCCCAGACTTTGCACTTATGTGGACAGTCCTAAAATTACCATTGTACTCTTATGCACCTAAATGGCAGTAACAAACGTGGCAGAGGCCCTGTTCCTGGTGTCAGTTTCTGTGAACTGAGCAGAGGCATTGTGAGGGATGGAGATACGGGGTATTTGGCACCTATGCACAGACGTTTGGATTCTAGAGGGTCATTTTCAATAGTGTGCATAAGTCAGTGTGTCTAACGATCTGGCTGTATTTGATTAACTGTGTGGTGGCAGTCACACGATTTATAATATACTGCTTACCTCCAACCCAAAAGTACATCATTTTGTAATAATTTTGCTATGGTTTACTTTATTTGTTTGTCATAAGTTTGATCTATTTTTGATTATGTTTGTATAAGTTGTAAACCAACAGAATTTGCGGATTGGTGGGCTATAAATATTTTAAATAAATAAATAAATAGATGCAAATATGTCAGTATACCTCTTTTAATGCAGGGTTCTGTAGTTTGTGCAACTATTTTATATAAGTATGAGTATATATTTTATGTGGGAAATGATTGTAGTCTGTGCATGAATTAACACAATTTATGCCCAGAGGCAGATATTTTATAATGGATATGCATACCCCGCTTATGAAAATACTTATTCGTGAGCATGTTATTAATCACCAGACTGCAGACACCTCTGCCAATTCACCCTGACCTCCAGCAGTTCACCTAGATGCCTTACCAGTGCAGCCTGACCCTCCACCACTTAACCTCCCATCCAAAAATTGCAGACACAAGACAAGTGCAATTTCATTTCTATGACTTGAATAGCAAGAGTAACGTGTGCTGGCAAGCTGCACGTGCTCCGCTTACAAAATATTTACTTGTGTATATACTTCTGAACCCCACCCTGGAATGCTCTCAGAATACACTCTTTTTTTCTTGCCTAGAAGTACGCGTGAAATGGTATGTGTTTAGTTCTGAAGATTCGCTTACCATGCACATATACATCGGTATATTCCAAATGTAAGCAGACAGCCCCCATGTAAATCTTTGGAAACTGACCACTTAAAAAGTATGGATGCAAGTGTAGGAAAATAAGGGTGTTCTGCAACCTCAGGACTGCCGCCTGCTTTCATCCCCCCCTTGTCTCTCCCTGTCTCTGGGGGAGGGCAGAACTACAGAAACACTTATTACCTCATATGTATGTGATCTGAGCAGTCCAGGAAAGGACACTGTTGGTCTCAGAATCAGACTTTAATTAATCAGACATTTCAGGCTTACTGACAACTCATGACTCTACAGTCCTCCTTAACATAGCACAGACTTATACTGATTAAAACTTTGCATCATTAGTGAACTCAGGGCAAACATATCAGAGACTTTGACTTGCTTAGGGGTATTAATAAACACAGGCCTAGAATAATCAAAATGCTATATTTATCATGGGAATACAGTGCATTACCAGTTGCGATAAAAAAGGGACGCAGTTATGCAAATTTTTGACATTACAGATTGTGTAGCTAAAAATATTACCCCGTAATAATTTTTTTTATTGCGGAGTGACGCAATAGTATGTCACATGCCCAAACTTGGAAATACGCGCACAACTTGGGCTGATACACATAGAACGGGTTTTAAAAACCACCTGTGTATGCATGTATCTCCTGCTACATGCACATGTGAAAAGTATCGAAAAAGCGGTGGAGCATAGGTGTATAGGAGAGGCCAATAGATGTGCAGCAATATTCTTGAGCGTATAGACATGCGCTGGGGTCCCCTACCTCATCATTTAACTACTGCTATGAATGGTGTGTAGGGAATAAAAACAAAAAATCTTGGCTATTCAGTCAACTATTATAGGTTGTGACTAATGGGGGAAAGGAAGATAAAATAACTAGGGAGATTTAGAAGTTCTATCCCTAGCCTGGGCAAACTGGGAACAAACTGGTGAAACTGGCAATGGCGTTGGCATGCCAGTGTAATCAAATACACAAACCTTCAGAGTGCATATTTACACCTTCTTTATACTCTCAACCCGCCCCCTCCACTTGTAGCCCAGGACAAGTCCATGTTACTCTCATCCCATCCTTAAAATCTCCCCACTTAAGTGCGCACACATTTCAAATAGAGCACACATGTAGGCGCTTTCGGCCTATTTGATACTATGCATGCACGTATGTAATAAAATGGCTGCTACCATGTGTATCTGCGTGCAGAGGGGTAGATTTTATAAATCTATGCGTGCGCATACTTTTGTTTGCACACCAGGCGCGAACAAGAGTATGCGGGATTTCAATAGATATGCGCGTAGCCGCGCTTTTCCATTAAAATCCGGGGTCGGCGCGCAGCCTGCCTCCGTTCCCTCCGAGGACGCTCCGAAATCGGAGCGGCCTCAGAGGGAACTTTCCTTCCGCCTCCCCCCACCTTCCCCTCCCTTCCCCTATCTAACCCACCCCCCAGCCCTACCTAATCCCTCCCTACCTTTGTTGTACAAGTTACGCCTGCTTGAGGCAGGCGTAACTTGCGCGCAACGACTCGCCATCCCCCAGCGATGTCTCTCAGTGACTTTACATGGCCAAAAAAGGAATAACTAGGCTCATGCCTAGGGAAGTGAGGCAGCTAATGAATTATGTGACTCAGAAAAGGGCAATCCTTAAATGCTTCATTATCTGCAGTCTCTGCTAAAGGTTGGATATCACATTGTTTTTTATTGCTGGCTGACATCAGCAGTTATTCACTGCAATCTATTTTTCAGCTGTGAAATGGGTGATTTGACCCCCACCCCATGCTAAAAAAATGCATTTCATTGATAGTTGCTTTGATGGCAGGATACCAGAAACCACTGGTTGTAGGAGATAAATGTGAACTTCTGTTTAAAAAGAAGAAAAAAACAAACATTTACTTTGAAAGACTGGAACATTACTTGAAATGAAGTGGTATATTATAAATAAAATTAATGTGAAAAGGCTTTTGCTTTTAGATTTTATCTAGGGAAGGAGAAGAATGGATACAATAAGTTTTGTAAGAACAAGCCTTTTAAAGACTCTCATAAATATTGATCCTGATTCGGTTGGCAGTCCCGTTATAGTTTGAAGAGAATATTGTCATAATAGGCAACAATTCTTTTCACAAACAAAGCAATATATTCTCATGCATATTCATGCATAGTCAAATGGGAATGTTGTCTCCCCACCTGCAAGGTAGTTAATAATCTTTAATGGAGGCTTCTGGCACATTTATGTCTTAATGCCCTCATTAACAAGAAAAGTTTCCATGAACAACCAATATTACAATATCTATCTTCTGATTATGTAGACACAAAACTGACTAGTTTGAACTGATTTGAATGGTCTATGGGATACTTTATTGTTGCTGTGTAACTATTGTTTATTGTGAACTTTAAATCTGTTCACTACTAATTAGGTTATAGAGTTTCTTTAAGAAAAGTTTCATATTTTTTCTTAGGCCCTATGTATTAAGGAGCATTAGTGCGTTAACATGTTTTAAATACTTTGTCACTTCATGTACTTTAAATCTGAAAATGCAGGGCAAAGGGGAGTCTTTAGTCAACTGGCCCAATTTTGAATTTTGGTGCTGGTTGGGCCTGGGCATTGATCCTGCCCAAGGAGATTCTAGCTAGCTTATTTTGAGTAAGGGGGAGGCCACAGTGATTAAAGGGGTCCTGGTAGGGTTGAGTTGGGTTGAGCTTGAGTTGGGGGCAGGTGACCTTTGGCCTGTAGCAGCTGTTGTTACCTGTGGGTTGAGTCACTGTGTGCTGTCAGCCACCAGGGCTTACCAGGTAGGGGGCATGAATCCAAAGGCCGAGCAGGAACCAGGCAGAAAGTAAGAATCAAATGCTGAGCAGGAATCAGGTAGGACAAATAGCAATTTCCGCAAAGACTGTTGGAGCAGCAAAGTTATGTCCCATTAGGGCTCCTTATATCCAGAGCTCAATTAGAGACACCCCTAATAGGAAGTCTCTGGAACTTGATCTCCCTTACTTTGCTTAACTTGACAGTTCCACTCACAATTCTTTATGAACCAGAGTTTCTTTGGCTCCACTGCAAGATTTCCTAGCCATGAACACCCAGCACCTTGGGTTTGACTCCCATTGCCCCTGACAGAATAGCCCCTTCAACTGGCCTCTTCTGGTGTCCTCATTCTTGGTTTTTCCATATGTTCTTTGTAAAAATGGACCACTAGTTCTTTACATGGACATTCTCAGATAATACCCAATGTGGTCCTCTGGGTTGTACTCTTTTCAATCTACCAGATAGTATAAGTGTCCTCTGATAATTCTGGCATCTAGGATCTGGCAGATGATGAATTTTAAATTTCCGTTCGCCCTTATGGGTGATGGAGGAGTGGGTGATGTCCCAGAAAGGGACAGATTTATGTAGTTTCAATATGGCCACAAGGAAAAGCTACGGAACATGTAAATTGTAGAGCCGTGCAGGCGATAAAATGTTGTTTTGTGTCATGCCATATGGGGGTTGATTTTTATTTTTGTTTATCTTTTCTCATTTATTTTCATTTTTTACGTTTTGGAAAGCGTGTGCAATATTTGCCCACTAAATAGCCTATTGAATATGGACCACATTAAATTGCAGGGCTGACTCAGTTGGCCCTTCATGTTTACCCAAAGAAAGATGAGAAAGAGAAGGCATTTGATTAGCACAGAGTGGAAGTTAGGAACTGTTATCTCCCTAGAAAAAAATTTAAATTGGAGTTAGTCAGTTTGACTATGATGGACTCCTCTCAAAATAAGATGAATGAAATTTCAAAAGGCAGGTTAACTCAAGCACAAAGCTGTTGAGGTGTACTCACAGGTAGATGTGCATTGACATGCAGTTCTAGTCAAGATTCAAGTTAATAATATAACAATTTGTTTGGATTTGATCAATAAAGTTGCAATATTTCTAAGCCAAATGTTTAGCTTGGAGAAGAGATGGCTGAGGGGGGATATGTTAGAGGTCTTTAACATCATGAGAGGTCTTGAACAAGTAGATGTGAATCGGTTATTTATTCTTTCAGATAATAGAAGGACTAGGGGGCATTCCATGAAATTAGCAAGTAGCACATTTAAGACTAATCAGAGAAAATTATTTTTCACTCAACGCACAATTAAGCTCTGGAATTTGTTGCCAGAGGATGTGGTTATGCAGTTACTGTACCTGGGTTCAAAAAAGGTTTAGATAAGTTCTTGGAGGAGAAGTCCATTAACTGTTATTAATGAAGTTTACTTAGGGGCAGATTTTAAAAGCCTTGCGTGCTGGTGCACCTATGTTGCATAGGCTGCCGGCACATGCAAAACCCTGGGATGCATGTAAGTCCCGGGGCTTTGTTTGGGAGGCGTGCCGGGGGCGTGTCAGGGGTGTGCCAGGGGCGGCGCAGCATTCGGGGGCGTTTTGGGGCGGGGCCGTGTGCATGGTGTTGGCCCGGATGTTTTCTGGGGGCATGGCCGAGGCCTCCGAACCAGCCCCCAGACCGGGGAATGGCGCGCCGGCAGCCTGCCGGCATGTGCAAGTTACACCTGCCTCGGGCGGGCGTAATTTTCTTAACAAAGGTAGGGGGGATTTAGTTAGGGCTGGGGAAGGGCCAGAAAAAAAGTCCCTCCAAGGACACTCTGATTTCAGAGCGGCTTCGGAGGGAATGGAGGCAGGCTGCTCGGCTCAGCACGCACAGGTTGCACAATTGTGTAACCCCTGTGCACGCCAACCCTGGATTTTATAACATGCATGCAGCAGCGTGCGCATGTTATAAAATCGGGCATAGATTTGTTTGCGCCAGGTTGTGCGAACAAATCTACGCCCGCGCATAACTTTAAAAATCTACGCCTTAGGGAATAGCCACTGCTATTAATTGCATCAGTAGCATGGGATCTTCTTGGTTTTTGGGTACTTGCCAGGTTCTTGTGGCCTTGTTTGGCCTCTGTTGGAAACAGGATGCTGGGTAGGGATGTGTATCGGGCTTCGGACGATTGAAAATATCGTTGATATTTTCAAAATCATCAGAAATCAGGGGCTCCCCCGAAACGATAGGAAAACCCCACGATATTGATCGTGGGGGTTCTCTTATCGTTTTGGGGAAGGGCGGGAAAAACGGTACACAAAAATAACCCCTAAACCCACCCCAACCCTTTAAAACTAATCCCTTTGCTCCCCCCCACCCTCCTGACCCCCCCAAAAACATTTTACAGGTACCTGGTGGTCCAGTGGGGGTCCCGGGAGCGATCTCCCGCTCCCGGGCCATCGGCTGCCACTAATCAAAATGGCGCCGATGGCCCTTTGCCCTTACCATGTGACAGGGTGTCCGTGCCATTGGGCGGCCCCTGTCACATGATAGGAGCACTGGATGACCCGCGCCATTTTTAAAGATGGCGCCGGCCATCCAGTGCTCCCTCCATGTGACAGGGGCCGGCCAATGGCACGGATACCCTGTCACATGGTAAGGGCAAAGGCCATCGGCGCCATTTTTATTAGTGGCAGCCGACGGCCCAAGAGCAGGAGATCACTCCCGGGACCCCCACTGGACCACCAGGTACCTGTAAAATATTTTTGGGGGGGTCGGGAGGGTGGGGGAAGCAAAGGGATTAGTTTTAAAGGGTCGGGGTGGGTTTTTTGTTTATCGGCTTGGGCGCAGCCGATAAACAAAACTGCAATCGGGCCCGATGGAAAAAAACCCACATGTGAATCGGAACCGGAATCCAAACCGATTCCGGTTCCGATTCACATCTCTAATGCTGGGCTTGATGGACCCTTGGTCTGACCCAGCATGGCAATTTCTTATGTTCTTATATTCTTATATGTAATTGTAATTTTGGTATGTCTCACACTTTTTTACTTATCAATTACATCAGCATAAAATATAAGCTTAAAATACATCAATACATCTTAATAGGGATGTGCAATCGTTTTTTGACAATTAGGAAATTCGTACGATATTTCCTAAATCATCATGGATTGGGAAACTGATAAAATGATTGCATTTTCCCCGAATTTTCGTAAAAAAATAGTTTTTCAGCTTAGAGCGTGCACTAAGTCGAAAAACGATTTTTCATGAAAAAAATGCCGATCCGAAGGAATACGAGATTTTCCTGCGGCCACACGAACCCAAAAGCGGAAACGATCGGGCACCCGATGCACATCTCTAGATCTTAATTCCCTATTACACCTCCCAACTCTCACTAGGGATTAGAAACAGACTGTATTAAAAACTGTAATAAAAAAAACAAAAAACACTTCCACCCATAAACCACAAAGTAATATCATAGGTAAATTAAATCAGTCATAATCCCCATCCCAAAACCAAATTAACCACCCATCTGTATTCTCAAATGAACTATCTACAACACAAATCCCAAATAAACCATCCGCACCAGTAATATGGAAAAACCCATACTGCCAGCCAAGTTGAAAGTAAGGCATTCAGTCAGACCAACTAACACCCAGCCTTCCCAGTCAATCAAACATGAAAGTACAGACTGAAAAGAGTTCTTTGATAATAAAGTGCATTATACATACCAGACACTGCAGATTATACTGCCTTGCTCTACTTTGCTTTATTCTATGAGAACATAAAATATGATTTGACAGGCACATTTGTAAAAATATGAACTAGCTGACAAAGATGTTTCAAAATGAATGGTAGACAGTGGAATACAATGTATTTGACATTTCTTCTAAGAAATAGTACAAACATTTTTATGCCGCTGATATTCAGGTACTGAAAAGGAATGTAATAAAAATGTATGTGGGTTGGCCATATATGGGTTATTATAATCAGAGATGTTCATCAAAACAAAGAAAGTATTTGTCATGATGACCTGAAATAAGATATTTGAAACATGCAGAAAAAGAAGTCACCAGAAATGCTTTTTTAAAGCCCTCGGTTTTGTCCATAGTCTCTGGCTTCCCTACATACATATGTATCTTTCATTTGCTTCAAGCAGCCCTCAGACAGAAATATATTTACTTCTGCTTGAAGCTGGCCTAAGTTCAAGTGAGAGCCTTGTCACATCTGTGCAACTCCCATTCATGCTCACAGGAGTATTTTTTAAACTGTTAAATATTTTTTTACACTTTATGAAATATAGGAAAACTATCTAGAACAGCCTTTCTCAACCAGGGATTGGTGAAATCCTGAAATTCCTCAAGAGGTTGCTAGAGGTTCCATGAGAGCTCATGATTGAAAAAAAAACAAAACAATTTTTTGAACTTCGATTATTAGGATTGTAGACAGCTGGTGGCTGGTAGGCGTGAGGATCGCCTGGTAACATGCCTACCTGGTGCAAAGGTGGCAAACCTCCAGCATCACCTAGACAGTATATTAGACAGTGCTGGGGAAGGCTTGGCTGTCATCATACTTGTGGGCACCATTGACATAGGAAAATGTGGGAGGAAGGTTCTGGAAGCCAAATGTAAGCTCTTAGGTAGAAAGCTGAAATCCAGAACCTCCAGAGTAGCATTTTTTGAAATGCCCCCTCTTCCACTCGCAGGTCGCAGAGGCAGGCATAGCTCCGGAGTCTCAATGCATGGATGAGACAATGGTGCAAAGAAGAGGGATTCAGTTTTGTAAGAAACTGGGGAACCTTTTGGGGAAGGGGGGACTCTTTTCCGAAGGGATGAACTCAACTAGGGTGGAACCAGGCTACTGGTGCTAACTTTTAAAAAGGAGATAGAGCAGCTTTTAAACTAAATCAAACGGGAAAGCCGACAGTCACTCAGCAGTGTATGGTTCGGAGGGAGTTATCTTTGAAGGATACTAATGAAGCATTAGAGTTAGGGCATCCCAACAGAGAGATTCCAATAATAAGAAAAGTAGTCCAAGCTCCTAATTAAAAACTCACCTGATCTAAAAGATTCCAATTTATCCCTGTCAACTGAAAAGCTGAAAGTTAATACAAACAAAAGAAAAAACACTTTGAACTGTTTGCATGCTAATGCCAGAAGTCTAAGAAGTACAATGGGAGAATTATAGTGTATTGCATTGAATGATGACATAGACTTAATTGTCATCTCAGAGATATGGTGGAAAGAGGATAACCAATGGGATAGTGCTACTCCAGGGTACAAATTATATTGCAATGACAGAGAGGAACATCTTGGTGGCAGGGTGGCACTTTATGTCCGGGATGGCATAGAGTCCAACAGGATAAAGATCCTGCATGATACTAAATGCACAATCGAATCTTTATAGGTAGAAATTCCTTGCGTGTTGGGGAAGAGCGTGTTGACGGTCGGCCCCTGTGACATTGTGAGGGCAAAGGTAGCGCCGTCGCCATTTTGAATACTGGCAATACGGCCGGAGTGCAGGAGGTCGCTCCCGGATCCCCGCTGGACTTTTGGCAAGTCTTGTGGGGGTCAGGAGGCCCCCCCAAGCTGGCCAAAAGTCCCTGGAGGTCCAGCGGGGGTCCAGGAGAGATCTCCTGCACGCGGGCCGCATTGCCAATATTTAAAATGGCACCGGCGCTACCTTTGCCCTGTCACATGGTAAGGGCAAAGGGCCATCGGTGCCATTTTTTTTTAGCGCAGCTGATAGCGTGGGAACGGGAGATCGCTCCCCGCGGCCCCCCTGGACTACCAGGTATGTGTAAAACATTTTGGGGGGGGGGGGTCAGGAGAGTGGGGGAGGCTAAGGGGGTAATTTTAAAGGGTCGGGTGGGTTGTTTTTTTTAATCGGGCCATCGGCACCATTTATATTAGTGGCAGCCAAAATGGTGCCGATGGCCCAAGAGCGGGAGATCGCGCCGGGACCCCCCCACTGGACCACCAGGTAATTTAAAACATTTTGGGGGGGTTCAAGAGGGTGGGGGATTTGTTTTAAAGGTTCGGGGTGGGTTTTAGGGTTGTTTTGGTGTGCCGGTTTTCCCGCCCTCCCCCTCCCCCGATTTACGATTTTTCACAATAAATCGGGGGAATTTCTATTGTATCACGACTCTAACGATTTTTGACGATTTAAAAAATATCTGATGATTTTTTTAAATCGTCAAAAAACGATTCACATATCTCATAGTGACTGCATTTATTGTACATATGTATATAATTGCAAATCTTGTTTATAATTCAATGCAAATTTTTCCCATGTTATCTCACACCCTCTTTAATCCCTTGTTAACTTGTTTTATTTGTTCAATGTAAAGCGCCCTGCCTGGCGTCTGTTTGCATTACACTGTGAACCGATGTGATATCCTGGATGAATGTCGGTATATAAAAATTTTAAATAAATAAATAAATAAATAAATAAATAAATAAATAAATATTAGGTTCTATCTTGGGAGTTACCACCCAGGAAAGAGATCTAGGTGTCATAGTGGATAATACATTGAAATCGTCAGCTCAGTGTGCTGTGATGATCAAAAAAGCAAACAAAATGTTAGGAATTAAGAAGGGAATGGTAAATAAAATGATGGATGTCATAATGCCTCTGTATCACTCCAAGTTGAGACTGCACCTTGAATACTGTGTGCAATTCTGGTCGCCACATCTCAAAGAAGATATAGTTGCACTGAAGAAAATGCAGAGAGGGGTGATGAAAATTATAAGTGGCATGGAATGGCTGCCTTATGAGGTAAGGCTAAAGAATTTAGGGCTGTTCAGTTTGAAGAAGAGACGACTGAGAAGGTATATGATAAAGGTCTACAAAATCATAAAGGACTTGAAAAAGTTAATGTAAATTGGTTATTTACTCTCTCAGATAATAGAAGGGCTAGGGGGCACTCCAAAAAGTTTGCAAGTAGTTTGTTTAAAACAAATCAAAGAAAATTCTTTTTCATTCAGCAGTTAGTATAACTGGGTTTAAAAAAGATTTGGATAAGTCCCTAGAGGAAAAATCCATAAATTGCTGCCTCCCACCTTACTTCATATATGTGAGGAAAAGACAACATGTATTCTCCTCAGAAACAGACTTTTATTTATCAGGTTTGGCATGATATAGCATTTAGGGGTAGATTTTTAAAGTTATGCGTGGGCATAGATTTGTTCGTGCAACCCAGCGCGAACAAATTTACGCCTGATTTTATAACATCCGCGCGCTGCCATGCGCATGTAATAAAATCCAGGGTTGGTGTGTGCAGGGGGTGCACAATTGTGCAACCTGCGTGCGCTAAGCCGAACAGCCTGCCTCTGTACCCTCCGAGGCCGCTCCGAAATCAGAGTGTCCTTGGAGGGACTTTTTTTCTGGCCCCCCCCCCCCCAAATCGGAGCGGACTCGGAGGGAACTCTTTTTATGGCCCCCTACCTTCCTTTCCCTTCCCCTACCTAACCCACCCCCCAGCCCTAATTAAATCCCCCCTACCTTTGTTAAGAAAGTTACACCTGCCTGAGGCAGGCGTAACTTGCGTGCGCAGGCAGGCTGCCAGCGTGCCATTCCCCGGCCCGGGGGCTGGTTTGGAGGCCTCAGCCATGCCCCCGGAATGCCCCTGGGCCAGTGCCACACCCACGGCCCCGCCCACAGAACACCCCCGAATGCCCCGCCGCTCTGACACACCCCTGCACGCCCCCAACACGCCCCCAAGCAAAGCCCCGGGACTTACATGTGTCCCGGGGCTTTGCGCGTGCCGGCGGCCTATGTGACATAGGTGTGCCAGCACGCAGGGCTTTTAAAACCTGCCCCTTAGAAAATAACAATTTCTGTCTCTAATATCCTGACCACTAAGCACCAATTTTCCCTGAAGAAAGTTCTGTATCATGGGTGGTAACAGACATGCCATAAACCTTAGCCTGCTTAATCTATTAATACTTATGGCTAACTTACTTATCCCTGGTATCGCTTCATGTGATATTCCCTCTGTTTACCTCTGAAGCAGATGCTGGCTGGAGGTCTGTAGAATGTGTACAGGGGAAAGAGTTGCTTCCTGGGTTTGGCACGGGTTGCTTCCTGGGTTTGGCAGTCAAGGAAGGAGATGGGCTTCTGGGTCTGGTATTTGTCGGGTTTTCTGGGGCTGGCTGTCGCCCCTCACCATTTCAGACTCCATGACACTTTTTGTACCTGAGTAGGGGGTCTCCTCTCTCTGGTGTCCTGCCCCAGTCTCTTGGCCACACCTGGTCTTCTTCCTCTCGATAGCAAGGAGTGATAGTTTGCTTTTGGCTCCCCTTTCACTTGCAGGGATGTTTCACCACAGGTTCTCACTTTCTCAGCCTTCAGGGGATTCTTCACTTACAGGGTCAGCCTCAGGGTTTACTCTTTTTGGGTCTCTCTCAGGTTTCACTCCTTTCTTCTTCTTTGCCCCCCTGTCTTACACTTTCCATCTGATAAATATGCATAAGCTCTACCATGTTGCAGGTCTTTTTCCCTGTCCCCATTTCTTCGGGAGGAGAACTGCCACTTCTGTGTGCCAAGCTGTCTGCCAGTGTCCGCATTTTTCTCTATCTCCAATTGCCCCCCCAGGGTGGGGGTCTTTATGACCTTTGCTTGCTTGGCTCATCCATGGCTCCTGCTTATGTGCTTAAGCTGTCTCTCTGTCTGTTTTGCTCCTATTGACACAGGAACATGCAGACAACATTTTGATAAGGTGTCCTTCAGTGTATCAGGAGAAGACCTTCATTTTCTACTGTTCTGCTCTTTTAAAGTTCACCTGGGTAAAGTCTTTCTCTTGCTGTAAGTGTCTGGGGCCTGTCAGCACACAGGCCTGTACACGTTTTTGGCTAATATGATTCATTTTTTGGTGATTCAGTGGTAAAACATGAGATATTTCCCTACAGTAGCTTGAGATTTATTTAATGTTTGGTTACTTGCCAGGTTCTTGTGATTGGCCACTGTTGGAAACAGGATGCTGGTCTTGATGGACCCTTGGCTGACCCAATATAGCAATTTCTTATGTTCTTATCTTGCCATTCACAGGAAAGCAATGAACATTTTAGTGCGGTTTTCAACTTCTTACATGTGTGAGCAAGCTTGTTTAACAAGCATCAAGAGTAAGGATAGAAATCATCTGATTTCATCTGAAGATGAAATCCATGTGGGCTTATCTCAAATTCGACACAGGATTAAGCATTTGTGCAGCAACAAACAAGCACTGAAGTAAATTTCATTCATGGGGGCGGATTTTCAGAGCCCTGCTCGCGTAAATCCGCCCAAAACCGGGCGGATTTACGCGAGCAGGGCCCTGCGCGCCGGGAAGCCTATTTTACATAGGCCTCCCGGCGCGCGCAGAGCCCCGGGACTCGCGTAAGTCCCGGGGTTCTCGGAGGGGGCGTGTCAGGGGCGTGTCGGGGGGCGGGCCCGGTCGTCGCGGCGTTCCGGGGGCGTGTCGGCAGCGTTTTGGGGGCGGGTACGGGGGCGTGGCGACGGCCCGGGGGCGTGGCCGCGCCCTCCGTACCCGCCCCCAGGTCGCGGCCCGGCGCGCAGCAGGCCCGCTGGCGCGCGGGGATTTACGTCTCCCTCCGGGAGGCGTAAATCCCCCGACAAAGGTAAGGGGGGGGTGTAGACAGGGCCGGGTGGGTGGGTTAGGTAGGGGAAGGGAGGGTAAGGTGAGGGGAGGGCAAAGGAAAGTTCCCTCCGAGGCCGCTCCGATTTCGGAGCGGCCTTGGAGGGAACGGGGGGAGGCAGCGCGGCTCGGCGCGCGCAGGCTATACAAAATCGATAGCCTTGCGCGCGCCGATCCAGGATTTTAGTGGATACGCGCGGCTCTGCGCGTATCTACTAAAATCCAGCATACTTTTGCTTGAGTCTGATGCGCAAGCAAAAGTAGGCTGATCGCGCTTCTTTTAAAATCTACCCCATTATGTTTAGTTTAAAAAATAACACTTTTTTGCATATACAAGCCTATACAAAAGATCAAGAGTTTTTAAAATTTATGGAAGGGGAACTAAACAAAAAGAGTAAGCTAATAAGTTGGCTAAAATAAACAGATCCACAGGAAAAAAAAAATCATTCTGTACTGAAAAGAGCATTGACAATTACTATTGGATTATTATATCTACAACTTACTGATCACGTTAATGGACCATGAGCTGTAGATATAATAATTTTTATGCAGGGGTTCCTCAAGACACAAAAATTATTTCAAGGGTTCCTCCATGGCAAAAAGTTTGAAAAAGGCTGATCTAGAATATACTCTTTATAACTACATCACCTAATATAATCTCCTATTTTTATACCTTCCCTAATATTCCCCATGCAAAAACCATTTTTAAAGAACCAGTATCACTTTTCTCAGTGAGCATTTAAGCACTTACTATTTAGATACTGCTTTGTCTTAACATAGCATCTTAACACTTGAAAGCTTTTAAAATGTCTCTAGTCTTTGTACAGGCTCCACTGATACCATTAAGCAGCTTCAGATGCTTTTAGTGACTCTCCTTTCCTGGGACCTCTGTCTCACATATGCTCCTCCTGGTTTTCTTGCCTCATATATTTCCATTTTATTTGGCTTCATTTCAAGCTGACCTGGATAATTCAAATGTGTTGGGCAATTTCAACCTTCATGTTGATATTGCCCCTTTAACCACTGCCAGTGAGGAGTTTTTAGATCACATGTCCACCCTTGGCGGGAACAAATGATTCAGGCTTCAGCCTATTCTTGTGAACATATACTTGATTTGATATTTTAGAAACAAGGTTGGGTACAGTCAGGGCTTTGGAATACTCTTGCCTTATATCTCCCTGATCTAATCATTTTTTTATTAAATCTAGAATGGTAGTTCCTTTTGCTCATGTCCTTGGTAATGTGAATCTTGTCCCTCGGGTACAAAGAGATCACTGGGACTTAGATTGTCTCACTCTGGTTTCATCCCTTCTCTGCCTGTTATTCCTTATGTTAACTTTGACTCTGACATGGAACTGGGGCAGTTTTCCTTCTAAGGCCTTGGATACTGTTGCCCCTATTAGATCCTCTCCAAGGGCTCAGTCACACTCAGCACCGTGCTTTACTTCTGAAGTCAAGACTTTCAAACAGTTAATCTGCCATGATGATAGATGTTGGCATAAGTCTCAACTCCTTGAACATAAAGACTATAGAGTACTTATTCGCTGGTTTATTCTTCATTCCTTTCCTAATAACTCCTAGCATTCTATTTGCTTTCTTGCCCACCACCACACACTGAGCAGAGGATTTCAACATATTATCCATAATGACACCTAGATAATTTTTTGAGTGGTGACTCCCAAATGTGGATCCTTTCATTGTATAACTATAATTTTGGTTGCTGTTCCCTAAGCATATCACTTTGCACTTGTACATGTTAAATATCATCTACATTTGGATGTCCAGTCTCACAGTCTTACAAAGTGCTCTTGCAATTTCTCACAATCCTCAAGCTTTTAAAACAACTTTGAATAATTTTGTATCAGTAGCAAATTTATTCAATTCACTCATCGTTCCCATTTCAAGGTCATTTATAAATATATTAAAAAGTAATGGTCCCAGTACAGATCCCTGAGGCACTACATTAATCACTTTTCTTCATTGAGCAAATTCGCCATTTAGTCCTACTTCTGTTTTCTATCTATTAACCAGTTCTCTAGAACATTGCCTCCTATTCCATGATTTTTTAATTTCCTCAAGAATCTCTTATAAGGTACATTGTTAAACGCTTTCTGAAAATCCAGATACACTATCTAGTTGATTTTAAAAGCCTTGCACGTGCCAAAACTGGGAGGTAGGCGTGTCTCCAGCCTGCATGCACTGCACGGAATTTAAATAGCGGCCGAGTATGCACATATCTCCTGGTATGTGCACAAATACAAAAGGCAAAAAAAATGGATGAGGTGTGGGCGGAGTCTAGGCGGGGCACGGGCAGCTTGGATCTGTAAGTAAAAATGTACGCATAAGTCCTTCCGCACACAAACACATGCCGGGGTGTCCTACCATGTAACTTTACTTCTGCTATAGAGGAGGGGTAAGAAGAAAACCAAAAAAAAAACTAGGCTACTCAGCAGAGTTTCAAGGGTTGGCCAGATAGGGTAAAAGAAAGGCTAGTTAGCAGGGGGAGTAAGGAAGTCTTATCATTTAACTGGGTGAACTGGGAATGAACTGGGGTATTGCCATCGGCATGTGTATCTTACAAAATCCCCCCACTTACACAAGAGATGCAGCATTTGTGTGCACCTATATAAAATTGTGCGCACATGTACACATGTCCTAACGATTTTATAACATGCACGCATAGAGACGAGTAGGTTATAACATGGATTTACACTAGAATAAAAGTTACTGTCATATATGAATTGGCTCACCTTAATCCACATGCTTATTTACACCTTCAAAACAGTGTAATAATTTACTCTTGGTGAGGCAAGATTTCCCTTTCTTAAATCCATGTTGGCTTTGTTACATTATACTAAGACTATATGTATGTTCAGCAGTTTTCTTTGCAAACAGAATGTTAGGAATTATTAGGAAGGGAATGGTGAACAAAATGGAAATTGTCATAATGCCTCTGTATCGCTCTATGGTGAGACCGCACCTTGAGTACTATGTACAATTCTTGTCGCTGCATCTAAAAAAACATAATAGTTGCAGTGGAGAAGCTACAGAGAAGGGCGACCAAAATTATAAAGGGGATGAAACAGCTCCCCTATGAAGAAAAGCTAAAAAGGTTAGGGCTGTTCAACTTGGAGAAGAGACAGCTGAGGGAGGGGGGGGGGGGGTATGATAGAGGTCTTTAAAATCATGATCAGTCTAGAATGGGTAAATGTGAATCGGTTATTTACTCTTTTGAATAACAGCAGGACTAGGGGGCACTCCATGAAGTTAGCAAGTAGCATGTTTAAAATAAATCAGAGAAAATCTTTTTCACTCAAGTACAGTTAAGCTCTGGAATTTGCTGCCGGAGGATGTGGTTAATGCAGTTAGTGTAGCTGGGTTTAAAAAAGGTTTGGATAAGTTCTGGGAGGAGAAGTCCATTAACCGCTATTAATCAATTTGACTTAGGAAATAGTCATTGCTAATACTGACATCAGTAGCATGGGGTCTAATTAGTGATTGGGTAGTCAGATACTTGTAGCCTGGATTGGCCACTGTTGAAAACAGGATGCTGGGCTTGATGGACCCTTGGTTTGATCCAGTATAGCAATTTATTTATTTATTTATTTATTTATTGTTTTTGTTATACCGAGTTTCATGATAGGCATCACATCAACCCGGTTTACAAATAACAAGGAGTGTAAAGCATAACGTAACGTAAAAAACAATATTTTCAATAAGAACCTTGAACTTTAAATACAGTGAATCAGAAAAAGGGAGAGGGAAAGTTACAAAAAACAAGGAAAATAAACTTGGGATGGAAGGGGAGAAATTGAACAGCACAATATTTACATTTCAGCCTATTGATACATTAGAATAGCAAGTGAAAAAATAAGACTATGAAACGGTACATAGGTAATCAAATGAATAAATATGACACAGTTGTGAATGGTAATAGTATGATAAATATTCAGCAGGAATTAGTGAGAGAGGGTTTGAGGTTGGTTGATTCGTGTTTACATTCCATTATTGCATACGAGTTAGTGCTAGTGAGAGGAGGTTTTATTCAAGGCTTGGAAATGCTTTTTTGAAAAGCCAAGTTTTTAGTCTTTTCCTAAATGTTAAAGAGCATGGCTCTTGTCTCAAATCAGGTGGGATCGAGTTCCAGAGAGCTGGACCTGCTGATGAGAAGGCTCTGAGACTCAAGGATTTATGTTGGTAGGTTTTGGCCTTTGGAATTTGGAGTGACTCTTTGTAGTGTTCCCTGATAGGCCTGGCGGAGGTGAATTTTTTAAGTGGTATTTGTAGGTCGAGTTGCGTGTGTTGGTTGATAGTTTTGTAAATGATGTTAATGGTTTTGTACATGATTCTATAGTGGATCGGAAGCCAATGGAGGTTTTTGAGAATAGGTGAAATGTGGTCAATTTTCCTGGAATTTGTAAGGACTCTGGCTGCAGAGTTCTGAACCATTTGTAAAGGTTTGGTGTAAGAAGCTGGGAGGCCAAATAGTAATGAGTTGCAATAATCTAGTTTGGAAAAGATTATTGCTTGCAAGATTGTTCTGAAGTCCTGAGTGTGAAACAGCGGTTTTATTCTTTTCAGGATATGTAATTTGTAGAAGCAATCTTTGGTGGTTTGGTTAATGAATGTTTTGAGGTTGAGACGATTGTCTAGGATGGCTCCTAAGTCTCTTACGTGGGTTGTTTGAAGGAGTGTGGGTGGTTTAGGAAGTGTGTTATTGTTTTCCGGTGATATGTTATATCACCGGATTTCTGATATGTTATATCACATAATTTCTTATGTTCTTAAAATTTCTACCATTTTACCCAGCATTGACTTCAGGATCACCCCTGGAATCCTTTTAAATAACTGGCATTACATTGTTCACCCTCCTATTTTCAAGAACCATAGCTGATTTTAATGATAGTTTACAAATTACTAACAGTAGTTCGCAATTTCATTTTTCAATTCTTTCAGAACTCTGGAATGTGTTCCATCTGGTCAAGGTGATTTGCTAGTCTTTACTTTGTTAATTTGCCCTATTACATTTTCAAGATTCACTGAGACTTGTTCAGATATTCTGAATATTCACCTTTAATCATTACTTATAACATGGGATCTTGTTGCGGTCCTGGCCGCGAGCACCGCGGCCAGGCCCTTACCTCTTGATTCCTGGACCTGCTCCCGCCTCCGGAGTCCTGGCATGCAGCCTGTTTGGGGGCGTCCCCACTGGGGTAGCGCTGCTGTGAAGGTTATGGTGGACGCCCTGTTCCTAGGCGCGCGCGCCACTTGGGCACTTTTGTAGCCCGTTTCCCTCCGGTACAGACTCCGCCCAATTCTTGATGTCAGACGCTGCGGCCTTGATAAGCTGGCTGCGGCCATCCAGCCCTTGCCTTGCAACGGGTTAGCATTCTGGTTTCCTGTTGCGTTGTGCCCCGGAGTGACCCGCTTGGCTACGTTGCTCCATTCCTGCTACAGTACCTACTTGGTTCCTGCTTGCTTGCTACAGTACCTGCTTGGTTCCTGCCTGCCTGCTACAGTACCTGCTTGGTTCCTGCTTGCTTGCTACAGTACCTGCTTGGTTCTTGCCTGCCTGCTACAGTAACTGCTTGGTTCCTGCCTGCTTGCTACAGTTCCTGTCTGGTTCTAGTACCCGAGTCTTGCTACAGTTCCTGCCTGGTTCCAGAACCCGTACCCAGTTGCATTATCACTACTGTCATAGTCTGGTTCCAGTTTCCTGTCCTGATCCACAACCCGCTAAGTCCTAGCGGCCGGGCCCCTACGGGCTCCTCCTGGGGGAGCACCAGCTTCCAGGGTGAAGAGCATCTACATCCCGCCTGAACATCTGGCTCCCGACCCGCTGTTCATCAGAGACATTGTCCATCTCTTCCTAGTCTCCAGCAGGTCGGCCCAAGGGTCCACTAAACTGAGACTCCCACAACAGGATCTGACTTATATCTTCCTCAGTAAATGTAATGCATGGAATAAATCTGGTCTGGCTTCCAAGATGGTATTTTTAAACAACACCCATGCCTGATATAAAATCTTAAACTTTGCAACTGCTCATTTCAGTTTTTTCCTAACCTTTTGTCTCATTTTATTATAGCTTCCCATTTGAAAGTGAAATGCTATCACAGTAGATTTCTTTAGTTTCCTGCCTCGTGCTATCAAGTCTAATTTGAGCATGTCATGATCACTATTGTCAAGTAGTCCAAACACCATTACCTCTTGCAATAAATCATAGTGCATAGATTATAAATCATTTTAAATAAAATAAATAAATGTGTTCCACTAAGAATTAGGTCTAAAATAGTTCTCCCTCTTGCCAGTTCTTCTATCACCTGTTCATGAAGCACTCATTTATTTCATCTAGAAACATTACCACCTTAAGTACATGCCATACTGGGTCAGACCAAGGGTCCATCAAGCCCAGCATCCTGTCTCCAACAGTGTCCAATCCATGGCATAAGAACCTGGCAAGTACCCAAAAACTAAGTCTATTCCATGTTACCATTTCTAGTAACAGCAGTGGCTATTTTCTAAGTCAACTCAATTAATAGCAGGTAATAAACCTCTCCTCCAAGAACTTATCCAATCCTTTTGTAAACACGGCTACACTAACTGCACTAACCACATCCTCTGGCAACAAATTCCAGAGTTTAATTGTGAACTTTCTCCGATTCACTTATTATTACTATATTTCTATAGTCATATCATCACCTATCTGTTCAGGTATACAGTAGTACCCCTCCCTCTACGGCTATTCTATTCCCTTTCTCATATGGAATTTCTCTCTATCAGATTCTACACTGCATTTTCAGATTGATTTTAAAAGTCCTACACATGCCAAAGATGGGAGATATGCACATGACTTGGCCTAGCATGCGTTATGCAGATCTCACTGGACACACATAAAAATGTTTTAATAAAAAGGGGCGGGGTGGGCACAGCCTAGGCGGATCTTGGGCGGGCTGGAACTGCACCATGAAGTCAAGCATGTGCCAGGGTCCCCTACCGTGTAATTTTACTTCTGCTATGGTTTACATGTAAGTCTTATAACAAAAAAAAACAAAAAAAAACTAGGCTGGTCGGCGGGGTTTTAAGGGTCAGGGGTAATAGGGTAAAAGGGAGGCAAGATAGCTAGGTAGATTTGGAAGTCCTTTCCTTTACTGGGGCGAATTGGAAGTGAACTGGGAAAAAGGGCTATTGCATTGGTGCGTTTACCTACTAAAATTCCCCCCACTTATGTGCGCGAGGCAGAATTTGCATGCCTCACTATAAAATCATGCCCACGTGTACGTGCGTGTGTGATAAAAAATCTTGTGCATGTGTGCATGGTGGCAAACACGGGCACATGTGCCTGTGCGTGGGTCTTAATATCTACTTCTAAGTTTACTACAGAACTTTTATCCTGCTTGATTATATGCCTTCTTTAACATCTAGTGCGACCCCTTGACCAGTTGGATCCTATCTGTCATTGCAATATAATTTGTACCATGGCATCACAGTGTCTCATTCATTATCCTCCTTCCACCAGGTCTCTGTGATGCCAATTATATGGACCTCTTCATTCAGTGCTATACATTCTAACTCTCCCAACTTATTTTTTAGATTTCTAGCATTTGTATACAGACATTTCAAAGTATGATTTTTGTTTGTATTAAGAACATGCTTACCAGTTGACAGGAGTCATTTGGAATCTTCCTGCTCTGTCTGCTCTTTATTTAAAGGCAGCTGGGTCACTTTACCATTTATTTTTACTCTGGAGGTGGACCCTTGGCCTGGTGCAGGATTGGTATGGCCCTCTGGTCGGACCCAGAGAGCGTCTGCCACCAGGAGACGGAGCACACAAGGAGACAGAGGCTAGCTAGAGCTTCACCAATAACAGTCCGGGGTTTCCGCAGGTTGAGCCTTGGGTACCCGGACCGCCTGTACTTAAGTGGGCCTCCGGTGGTCTCCTAGAGTGGTAGTGAAGTGGAAGAGTCAAGCCAGAGTATTGTCCAAGAATGGCCAGTCAATACATGGTCAGGCAGGCAGTGGTCGGTTCTAGGAGGCATGCGAGAATGGTCAGGTGAAACTGAGGTCAATCCAATGCAGACAAAGGGAAAACAGAACCGGAACAAGAGGGAGGCCAGAGGCAACTAGGAGGAAGGAACCTTGTTGCAAAGGCAAGCTCTGACAGTCAGAGCTTGCCTTAAATAGGTCCAGTGAGTGACATCATCCAGGATGACCGGCAGCCCTAGCGCGCCGCGGCCCCTTTAAATCATACAGAGAGGTGCGTGCATGCGCCAGGAGAAACCCAAAAGGGGAGGAGAACTCGGCGGCAGTGAATCAGCTGCGATACAGGCCCAGAAGGGGGCCAGCAGCGGCTTCTCCACAGCGCTGTGAGGTCAAGGGCAGCAGGCAGGGTAGCGAAAAGGAGGTGAGAGGGACTGGCCATGGAAGCCATGGCTGGCCGTCGCAACATTTCTTGCAGCCTCTCTACTAGGAAGCCCTAACTTCCCTATTTATTTTCAGCATCCTTCAAAGATTCATCATTCAGAACCATGCGCTTCTGAGGAACTGCCAACTTCCCCCATCATCTGGTTTAAAAGCTACTCTATCTCCTTTTTAAAAGTTAGTACCAGCAGACTGGTTCCATCCTGGTTAAGGTGGGGCCCATCCGTTTGGAGAATGCACCCCCTGTTTCCCAGTTCCTAACAAACCTAAAATGCTCTTCCCTGCACCAGGGTCTCATCCATACATTGAGACCCTGGAGCTCAGCCTGCCTCTGGGGTCCTGCACGTGGAATGAGGAATATTTTTGAGAATGCCACCTGGAGGTTCTCGATTTCAACTTTCTACCTATAATCCTAAATTTGGCTTCCAGAACCTCCCTCCTGCACCTTTCTATATCATTGGTATCCACATGTACCAAGACAGATGATTCCTTCCTAGCACTTTCTAAAATCCTATCTTGGTAACATATGGGATCCACCAGCTTCACACCAGGCCTGCAAGTTACCAAGTCATCTTCACATGCACCTATCAATCAGCTATATACATTCCTAATGATCAAACCATCAGCTGCAATGGCTGTTCCACCCCTGCCCTCCTGAACATGTGACCCTGGAGACAATACCTTGGCGCAAGAGAATACTGTATCACCTTGTGGGCAGGTCCTAGCTACAGGATGATTTCCTTCCAAAGGGACCTTTCCCCTCAAGGCAGCTCAGGGGCTGCCAGAGTGGAAGTGGAACTGCTTTACTATGTCCCAGGTCTCTTCCATATTCCTCACTGTCTTCCTTAGCTCTTCCAGGTCTGCTACTCTAGCCTGGTGGATGCATGAAATAAACTCCCTAGGTAAGTTGTGGAGATGAGGAACGTATTAGGATTCAAGAAAACTTTGGATAAGCATAGAGGATCTCTGAGAGCAAGGAGGGAGCTATAAACTTTCATAGGAGGTGTGGATGGGCAGACTGGATAGGATATGTGGCATTTATTTGTCATCGTGTTCTATTTTTTAAGTTTCTTTTGATACATCTTGTCTGTGAGGCAGCTGTCTAGATATAGGATCTAAATATTTTTATTGGCTGGCATTGTATACCAATTTCTGATGACAGATTTTCAAAATGCTGAATTGGGTGAGTCAAGTTTCTGGTGCTGGAGGCTAACAGTGGTGTACAATGTACTGTAGGCAGAAGAATATAGTAAAGAATATAGTAAATACTTTAAAAAAAAAACCTTAAGCTTCAAATGTTGCATTGTAAGAATTATCACAAAATCGTAAGCATATCTAGGACATTGTTCCCCTCAGGCTAGCAAAAAGACAATGATTTACAAACTATGCAGAGAGAGAATAAAAACAGAAAAATAGTCTATGGTGAACTTCCTCCTATAAATTCTTTTCAAAGCAGAATGTAATTGAGTCATATTTTTATGCATTCTACAGAAACGAGATGGATGGAAATTATTAAGCCTCCCAGCATGCTACAACTTGCATTTAACAATCTAACAGTTGTTCTGATCCACTTCCAAAGTATGGTAATGTAAAAGGTCATCATAGCCAAGAAGATCCAGCATTCATAGCATAGATCCATTCCTTAATGAGTCATGACCACAGTCCAATAGCACATATTAATAAGTTCCAATTAAGGAAGAATTATCAGACTTTTTTGAAGTTTTACTTGCTTATCAGTTTCAGGGAGAAATGCTGATTAATTGATAGAATTCCCATGGTTAGTTTAATTTATTCCCATGGAATAAATTTATTCCCATGGAATTTATTCCCATGGAATTCCCATGGAATTCCCATGGTTAGTTTAATTTATTGTCTTTTTTAAGGTAATCAAGGCAGTTTACAATCAAATAAAACAGGCATAGTATATACATTAGCATACATCATGACATAAAATTATAACTAAACAATATCATAACATTAAATTGCGTAATCATACATAAAAATAATACTGAAATCTCAAAATCTTTTTGTTTCTTCGCTACTCAGCAGTATTGGATTGGCTGCCGCTTTGTTTTTTAGATTTAGGAGACAACAGATTTTGAACTGGGTATATCAACGAACCAACTGCACTTAATGTTACGGTCCCAGTCGCGTGTGCCGCAACCAGGCCCTTACCTCCATGTTCCTGGTCCCGCTCTCGGTTCAGCTGGCGGAGTTTGCGGCCTGTGTGGTGGCGTCCCCACAGGGGTGACGCCGGTGGGAGATCTTCGGTGGACGCCCTGTCCCTAGGCACGCACGTGCGCGCGCAAGAAGGACGCTGTAGGCCTGTTCCTGCCATTCAAAGCTCCGCCCGCTTCCTGATGTCAGACGCCGCAGCCTATGTAAGCCGGCCGCGGACCCTCAGTCTTTGCCTTGCAACGGGGTTACCTTGCGGTTCCCAGTTGCTCTGTGCCCCGGAGTGTGTTACTACTTGCCGGTAGTTGCTCTGTTCCAGCCTGGTTCCTGCTTCAGACTTTGCTTACGTTCCAGCCTGGTTCCTGCTTCAGACTTTGCTTCAGTTCCTGTTTGGTTCCAATACCCATGTCTTGCTTCAGTTCTTGCCTGGTTCCAGTACCCGTGTCTTGCTTCAGTTCCTGCCTAGTTCCAGTACTCGAGTGTTGCTCCAGTTCCCTGCCTGGTTCCAGTTCCCAAGCCTGCTTGTTCCTGATCTAGCTACAGTACTCGCCTAAGTCCCAGTGGCTGGGCTCCTCCCGGGGGAACTCCGGCTTCCAGGGTGAAGTCTCATCACCGATCACCTAAGTCCCAGCGGCTGGGCTTCTACGGGCTCCTCCCGGGGGAGCACCGGCTTCCAGGGTGAAGATCATCGTTCGCATCCTGTCTGATATCCGCCTCCTGGCCTGCTTGTACACTGAGACTATAGTCCACCTCTCCCCAGTCTCCTGCAGGCTGGCCCAAGGGTTCACTAAAACCGTTAATCCATAACACTTAATACTGGTAAAATCTGTTAACAATTCAATAGCATGTATTAAAGAAATGTTCAAAGACTTTAATGCTACTTAGCCAGTTAAGTCTTAAAAGCGCTACTTATCCAGCTGACTGGGTCATCATTTATCATTTTGAGTTAGGGCTTTAACGCATGTAATGCCATAACGTGCTTGGTAAATAATGCAATGCTCTAGTATGCAAATGTCACATTTGCTATGCAAGTGGGAGGAGTTTGGGTGGAGTTAATGGTAATGAGTAACACCCAGCAATGCGGGATTTAATGCCAGAAATAACTACACCTTTTTCCTGTGCATTGTGCCCGCATTGGCTGTACGTTACCAACCGAAAAGGTTTTTATTGCAAATAGCAGTTGGGAAAGGGGGAGAGAGGGAGAAGGAGAGAGAGACTCTGTTGAGACCAATCTATACGTTTACTATCTATATGGTGGGGGGGAGGGAACGCCAATGGTTTTTCTTCCTGGCCGTGCTTTTTCTCCTGCTTCTGATAACCATGGGATGCTGTTGACGTTTCTTATGGCACCGCAGGTCGCGTAGGCTACTCTTGCCGATAACTATTCTTGTGACCCTGCTGCTTCTAACTGCAGGGTAAGGAGAAGTGCCTCTTCAGGCTGAGTATGAGCTCCCTTTAAGGATGGCCCTGAGCAGATGCAGCAGCTCTTCATATCCTAGAAAGCAGAGCACTAGAGGGAGGAAGGGAGGCTTTTCAGCCACATTGTGAGAGCGTGACGATGCCCTAAGTGGATGGCATCTATGGTTGAGGCCATATTGTCCATAGGCTAACTACAGCTCTGATACAAATAAATACATCAAAAAAATTCATGCAAGTACAACATTAGCAGCAGAAAACCAATAGAGAGTTCACAACAAGCAGAAGATCTAGTATATGCCATAGAGAACAAGTGTGTTTTCAGCAATTTCCTAAAACAAAGTGACTCTGACTGTACCCTAATCTCATCAGGCAAGTTATTCCACAGACTATGGGCAGCAACAGAAACATTCTATTTTTGGAAATATGAAATTGGGATTTATGGGATGGTATCTCCAAGAGATTTTGCGAAGCAGAGCACAACACCTTTACAGGGTGAAACTTCTGAAAAGCAGAAATAATTTTATTTATTTATTTATTTAACATTTTTCTATACCAACCTTCAAGGTTGAATACCATATCAGGTCGGTTTACATCGAACAGGGGTAGATCAGTATAACGTAACATAACATAAGGAGCAAATTTTGTGGTAAGAGACAAGAGCAGAGAAGCAAAAAGTTACATAATAACAAGGACCTTGAACTTGGAAGCTGGTTCAGCTGGAAAAAGAGAAGCCTTAAGAAGGTATTAAATTAAGTACATTGTGATATGTCCAAACTAGTAAATGAGGTGAATATTGGCGGGGCGAAGTTCCATATTCAAAAGCTGATACACTGTGGAGCAAGGTTATGAAAAAAAGCTAATACACTGTGGTTATGAAAGGTTATGAAAGGTTATGAAAGGTTATGAAAAAAAGCTAATACACTGTGGAGCAAGGTTATGAAAGGCTTTAAAAGATTAGGCATAGCACTCTAAAGTGAATGTGACTAGCCAATGTAAAGCAGCCAAAAGTGGAGAAATGTGCTTACAAATGGGGTATCTGTGCCACTGAATTCTGGAATAAGTGTAAAGATTTAATAGAAGATACAAGTAAGCGTAGATAGAGATAATTACAATAGTCCAAAGATGAGAGAACATATCATAAATGAGTAAAATGATAAGAACAAAGACAGACCATGGACATATGTAACAGGTTAAAATTAAAAAACATAGTAACGATAAGACCAAAAGTCATAACATCATATATCAAGCATAACTTACAAATCATTGATATCACTGGATAGAATCAGGTGCAAGTCATCGAGGATCACAGAAGCCCAAACCCAGGTCAGGAAGGAAATGACATGGAGAAGAAGTAAGATTTAAGGATTTAACTCTACCCTAATCTCTTTGGGCAGGTTATTCCATAGAATAGGGCCAGTAGTTCTAAAAATCTGGTTTCCTGATTCAGTGAGTCTTACATGCTTCAATAAAGGGATATTCAGAAAGCACTGAGATGAGGAATGGAGTAGCATGACCTGTCTTATAACAGTATACAGCAGATGCAATACAAGGTGGGATGAAAATATGTTGGGCTTTGAAAATCAAAATGAGAACTTTAAATTTAACCCACCATGAAACCAGTAGCCGGTGCAAGGCAGCTAATATAGGGGAGAAATGACCCTATAAACGAACCACAGATCAAGCTAGCAATTGATTTTTTTATTAATTGTAAAGACTCTAAGGAGCAGATTTTAAAAGGGTTACGCGCGTAACCCTCGAAAACCTGCCCCTGTGCGCGCCGAGCCTATCTTGCATAGGCTCGGCGGCATGCGCAAGCCCCGGGACACACGCATGTCCCGGGGCTTGCAAAAAGGGGAGTTCCGGGGCGGGGGCATGGGCGGGACGCTGGCCCAGGGCATGCCGGGGGCCGGATCGAGGCCTCCAGTACAGCCGCCATGCCAGGGGATGGAGTGCCGGCACGGGCAAGTTATGCCTGCCCGGAGGCAGGCGTAACTTCTATGATAAAGGTTAGGAGGGGATCTTAGATAGGGCTGGGGTGCAGGTTAGATAGGGGAAGGGAATGGAGGAAGGCTGCGCGGCTTGGCACATGCAAGTTGCACAATTGTGCACCCCCTTGCACACCGACCCTGGATTTTATAACATGCGCGCGGCAGTGCATGCATGTTATAAAATCGGGTTGTGCGAACAAATCTACGCCCGTGAGCACCTTTTAAAATCTACCCCAAAGTATAAATTGTGAAGACCCAAGAATAGAACATTACAGTAGTCAAGAGAAGACAAGACCAAAGAATGAGTCAGAGTATGAAAATCAGAATGAGAAAGAAGTAGCATAGGACATATTTAATGTTTGGGTACTTGCCAGGTACTTGAGACTTGGATTAGCCAATAGCCACTGTTGGAAACAGGATACTGGGCCTGATGAACCCTTGGCCTGGCCAAATATGGCATATCTTATGCTCTTATGTTTTTATGCTATGTTAAAGAAGAGGCTTTAAAGAACTTAGGAGGTTTTCTAATAGGACATTTGGACTAGAGAATTAAAACATTGATGTAATGATAGTGATGAGTCCACTAGGACCCCAGGCTGCAGGTTTGATCCTTGATAGATATTTAGATACCATCAAAAGAGAAGCTAAGTGGAGCACCGACAAATGTAGATCATGAGCCTGATTTCTGGTAATGTCCCATCTTGCAAGTTTCATCATTAGGATCTCTAATAGATTTTTGTTGGTGAAGCGTATTTGTCTTGTAGGTCTGTAGAAATGAAGGACAGTGCTTAGCCAGATAAAAGTCTCATTTTGAATAAGGTTGTAGACCATCGTTATAACTTTGTATTGTATTCTGAAAGCTATTAGAAGCCAATGAAGAGAGTAATGAACAGTATATAAATGGTCATGCAATTTGGCTCCATTGAGAATTCTAGCTGCTGAGTTCTGAATAATTTGAAGTGGACGAGTCATATTGGCAAGCAGGCTGAGATATAAAGAATTACAATAGTCAAGGTTACTGAGAGTTAACAATTGTAGGCCAAGACAAAATATTGTACTTCAAGCAGTGATTTTAATTTTTGTTGAAAGTGTAACTTGTAGAAACATGATTATACAACAAAGGACATGTGATATTGCTTTTAAGGAGTAGAATTGTGCATGATTCCCAAATTTCTTGCTTTCTGGGTAATAGGAATAACATGTTTTTGAAAAGTGACAGAGTCAGGGATGTTGTATGATGGAGATTTGAGTCCTATAAGCAAACTAATATCTGTTTTTGTGACATTAAGTTTCAACCTATTGTGAGTTAACCACCGATGTACTGAGTTCAAACAAAGGGAAACTAGGGCTAGAGTATTTGACCAAGATGTATCATAGGGGACAAAAAATTGTATGTCATCAGTGTTAATATTAAAATTTATGCCTAGACATAAGAAAATTTGACAGCAAGGGGACAGATAAATGTTGAAAATGTTGCAGACAATGCCAATCCCTGGGAGATACCTGGATACATATCAGAGAGGGTAGAACCAATTCTTATCTGTTGTGTTTTGACTGTTAGATAAGAGGAAAACCAATTGAAGACTATACCAGTGATCCCAAGAGATTTCAGACAATAAAGAAATATTGCATGTTCAAAGTATCAAAGGCAGCAGTGATGCTGAGGAGAACCATGATGAAGTCAGCGTTGAATAAAAACCTAGGATTATCATGACAAAAGTGGATAATAGTAGTGTCTCAGCCATGCTGGTGGGGATCATATATGGAATTGTCCTTGACAAAATCAGATACCTGACAAAAAATGGCTGCTGATTAAATTACTTAGCTAAGGATTGGAGAGAGGGTATCAGTCTAAAATTTGATATATCTGAGTGACTAGAGGTTTCTTTTTTGGAACTAGAGTAATCGAGGCCTGCTTTAAAGGAGCAGGCATTATTCCTGATGTTAGAGAAATATTGACAATATCAGCAATATTCATAGAAATTACATCTTTAGATATTTTAAGCATGCTGGACAGGTGTTTAATGGGGTTTGGAGTATGGGGTTCTTGCCCAATGGCACTCAAATTGCCTTAACCTTTTTTTCAACTTTTTTAATTGAGGGGAGTACCAAAGAACATTGTGCTTACTGTACTTGAGTAGTTGAGTAGTTTTCATAGGGGTAACCATTTCCATGACCTCTTTCGATGTGGTCTTCCAATGTTTGACAGCTTGTTAATATCTTCGGGGGGGTTGAGTATTTAAAGCAGATGCTAATGCAGTTTTAAATTTTTCTGAGTCAATATGACTTAGATTTTTTAATTCAGTTGGAATGAAAGATTCAGATCAAAAATTTGAATTTAATCACTTTACACCCATTGCCGAGTCCAATAGCTCATCTATATATTTTTGCAGGTCTGCGGGGTCATTAAAATTTTTTGTAGCATTATTAAACAGTAACTCGAATCTGTACAGAGTATAACAGTCCAAATCAAGCATTAAGGAACTTGAGTGGTTTTTGCATATTCAAAAATTATTTCAAGTCAGGAAATATGAGAATCATCTTCCTTTCACATTTTAGTGGCACTTTGCTCTTTGAAGGATTTCTAGGACTCAGCAATGTCTACACAAATGGCCTAGGCAATTTGGCATAGGGAAGTCGCTGAGAAGATCTGGTGCTCTCTCTATTTCAAATGGATAGTCAACATGCAGGATTAAGAGCTTTGTGAGGAAGGACTGTAAGAAAGTGATAAGAGTTAGAGCTCAGGAATTCCTAATATTCACAGACTGTTGCAACTGCTTCTGTTGTTCATTTCTTCAAGGGACTTTTTCAAAGTAGCAATCCTCAGTTAATAATGAAAGCCTGTTAGCTGCTTAGAGTGCATTTCAACCTCATACTCTGATGTTGTCATTCATTTCTTCTCTAAAGACAGTTGGTCTTTAAAACTCACCAGCACAATCCTTATCTCAGCCATCATCTCCAAATTATCTTTCATCATCACCTTTACTTACAAACGTTCAGAAAGTATGTTTTGAAGAGAAACGTCTGAATCTTTCACAGCCGCCATTTTGATGGGAGAAGGGAGCTCATGCTTTCATCCTTTAATCCACAACGGTTGTGAAGAAAGAGTATCAGACAAACCAGATTTAGTGATAGCCACTAGCTCGCACGGCACAATTTGTCATTGTTTTACTGGTGATTACAAATTCCTGGTAACATTTCATACGCCATTTTACTGGTTCCTATTTAAAAAAAGGTTGTTGGATCTATTCATGGGCCCATTTTGAGACTACACACAGGGGTTGCAGGCCCATGAGTACAATGCAATCTAATTTTCAAAAGGAAACCTTCCTGAATTAGCCTGCCTTGGAAGAGCTTGAGACCCAAACACTGGTAGTCAATAGTTGGTCTTTGATAAAGATGAGAAAAGTTAGGGTCTGCTTGGCATGCACTCTGTGATTGCAAGAGGTAGGTGGGAATAAGGGTCCCTTCTGGGGAAGAGAACATACTCCTTCCCCCCATCTCTTCTATATATAGAAATTCACTTTACTACTGTAATGGGATAGGACCATTCCCTGAGGAATGCAAGAGAAAGAGGCTTTTATGGGAAGATTCAGAAACCTATCAGAACAATGATATAGTTATAGAAACAGAAAGAATACAACTCTGAGTCCAAGGAGCTCTGGAGGGGAAGCTCCTGAGAGCAGGGATGGTGTGGACTTCCAGTGCCCTAATCCCAGGTATATAATTAAGAAAAGGTGGGATCTAAAGCAACCAGGAAGAGAAAGAGGCGATTCACCTGGAGACAGAGCCATTGAACTAACAGCTAGGAATAAGCTGATAAAATTGTTTTGTGCCATAGCCTCAGACCATATGATTTTCATTTAGTTGTTCAAGCTCAGGTGCGCTCACATTTAGATTATTGCAATTCATTGTATGGGGGTTTACCAAAGTACTTACTGTATTTGTTACAACTAATTCAGAATGTTTTAAATTTTCCACCTGCTAACTTCATGGATTGCACCCTAGTCCTTCTATTCTCTGAAAGAGTAAATAACCGATTTACATTTACCCGTTCTAGTCCTTTCATGATTTTGTAGACCTCTACAATATCCTCCTCCCCCCCCCCCCCCCAGCCATTTCTTTTCCAAGCAGTTAAGCCCTAATCTCTTTAGCCATTCCTCATAGGGGAGCCCTTTCATGAGTGACCAAAATGATAAAGGGCATGAAACGATTCTTTTATGAGGATATTCGGTTTGTAGATTTGTGACAGTCTTACCCCTTTTTCGAAAGATTTGCACTGGTTGCAAACTGTAAACAATAATTCACAAATCAAAATACTCAGATACATTTTATTTAAAACATGCTGTAAAAAGTTATGTGCCAAATAGTCCCTTTCTTTGGCATCGCAATGTCTCTTAATTATACCAGCATTGCCTATAGCTTAGCTGACAGCAACTAGAGCTAAAGCCTTTTCTATTTTAGACCCAAAACTAAGGAATTCCTTACTATGAGAGACCGATAATACATCAGATTATTTAAGATTTAGGTAGAAGGTGAAGATATCATTATGTTTAAAAGCTTTTAGATCACCTTGTTTTAACTGACATTGTATTGTTTTACTATTTGTGGTTATTGTTTAATATGCATATATTATGTAATCCACATTGATGGGTAAGGACATGTGGAACATAAGTGAAATAAATTATAACAATAATTATAATTATAAAGGAGGAATAGGACTTCCAATGGGTGGCAGTAGTGAAGGTTGGGGAGCTATTTATCCCAGATCTTAAACTGCAAATGAAAGGCAGCAGCCAACCCCAAACTTAAATAATAGAATTGCTATACATCATTTGGTGTATAAAAACTGCTATTTAAACCCTGGTTGAACTGAATTAAAGCCTGGAATTGCCAGTGTGTGCTGGAGTCTAAAAGGGGGATCGTATTTTTATTTCAATGAAGGGAATGGGTTCCATAAGTAGAACAGGATACTGCAGACAGAATTTACCTGGAGAAGTCCTGACTGAAAAAAACCATCCAACTGGAAATTCGTGGCAGAGCACTATACTACCCAATGTAATATCTCACCTGTCACCACTGTGTGATAGTTTAATCCATCTGCCACAATGCATAATTGGAGAAGGACACTAGTCTCTCTTGCTAGGCACTGAAGTAGCAGGTGGCTAATCACTGGCTTTTGGTTTCTAGAGAAGAAAATGGCTTTATCAACCAAACATTTTCTGATGTTATTAACGCCTGCTGTTTAATCTGCTTCGATAAAACCTTTACTTGAAAATTGCTCTGGGGGAAAGAAAGAAGCAGTTGCTTGGATCATGCTGCAGGAATGCGTCTTAGGCAGATAAGGACAGTAGCTGCTCTGGGAGCTGCCAGGGTGAGGATTCTTATCAAAAAGACAAAAAGAACACTGAGGTAAAATACTGAGCACATTTCACTCAAATACCAAACTGATATTCTACTTTTAATAATTCAAAAAGGATTTTGTTGAAGCCCCTGTTTTAAAAAAAATGTGGAATATTTCTACTAATACTGAAATCAAATAGAAATTGACAAATTGCTTAGATGCCAGAAGAAGGATTTTTGAGCTGGAAGTGGTTCTTGGCTTTCATAGTGACTGTTCGTTATTCTTGGATGCATAACAAACTGGAAAAGCATTCTTAAAGAACTATTATCAATGATTCATCATCAACAGGGGAGGACCTGATAGGTGGACCTGACAGGTGGTTCTGTCCATGGGAAGGTACAATACAATATTTTTAATAAGGGTTTAGATGATGGCACAGAAAAGAGACATAAAAATCCCAAATGATGCCAAGCCAGAGAACTGCATTTAAATTGTTTATGTTATGTAGTATGCAATCTGTGCTTAACAGATATATAAATTGGAAGAAATGGATAATAGGTGTTAAATAAATAAATAAAACTGATCTTGTCAAATTATGGTATCAATATAAACAGGATGACATTCAACCAGGGCAAGGTATTGCACTTTCAAAGGAAAAAATAAAGTATAAAATGGAGAATGTCCAAACCTTTCAGAAACTGGTAGAAAGCAAATTCAGCTGATTTTTCAGGCATGCTGAAAATGTTGACAAACAGGACCCTGGACTTGATACTTTGGTGGTTTTTTGGGGTTTGATGACTCGGCAGACAAGTGTTTCGCTGAGTTGAAGAACATAAGATGTGCCGTGATGAGTTAGACCGACGGTCCATTGAGCCCAGCCTCCTGTCTTTGACAGAGGCCTATCCAGGTCACAAGTATCTGCCAGTGTCCAAAGAGCAGATCCATTCCTTGTTGTGCGCTCCCAGGGGAACGTGTTGGTTTTCCCAAGTCTACCTGGCTAATAATGGTTTATGGACTTTAAATCCAGGAACTTGTCCAAACGTCTTTTAAACTCTGCTAGGCTAGATGCCTTGACCATACCCTCTGACAGCAAATTCCAAAGCATGACTGTGTGTTGAGTGAAAAATATACTTTTAACAATTATGTTTTAAATGTGCTACCTGTTAGTTTCATGGAGTGTCCCTAGTGTTAGTACTATTTGAAAGTGTACTTTACCATGCACTATTTACCTATTCTACCCCACTCATGATTTTATGAACTCCTGTCATTTCCTTTCTCAGGTGTTTCTTCTCCACACTAGAAAGCTCTAACTTTTTTTTTTTTTTACAAGGAAGCCATTTCAGCCCCTTTAACATTGCTATTGCCTTTATCTGCACCTTCTTATGTTTAGTTTGTCCTGGCTGGAATTTTTATCTCTGTTTTGCAGCCCTGTCTCTCCAAATGAAGCCGTTCAGTGAAACATGGCCATGTCAGGGGACTTAGTTGTGTTGGAACCACTTGCTATTTGAACCTTTATAACATCTGGATTACACGTGTTTACTATTGATTATTCTACTTTCAAAAGCTTTGGATTTTAAGTGCTTTTGAATTTTCACCAGATGTTATTCCTATCGAGTACTGGAGCACCAGTTTTTAAATAAAAAAGCCTGTGGTATCTAAGACTACATTTAGCTACTTTACTCTCACACCTTTTCACCTTTGGATTCTTCCCCATAAAGCCACGTCTATCCATATGTCCATTCATTTTGTTTATAAGACTAGCTTTTACCATTTTGCCCAGGATCATCGTGCTCACTAGTTTAGTTTACAGGATTACACCAGAACTCTTTGTAAAATTTGCATTTCACTGGCCACTTTTGGGACTTCAGGAACTTTGGCTGTTTTTAACTATAGGTTATAGGTTACTAGCAATAAACCTGCAATTAGGGAGAAGGAATAGCCTAGTGGTTAGAACAGAGGGCTATGAACCAGGAGACCAGGATTTGAGTCCTGCTGTTGCTCCTTGTGACCTTAGGCAAGTCACTTTACCCTCTATTGCCTCAGGTACAAACTTACCCCCTTGTTTATCAAAATGTGTAGGGGGAGAGAGATAGAGTCTAGCCATGATGTCCTCTCCCTAGGTAGGTATTTGTATCCCTATGGGTGGCCCACCTAGTAACTCGAGGGGAGGTTTAGGTATTAGTGTATTAATGGACTCTCTACCTGGGTTAACATCAAGCTAGGTAGAGAGAACATTGCACAAATCTCATCTTAGGGTGAGTTTCCTCACTCAGGCCATCAAATCTTCACAAGAGACCACTGTTCTGTTCGTACATCTCACTTTGAATGTCAACGTGGCCCCTAACCCCTACACTAATACCAAAACCTCACCTCGAGTTACTAGGTGGACCACCCATAGGGATACAAATACCTATCTAGGGAGAGGACATCATGGCTAGTCTCTCTCTCTCTCTCCCTCCCTCCCAGTGGTTGAATGCAGGAAATATATCAGGTATTGCAAAGTCTGAAAAGGTTATTGCAATTTGCACTAACTTAGCTCTTTGCATAGGTAATTAGTGCAAATTGCAATAAACTGTATATTAGCATAAACCACGCCCCTTTTTCTATTGCATGTGATACTTATCGCATTTTGATAAATCCAGGCCTTAGATTGTAAGCCCTCTGGGGATAGAGAAATACTTACAGTACCTGAATGTAAACCGATGTGATATCTCAGATCGAATGTCGGTATATAAAAATAATAAATAAATACATTTTATATTTGAGTTAAGAACATAAGAAGTCGCCATACTGTATCAGACCAAGAGTCTATCAAACCCAGCATCCTGGTTCCAACAGTGGCCAATCCAGGTTACAAGTACCTGCCATTTACCCAAACATTAAGTGTAGGATTCGTGGACCCTTGGGCCGATCGGAGCCAGAAGAGGAGCTGCTGTAGATGTTTGTAGCAGCGACCCCGACCGGGAGGCGGAGCTGACAGACTAGTGGCAGGCCGAAGGTGGAATCCTGGGAGCTCTATGCGACCAAGAGCTCTGGCGAGGAAGGCGGTGAAGGAGGCGCTGGCACTGTGTTGAGAGAACCTTCGCCCTGGAAGCCGATCCTCCCCCGAGAGGAGCTCGTAGGAGTTCGGCCGCTGGGACTTAGGAGATTCACCCTGGAAGCCGGAGTCCCCCCAGGAGGAGCCCTTAGGAACCCGGCCGCTGGGACTTAGGAGGGCCCACGGGGGCCTGGTCAGCTGCAGTCCAAGGTAGAGTGCTGAAGGGTCTTTGCTCGCCAATCCGGAGTCAGGAACCGATGGAACACTGTCAGCCAGTCCGAGGTCAGAAGCCAGAGAATCCACGTAAGCCGGTCCGGGGTCGGAAGCCAGAGAATCCACGTAAGCCGGTCTGGGGTCGGAAGCCAGGGAATCCACGTAAGCCGGTCTGGGGTCGGAAGCCAGGGGGTCAACGGAAGCCGGTCCGAGGTCAGAAGCCAGAAGAAATCCAATTACCAGTCCGGGGTCAGAAGCCAAGAAGAAACGTATGCCAATCCGGGTCAGGAACCAAAAGGAAGACGAGACAGCAGGAACGCAGCAACTGGAGACAGGAGCAAGCCTGGGAACCTCGTTGCAAGGCACTGGAGGAGCGCAGCTGCAGGGCTTAAGTAGCCCTGCAGCGTCTGACGTCACCGGAGGGAGAAGGCAAGTTTCCCGCGCCTGGCCCTTTAAATCTCGGGCCGAGACGCGCGTGTGCCCCGAGGAGACCCGGAAGCCCGCGGAGGTAGGCAGAGCGGCCGGGGCCGACCCGGAGCCGCAACAGTACCCCCTCCCGTACGCCCCCTCCCCGGGGGTCGTGGCTTGGCCGGATGCTGGAGGTGGAAGTGGCGAAGAAGGTCCTTGTCCAGGATGTGGGACGAAGGCTCCCACGAATTCTCCTCCGGACCATAACCCTCCCAAGACAGTAGATACTCCCAGCGGTGGCGACGGCACCGGACATCCAAGACCTCCTTTACCGTGTAAATGACATCCGGATCCGAGGAAACATTGGAGGGCGCTGGCGGAGCTGGCCGAAACCGAGAGAGCACCAGCGGCTTGAGGAGGGACACGTGGAAGACATCATGGATCTTAAGCGAGGAGGGCAGCCGCAATCTGTACGAAACCGCCCCTACGCGTTCTGCCACTGGGAAAGGTCCAATGTAACGTGGTGCCAACCTCATGGAGGGAGTCCGCAATTGAATGTGCTTCGTGCTTAGCCATACCCTCGTCCTGGGGAGGAACATTGGGGCGGGTCGTCGAGACCGGTCTGCATACGCCTTGAAGCGAGCTGCAGTTTTGCGGAGCTTCTCCTGCGTGGCACTCCAAAGGTGATGAAGCTGGTTGGCTGTTAGTTGTGCTGCGGGGGACGCGACTTGTACTGGTAACGGCAGTGGAGGTCTTGGGATCCTCCCATAAACTAGCTGAAAGGGAGACTGACTTGTAGCGGAGTGCTTGTGGCGGTTGTAAGAAAATTCCGCCCAGGGAAGGAGAGAGACCCAGTTGTCTTGGAGCTCATCCACAAAAGTTCGGAGGAAGGTTTTCAGTGTCCGGTTGGTCCGCTCCACTTGGCCGTTACCCTGGGGATGAAAAGCCGTGGTAAAATCCAACTGTATACCAAACTTCTTGCATAATGCCCGCCAGTACTTGGCCGTAAATTGAGGACCGCGATCCGACGCGATATGCGAGGGCAGCCCATGTAATCGGAAAATATGCTGGACGAATAGGTCAGCCAGCTCAGGAGCCGAGGGGAGCTTGGGCAAGGGGATGAAATGTGCCATCTTAGAAAAGCGGTCGACAGTGACCCAAATTACTGTCTTTCCCTCAGAGCGCGGCAACTCCACCACAAAGTCTGTGGAAAGGTGGGACCACGGTTCTGCGGGAATGGGGAGTGGCTGGAGTAGACCCCACGGACGTCCCGGTGGGGGTTTTTGCTGAGCGCATGTGGGACAGGATTGAACATAGTGCCGAACATCCTCCCTCACTCGTGGCCACCAGTAAAACTCAGTGAGCAATTCAAGGGTTCGGGAAATCCCAGGATGGCCTGCCGTCAGGGAGTCGTGTGCCCATGCGAGAACCTTCCTCCGTGAACGAACCGGGACCACCGTCCTCCCCGCGGGCCCTAAGTCTGTGGCTGCCAGTAGGACTTTGGCTGGATCCAAAATATACTGAGGGGTCTCTGTAGTGTCGTCAACTTCGGTGGTGCGGGATAGGGCATCCGCCCGTACATTCTTGGCTGCGGGTCGGTAGCGAAGCGAGAAGTCGAACCGACTAAAAAAGAGGGACCAGCGGGCCTGCCGGGGATTGAGCCTCTGAGCATGAGACAAGTACTGCAGATTCTTATGGTCGGTATATACAATGATCGGATGTTGAGCTCCCTCCAACCACTGACGCCACTCCTCGAACGCCAGTTTTATGGCCAACAGCTCTTTGTCGCCAATCCCGTAATTCCTTTCTGCCGGCGAAAACTTGCGGGAGAAGTATGAGCAAGGCCAGGTTTTGCCAGTGGGAGAGGTTTGGAGTAGCACTGCCCCTACCGCGACAGCAGAAGCATCTACCTCTACTATAAACTGGCGTTGGGGGTTAGGATGCCGAAGACAAGTGTCTTCAAGGAAAGCCTCTTTGAGATCCTGGAAGGCCTGCGTCGCAGCAGGGGGCCAGCTTCGTGCATCTGCACCCTTCCGCGTGAGGGCCGTCAGAGGAGCTACCAGGCTGGAGTAATGCGGAATGAAGTGGCGGTAGAAATTAGCGAATCCTAAGAACCGCTGAAGCGCCTTTAGTCCCGATGGTTGTGGCCAACCCTTGATGGCGCTCACCTTGTCCGGATCCATTCGGAAGCCCGTCGAGGAGACAATATATCCTAGGAAGGGTAATGATTCTTGTTCAAACTGGCATTTTTCTAGTTTTGCGTACAAGTGGTTCTCCCTCAGCTTCAGCAGGACTTGCCGCACGTGTTCTCGATGTGTCTTGAGATCCTGGGAGTATATTAATACGTCGTCCAGGTATACGATCACTGAAGCGTATAAGAAGTCGCGGAGGACCTCGTTCATAAGGTTTTGGAATACCGCTGGGGCGTTACAGAGACCAAACGGCATAACAAGGTACTCGTAATGGCCGTCTCTGGTGTTAAACGCGGTCTTCCACTCATCCCCAGGGCGTATACGAACGAGATTGTAAGCACCTCGGAGGTCTAACTTGGTGAAGACACGGGCCCCTTGGAGGCGGTCCAGGAGCTCTGGAATCAGAGGCAACGGGTAACGGTCCCAGCGGGTGATTTGATTCAAGCCCCGGTAATCAATACAGGGGCGGAGGGACCCGTCTTTCTTTCCTACAAAGAAGAACCCGGCCCCGGCCGGAGATTTGGACGGTCTGATGAAACCTCGGTCCAGGTTCTCCTTAATATAGGCGGACATAGCTTGGGTCTCTGGCAAAGACAGAGGGTAGACTCTCCCACGGGGCGGAGTGGTTCCTGGTAGCAAGTTGATTGCACAATCAAAGGGTCGGTGCTCCGGGAGTAGCTCTGCTTTTTCCTTTGAGAAGACATCCTGAAAGGCATGGTATTGTGGAGGTACTGTTAATGGAGCTGTGCAGAGTGCGATAGGTCGCAGCGGGCGTGCAGGAAGGCAATGCCGACGGCACGCAGGACTCCAGGAAGTAATCTGAAGGGTACCCCAATCAATTACCGGAGAGTGTTTCCGAAGCCAGGGTAGGCCCAGGATGACCGGATGGATGGATTTTTCGAGAATAAGAAACGAGATTTCCTCCTGGTGGAGGGCTCCAACCTGGAGCTTCAGAGAACTGGTGCGAGTGGATATTAAACCAGGAAGTGGGCTCCCTTGAATGGAAGAAACCCGCACAGGTGGGTCTTGCGGGCGGACCTTGAGCTGTAGTTGTTCGACTAGGTCCCTGAGGATGAAGTTCCCCCCGGACCCAGAGTCGAGTAAAGCGAGGGTATCAAAGCCTCCCTCCGGAAGACAAAGTCGTACCGGGACGGTACATGGGGAGCTGGGTGAAATGTTGCCTAGAGTCAACTCCCCGCTGAGCTCTAGGTTCGGGCGTTTCCCGGACGCTCGGTACAGCGGGCCAAAAAGTGCCCCTGACCCCCACAGTAGAGACACAGCCCCTGGGCACGTCGGCGTCTACGTTCCTCGGAGGATAGAGGGCCACGGCCCAACTGCATGGGTTCCTCCGTAGCCGGAGCTGCGGCTGCAGGAGGAGAGGACCGGACCTGAGGCGGGGTGAATCGCCGAGCGGAGGATCCCTGGACGGGCCTTCGCTCTCGGAAGCGGCGCTGGATACGCCGGTCCACCCGCCCAGCGAGTTCTATGAGCTCTTGTAAATCGTCTGGAAGGTCCCGTGCCGCAAGTTCATCCTGGAGCCGAGAAGACAGACCCTCCAGGAAGATCCCATGCAAACTGTCCTCGCCCCAGGCCAGTTCCGTAGCCAGGGTCTGGAATTCCATCGCAAATTCCTCAAGGGGACGATTACCCTGCTTCAGCTGGAGGAGCTCCGAGGCGGCTGTGGAGGCACGGGACGGTTCGTCAAAGATCCTCCGGAATGCTTTGACAAATTGTACCAGGTTATTCAAGCGGGAATCTTGGCGTTCCCACAGGGAGGAAGCCCAAGTCAAAGGTTTCCCATCCAGAAGCGAAATAATGTAAGTCGTTTTCGCCCGGTCCGAGGAGAACTGTGCAGGCAGGAGGTCGAACCGAATGTAACAGTGGTTGAGGAACCCCCGGCATGTCTTCGGATTCCCCGAGTACCTCGGGGGCGCAGGCATCTGTACAGGAACAGGAGAGGTCGGGTTGACCATAGATATGGATGCTGCGGAGTGAGCTGAGGAGGTCCCATCTACGCGATCCGCCAGGCGTTGGACGGCTGACATCAGCGTATCCAGGCAGGACTGCTGTTGCTGTAGTTTTTGGGCTATGCCGGGAATGGCCTTTAGACCGGCAAGGTCCGCCGGGTCCATGGCCTTGCAATCTGTAGGATTCGTGGACCCTTGGGCCGATCGGAGCCAGAAGAGGAGCTGCTGTAGATGTTTGTAGCAGCGACCCCGACCGGGAGGCGGAGCTGACAGACTAGTGGCAGGCCGAAGGTGGAATCCTGGGAGCTCTATGCGACCAAGAGCTCTGGCGAGGAAGGCGGTGAAGGAGGCGCTGGCACTGTGTTGAGAGAACCTTCGCCCTGGAAGCCGATCCTCCCCCGAGAGGAGCTCGTAGGAGTTCGGCCGCTGGGACTTAGGAGATTCACCCTGGAAGCCGGAGTCCCCCCAGGAGGAGCCCGTAGGAACCCGGCCGCTGGGACTTAGGAGGGCCCACGGGGGCCTGGTCAGCTGCAGTCCAAGGTAGAGTGCTGAAGGGTCTTTGCTCGCCAATCCGGAGTCAGGAACCGATGGAACACTGTCAGCCAGTCCGAGGTCAGAAGCCAGAGAATCCACGTAAGCCGGTCCGGGGTCGGAAGCCAGAGAATCCACGTAAGCCGGTCTGGGGTCGGAAGCCAGGGAATCCACGTAAGCCGGTCTGGGGTCGGAAGCCAGGGGGTCAACGGAAGCCGGTCCGAGGTCAGAAGCCAGAAGAAATCCAATTACCAGTCCGGGGTCAGAAGCCAAGAAGAAACGTATGCCAATCCGGGTCAGGAACCAAAAGGAAGACGAGACAGCAGGAACGCAGCAACTGGAGACAGGAGCAAGCCTGGGAACCTCGTTGCAAGGCACTGGAGGAGCGCAGCTGCAGGGCTTAAGTAGCCCTGCAGCGTCTGACGTCACCGGAGGGAGAAGGCAAGTTTCCCGCGCCTGGCCCTTTAAATCTCGGGCCGAGACGCGCGCGTGCCCCTAGGGGGCGGAGCCAGCCGCGGCGAGACGCCGGCTGCTCCGGCGGTGCAGAGGCAGCGTGGCAGAAGCAGGGGCAGGCCCGGGCGCCGCGCGGGAAGGCCGGGAGCGCGGCGGCAAGAGCCCCCGGAGGCCCGGGGAGGGCCGAGGAGACCCGGAAGCCCGCGGAGGTAGGCAGAGCGGCCGGGGCCGACCCGGAGCCGCAACATTAAGTAGATCCCTTGCTACTAATGCTAGTAATAGCAATACAGAGGCATTAACGCATTTTCCATTTTATTCATCATTCCCTTCCTAATAATTCTTAACATTCTGTTTGCTTTTTTGACTGCTGCAGCACACTGAGCTGATGATTTCAGTGTATTATCTATTATGACACCTAAATCCTTTTCCTGGCTGGTAGCTCCTAATATGGAACCTAACATAGTGTAAGTATAGCATGGGTTATTTTTCCCTATATGCATCACCTTGCACTTGTCCACATTAAATTAAATCTGCCATTTGGATACTCAGTCATACAAAATCAAACACAAAGTCCTCCTGCAATTTATCACAATCCACTTATGATTTAACTACTCTGAATAATTGTGTATCATCTACAAATTTGATTACCTCACTCATCGTATTCCTTTCCAATTCATTTATAAATATGCTTCAGTACAGATCCCTGGGGCACTCCACTGTTTACCTTTTTCCACTGAGAAAATTGACCATTTAATCCTACTCTCTGTTTCCTGTCTTTTAACCAGTTTGTAATCCATGAAAGGACATTGCCTCCTATCCAATGACTTTTTAGTTTTCTTATAAGTCTTTCATGAGGGATTTTGTCAAACACCTTCTGAAAATCCAAATGCACTACATCTACTGGTTCACCTTTATCCACATGTTTATTAACCCCTTCAAAAAAATGAAGCAGATTTGTGAGGCAAGACTTAAGAACATAAGAAGAACATAAGAAAATGCCATACTGGGTCAGACCAAGGGTCCATCAAGCCCAGCATCCTGTTTCCAACAGTGGCCAATCCAGGCCATAAGAACCTGGCAAGTACCCAAAAACTAAGTCTATTCCATGTAACCATTGCTAATGGCAGTGGCTATTCTCTAAGTGAACCTAATAGCAGGTAATGGACTTCTCCTCCAAGAACTTATCCAATCCTTTTTTAAACACAGCTATACTACCTGCACGAACCACATTCTCTGGCAACAAATTCCAGAGTTTAATTGTGCGTTGAGTAAAAAAGAACTTTCTCCGATTAGTTTTAAATGTGCCCCATGCTAACTTCATGGAGTGTCCCCTAGTCCTTCTACTATCTGAAAGAGTAAATAACCGATTCACATCTACCCGTTCTAGACCTCTCATGATTTTAAACACCTCTATCATATCCCCCCTCAGTCGTCTCTTCTCCAAGCTGAAAAGTCCTAATCTCTTTAGTCTTTCCTCATAGGGGAGTTGTTCCATTCCCCTTATCATTTTGGTAGCCCTTCTCTGTACCTTCTCCATCGCAATTATATCTTTTTTGAGATGCGGCGACCAGAATTGTACACAGTATTCAAGGTGCGGTCTCACCATGGAGCGATACAGAGGCATTATGACATTTTCCGTTTTATTCATCATTCCTTTTCTAATAATTCCCAACATTCTGTTTGCTTTTTGACTGCCGCAGCACACTGAACCGACGATTTCAATGTGTTATCCACTATGACACCTAGATCTCTTTCTTGGGTTGTAGCACCTAATATGGAACCCAACATCGTGTAATTATAGCATGGGTTATTTTTCCCTATATGCATCACCTTGCACTTTTCCACATTAAATTTCATCTGCCATTTGGATGCCCAATTTTCCAGTCTCACAAGGTCTTCCTGCAATTTATCACAATCTGCTTGTGATTTAACTACTCTGCACAATTTTGTGTCATCTGCAAATTTGATTATCTCACTCGTCGTATTGGATAAATCTATATGCTCTGTGATTTTCATCTTTAGAATAGTTTCCATGATTTTTCCCAGCACTGAAGTCAGGCTCACTGGTCTATAGTTTCCTGGATCACCCCTGGAGCCCTTTTTAAATACTGGCGTTACATTGGCCACCCTCCAGCCTTCAGGTACAATGAATTATTTTAATGATAGGTTACAAATTTTAACTAACAGATCTGAAATTTCATTTTTGGGTTCCTTCAGAGTTCTTTCAGAATAACATCTAATCCAGTTTGTCATTTTTCTTTAATAAAATTTCCATTTTCACAGTGATTTGTTTCATTTCCTCTGAATCTCCATCATCATGTGGGTATCTCCCCAACATCTCAATAAAGACTGAAGCAAATAATTCATTTGCTTTTTCTGTTATGGCCTTGTCCTTCCTGAGAACCTCTTTTACTTCTTGGCCATCTAAATGTGCAACCTATTCCCTCACAAGCTTCTTGATTTAAATGTGGTTTGAAAAGAGTTTTATTAACTTTTGCCTTTATGGCAAATGTTTGACAGATGCTGTGATCCAACTTATCCCAGGTACTAATGAAGAGGTTGTCATTAGGAAGTGTTTATGGGATTTGTGAACAGTTCATGGAGAAAGGCAGGAGATAAAGAAACAGAAATAGAGTCAGGCAGAAAGAAAACAAAACAAGCATAAGTGAGAGATTTTTGTAAATATTTGTTTGGCAGTTTTTTTGCCTGTGAGTTAATTGTTTTGTATCATTATTTTTATGCGTTCCAACATAAGGATTGCTGGAAAGAATTATATAAAAGAAATCTGGCCAAGGTGGCTCGAAAAGCACTTTCAAAGTACATATCCACATCCCATAGAAACACCCATCCAATATCCCCCACCCTCCCTATACCCTTTCTACAAGCTTGCATACACCTTTACACAAACTTCATCCACACATCACACACACAAACCCCACATACACACACTATCCCTAACATGCCCTCACACACACACTCACCACACCCAAAACCCTCATACACCCAACATCTCTCACGCACAGTCCTATACACTCTCACATGTACCCATCACTCATACCGCCACCCCACAAACCCACATCTCCAAGGACGCATACACAACACACATCTGCTCCCCTCCGTGCCTACACCTCCCCCACATAAATATGACTCAGCTTCTCAATCCACATCGCACACACGCACATGCATACATACAGCATACACCCAGCTTCATGCATGCACACGTACACCTCACTCACACATTTAATTTACACACAACGTCACTTCATGACATCTACACATATACAATCTCCACCTACCCCTCACAGCCAAATCTGCTTCCAACAAACACGCTATACAGGGCTTTATACCTCCCACATACAAAGCCCACATCCCCAAACATATACCTCCACTGCCTACACAGAGATATCCCCAACACATGCCAGATATACTGCCCTCAATTACCCATTCTTTCTTATCCCCACACCCATGTACATCTTTTCTAAAAATCTGGGTTAGGGAGCATTCCTGAAGCTATGCCTCTGCATGCTTTCCTTACTTATTAGGCTTTCCAGCATAAGCAATGTTGGAAATATAGTAATTATGTAAAAAGGATCCATGTCTGATTGTCTGACCATCTGTCCATAGGTAAAATAATTCTCCAAAAAAGAAATAAAAAGTCACCAAATCTGGCTTTTGGGAAAAAAAAATGGAAACATCTCAGATGAGTTTGAAAACAGTGAATAAAGAGTTAGTATTTTTTGAGAATCAAGTTTCCTAATAAGCCTAAGTTCTTTCTATAGGAAACAGTAATAGGCTGTAGAAAGTAGAGTGCTCCCTTCCCAAAGTCAGCATTTTTCCAGCAGCTTGTCCCAGAGCAATATAGGTACACAGAGGGGTAGATTTGAAAAGAAGTGCGCGGCCTACATGTGCGAGCGATACCCAGCGTGCGCACCTGTACGCCTGATTTTATAACATGCGCGTGCACGTGCGCGCATGTTATAAAATCCGGGGTCAGCGCACACAATAGGGTGCACAATTGTGCACTTTTCATGCGCCGAGCCACGCCACCTTCCTCCGTTCCTTCTAACCTAACCTTCCCACCCCTTCCCCTAACCTTTCCCCCCCAGCCCTACTCTAACCCCCTGACTCTTTTCTTACCTTTTGTGCCTGCCTCTGGGCAGGCGCAAGTTGTGCGCACCGGTAGCCCACCGGCACGTGATCCTCCGACACAGCGGCAACGGCCATTATGTCAGAGACCTCTGGCCCCGCCCCCGCTCTGCCTTGGACCCACCCTGCCCACACCCTGCCCCCAGACCGCCCCTTTTGTAAAGCCCCGAGACTTACACGTGTCCCGGGGCTTTACGCGCGTCGCCAGGCCTTTTTAAAATAGGCCCGGCGAGCGTAACCCTTTTAAAATCCAGCCCAGAGAGAGGGAAAAATAAGCAAAACAGCTGCCAAAGCTGCCAAAAAGGTGCCTTTAAAACTAACTCCATCGGGAGCCGGTGGTCGAGGAGAGAGGGGCATCCAGGCCCTGTCACCACACTTTGAGACCCCTTTAACACCCATGGAAGTCCCGGAACAACAAAGGGATTCGCTTCACCTGGGTTAGAGTGGAGCAGCCTGAACGGATTCACAACGAGGCCAACTAGTGACGGCAGTGCAGGGCGTCTGTTACTACAAAGGAAGTGGCAGACGGCTGTTACCTGGGAGCCGGTGGTCGAGGAGAGAGGGGCATCCAGGCCCTGTCGCCACACTTTGAGACCCCTTTAACACCCGTGGAAGTCCCAGAACAACAAAGGGATTCGCTTCACCTGGGTTAGAGTGGAGCGGCCTGAACGGACTCACAACGAGGCCAATGAGTGACATCAGTGCAGGGCATCTGCTACTACAAAGGAAGTGGCAGACGGCGCGCAGCCGCCGTTGGCGCGCTGCCTAAGCCGCGCGCTCCGTAAGGGGCGCACAGCTTGGTCCGGCTTAGGCCGGCGAAGGCTGGAAGGCTGCCACGGATTCTTGGCTCTGGACTGGAAATCTTCCCCTCTTCTCCAAAACCTGGAATTTTGTTGAATTTGACAGAAGAGTGAGTAGAGACTTCTAGTTTGTTATTATTATTTATGTAAAGAACTATGCCGCATACAAAATGAAAATCCCAACCACACCCGCACCACCAATGTCTATTGCAACCACCAGAGTCCTAGGTTCGCCCACAGTACGGACTGCGTCTAATGGGTTCAACCCATTTGAGGAGGATGAGGGTGAGGGAATAGCAAGGCCGGAAGAAAAGGAAGGACGAGACCCTCCAACTCAAATGGTGATGTGAAAGAATGAAAACATCGGTGGTCAAGTTTTGGTATCTGGAGGAAGTATGTCAGTTCCCCTCACTGGGGTGGCTTTTGGACAAGATCTTTCAAATGTATTAGAAGTTCCCTCTACTTCTAATGCCAAAACTGGGGTTCCTAAACATGTTTCTTTAGAGATGTTGTGGTCAGCGATAGTATCGCTGCAGAATAATATAGTGATTTTAAATACCAATATGAAAGATATGCAGTCCACGTTGTTAAATATAAATCCTTTGGTGACAAGTAACGAAGTATCCCTAGTGAAGGTAAAAGAAGAATTAAACATAATGAAAGAAGTTCAAACATCTATAATAAAGGGAGAAAATATTTTAACAAAAAAAAATGGAAAATTTGGAAAATTTAGTTCGATATTATAATTTAAGATTCGTTAATTTTCCTAAATGCAGAATGACATCCCCAAAGGAACAACTTAAGAATTATTTTAGAAAAATTTTGTCAATTACATCTGACAATCTTCCCTTAATTATGAATCCTTATTTCTTGAATGAGAAAAATTCAAATATAAATATAGAAGAGCCTCCACAAGAGATAACTTTGAACGTAACAGAATTGTTAGAAACCTCATACACTGCCCAGATTGAGAAAAGAGGGACATTAATGGTTAAATTTGCCCAGTCCTTGGAAAGGGACAAAGTGTTAAAATTATTTATGCAAAACAGATCCTCTCTTTATCTGGGTCAGAAGATATGGGTTTACCCAGACGTGGCGAAAGAAACCCAACTTAAGAGAAAAAAAGTTTATTGGTTTAGCTAATGTTGCCAGAACATATGGTATTCATATATTTATAAGATTCCCCAGTAAGTGCATTATGTATGTGAATGGTACAATTCATTCTCCAATTGATTTGGAGAGATTTTTGGAAGAGCACAGAAACCAGCGAGGAGGGGGGGGGGGGGGGGCAGAAACTCCTGATCCAAATGTTGGGGATGTTTCAAATGAATAATCTGTATTAATTCTGTCTATTTCTGAAATAATTAATATTATGTTGAAAATTTGCTCTATAGGCTCCCCTATCTTGTTTAGTAACATGGAATCAGGAGACAGAGTAATTTGATTTTATGTTGGATAAATGTTATGTTAATTTGAGAGTGAACTTACCATGTGTTCCTAATTCCTAAGAATTCAATGCAAATTGAATACAAAATATGAATGGTTTGTGTTGTAAACTTAAATTCATAAATAAAGAATTGAAAAAAAAAAACTAACTCCATGACATTTCCAAAGTCTCTCAAGCATAAACACACACACTCCACTGCAGAAATGACCCACCACACATTCATGCCCCCACTTCTTTACACCTATAAAATCATCACACACATACATAGCCCTCACCACACACCTTACACCCAGACATCCGACACCCATACCAATACACCCCTCTACACACTTAGTCCTACCCATATCCATATTCCTACATCTCCCCTCACATAGCCCTCCCCACATCCATTCCCACACACATCCCCCATACTCAGACACCTCAGTATGCCCCACATATACTCCTCAAATACAACACCAACCACACACCATGCATCTCTCACACCCTCACACAAGGCCAGCAGAAAAGGCAGGCAAGATGAGCACCCACTTGGGGCATCATAATGCCTCTGCTGCTGCTGCCACTACTGAATATCCAAATACACTACACCCACCAGCTCACCATTTTCTATGTTTATTAACCCCATCAAAAAAAAAAAGTAGCAGATTGGTGAGGCAAGACTTCCTTTATGTATAGCCATGCTGACTGTGTCCCATTAAACCATCATAATCTAACAAACTCCATCTTTATTCTAACAACCTTCTACCATTTTCTTTAATTACTTCGTGCCTTATGGATAATAGCTTACTACAAATAACTTTTTTTCCATTTCAAACTTCTTGAAAAACTTTAGGTTAGAACTTAATTATCTAGTTGTTTCTCTCTCAGTGGTGCTTTACCTTTGGGAGACGTTAATAACCAGAGCAATTTTTCTTGTTAATTAAATATAAAATGGAAATTGCTTCTTAAAGCTGACAGAATTGTCTTGGGAATTAAGTTTTGTAACTTTTTATTTGTTCAGTGTTATGGTTTTCTTCTTTAAGTATTTTACTGCAACCTTTCAAATTGAAACTGAACACTAATTAGTAAGTCCTTCTTGGAACTTTTTCTGATTACTGTCACATGAAATATTGATTCATTAACACATGATATATTACATGGTTATAACTTTGTTTTAATAATGTTATATATAGTGATGAGTAATACAGTGTTGACAGTCTTCACTGCAGTGTGTTTTTCTATTGTAGGAGAGGTTATAGTTTAGCATGATTATTGGTTGTTGATCTCCCCTCCTAACTTAAATAAAATATTTGAGGAAATGCCCATCCTAGTACTCTCAAAAGGTTCCTCCTTCTGTTTTCTTAACACATAAGTGACATGAATTCTGAACAAGAATTGAAATATATACAATAAGTATGGGAAAGACTCTAGTCTTCTCAATCTACATTGGGAAAGGAGGTTTGGCATATGATGGGATTTTCACAAATTTTTTGATAATTATTTTAATTTAGTTAAAAATATTTTGTTGAGGACGTGGATCCTTATTCTGAGGTGGAGTTGGCATAACCTGCAGGGGGAAGCCTTGCAGGTCCCCACTATTGACTGGCAGAGCTGGCTGTGGCTATGCCCAATTGGAGCTTCATTTCTTCCAGCCCTTGTTCCCCTTAGGTTGAGCCCCTGGGTGCAAGAGCTGGCAGGCACAGGTCTCTGATGGTGAGGTGAAGATCAATAGTCAAGTCACAAGCCATGGTCCGGGGTTGGCTGAATCCAGGTGGAGTCAGAGTCAGGCAGTGATCAGGACAGGCAGCAATCAAGTTGGTCAGAGTCAGGCAGATGAGAAGCAGACAGTGGTTAGTGGCAGGCAGAGTTCAATCGTAGATGAGGAGCAGGCAGTGGTCATTGTCCGGCAGAGTTCAAACAGAGTTGATGTCAGGAAAGCCAAAGTCAGAGCCAGAGATCTGTCTGAGAGCAGGCAGGATGGGTAGACAGGCAGGGAGGCAAGGAACAGCTCAGAAGGTGAAGCCACTGAGGCGGGAGAAAATGGCCGCCATGTGAGATGAACGGTTGGAAGGCTCTTCTCTGTGTTTCCTCTAAACTTATTACCTCTACGAGATATGCCGCACACTAAAAGGAAAGCAAGGGTAAGGGAAGCAACAACATCTTCACCCTTACCCGAGCAGACACAACCCAGGATAGAGTCTTTTTTCACCATCCCAGTGAATTCAGTGTCGGTGGAGGGGGCCGCAGTCGCAGTTGGCATGGAGCAGGTGCTGATTGTGTTTGCCACTGACATGTCATTGAGTCCCAGTGCACTGAAAACCCCTTCTCCTCCCATGATTACTCCTGAAGTGGAGGAAGTACTGCGGTTAACTTAACAAAGGAAGGCCGAGCTGACGCTTGGAATCCCATGCAAACCCATCATGGTGGAAACAACAAGAGATGGGAACCGGCTGAAGTTCAGGCCAGTGAGAGATTTGTCTTCAGGTGATTCAGTTACCAGCATTGATGAAGAAAACTTGAATGTAGAATTGGGGAACCTGGGAGCAACGGGTGAGGAGATGAACAGGAAATGGCTGGAAGTTTTCCCTCTTATGGTGAAACCAACGGTCATTACTATGGACTCTTTGTGGAGTGCTTTGAAAGGTTTGGAGTCTGCAATTGTAAATTTAACTAAGATTACATTAGATTCAAATTTATGGATTCAGAACATTGAGTGTAAAATTGTTTCACAGGACAGGAATATGGGACAATTAGAAGCAAGAATTGCAAAGGTTGAAACAATGCAGCAGGAAATACTGAGAGTAGAAGTGGTGAACATTAAGAAAATTGAAAATATAGAGAACTCTGGAAAATATTCTAATCTACGTGTTCTTAATTTTCTGTTTGTGGAAATTATATCCCCTCATGATATGTTTAAAAATGATCTTGTTAAGGTGTTAAATTTATCACCTGATATATTACCTGTGTTAAATAGAATTTATTATCTTCCAGTTAGAGAAGAAAAATTGATTGGGGAACAACCATTAGATGAAATGAACATTTCAAAAAGAAGGACTTTAACACTAGCAGTCGCCACTCTGACTCACTTGTCCGTCGACTAAACCTTATCCTTTTGTCATACCTTATATCCAACATATTCCTTTTGTATCTTATAACCACTCAGACACAGATGTTGGCAGAATAAGGCCGCAGCTTTTATTTACACATCATATCCTAAACCTTCATGGGTACCCGGGCCAGTAAGATGTGTCCATTGCTATTCGTCATAGGGACCAAGCAAAGCAGCATTAATCCATTACCCCCCGCCTTGTCCTCGAGCAAGGGGGGCCCCACCCATCGGCGCCTTCCACGCCGTCACCTTTTGCACTTCTCCCAGCGTTAATCGGCTACCCAGCTGTCTTGTGATTCCACCGGCACCACTTGCCATATGCCCAAACCGGCCTGGGTTACCGCCAAAGCACAAGGTAGGGTGGACCCTTGCCTCGTGTCCCCCCAATTAAATCATAAGCTGCGGTCCTTGTATTCTGCATCTGTTATGCTATGTCTCAATGGCCTCTTGTATTGCATTATTAAAAATGTCATAGCCTATATCAGACAGGTGTACTCCATCCTGCCTGAACAGGCCTGGGCACTCAACCTTGGCCCACTGGTGTCTGATATGTTTGCCACCTCTCCCTTGTATCCATCATCCAATTTGTCTATTGACTTTCTTTCTATCCCCATTCCATAACTTAGTATCTTTCCACTTAATATGTGGGATGATTTCTGACCAGAATATTGCGGTTTTTGGGTATAATTCAACAATCTTGGCGAGGTCACTTTTTGCTGCTTTTATTAGTTGCTTGCAAGTTGAAGAGCACAGATCATTGCCCCCCAGATGTATTACAATTGCCTTAGCAGCAGCCCTCGAATACCTGAGGCGCCGTAGTAGGGGCAATAACTGTTCCCATCGCATACCTGGTTTACCCATTGATGATATGATCCATCCCTGTGGTGCCAGTCCTAAATGCTGCCAGTACGTTCTTTCCTTTGCTCTCTTAGCAACCCAACGAACATAAGAGTGTCCCATGATCCAGGCTGCGTGCTGTGTACCTCGCTGATCTGTAAAATACAATCAAGACTTATGGTTATCCGTGGTTACCTTGTCCAAGCGGACATATGTGTTAACAGCGTTGGAATGCCACCGTCCGATTCTCTTTATTGTGGACATTTGTAGCCCGGCTTGCACTGCGCTTGTTGCCGCCACAATTCTAAATGAATGTGTTGTGAATTTTTTGGTGTCCAGATTCATTTTATGAATTGCCGCTTTTAAGGCTGCTACAAATTGGTATCTGGTGAGCGGTGTGCCATCCGTGTGTATCAATAGTTGTACTCCTTTTTCTGGTCTCAGCTGCAGATACTTCCTTGCGTTGTTTATTGGACAAGTATCACATTCTGCCACCCGTTTTAATAACAGTGTGGCTCCTCTTCCTTCTTGATCCATTTTTGATTTATTAATTGTGATGGTTAGTGTGTCTGCTGTCAATATCACATTCTTCCGAAGTAACCCGCTCTGAACGGAGTCGTCTTTGTTGGCTGCTGTCAGTTCGCTCACCCGCATTGCTCCGAAGAATGCCAGTAAAAATGCCAGATGAAATAGTTCCCATTCAAAATCCAATGAACATATAGATGATAAGATTGTCCAGAGAGATTGCAATATGTTATGTGTGATGGGATGTCTTCTGTCGCTGGTCTGACCGACTTTCTTCGCCCATCCTGTCATCATTTTCTTCACAATGAAGGACTTAGTTGGGTCCTCCCAGCCCCTAGCCTTAAAGAAGAATGACAGTCCGGCCAGGTGTGTTAATACAGCATTCCTTGATATACCATTTTCTTTTGCTGTGGCGACAAATTTGATGATCAAATTATCACTGACCGATCCTTGTCTCCTTCCGTTCTCTCTCAGGAAGGTAGTGACGTAATCATATCCTCTGCAATATAACTTCCATGTGGATGGTGCGACGGATCTGCTCAATAGATCCATGGTGGTTTCGGACCAATTCCCCATAAGTGTGCTGGCATGACTGTCCCTGTTTCTTCTGCTGTTGGTACATGTTTGAAAAACAAATGCTATTTAGCGTGAGACAGGACATCCGCTGTACCATTGCTTGTCCCAGGAACATGCCTAGCTCGCAGTGTTGCAGTTCTGGCTGCGAGCGCCGCGACCATACCCTTACCTCCATGCTCCTAAACCTGTTCCCACTTCTGGAGGCCTGGTTTGCGGCCTGTTTGGTGGCATCCCCGCAGGGGCCGCGCCGCCGGGAGGCTTCCCATAGACGCCTTGCTGCTAGGCGCATGCGCACGTCACTTGGGCACTTTTCTAGGCCGTTTCCCGCCAGTGATGACTCCGCCCAGTTCCTGACGTCAGACGCCATGGCCTTGATAAGCCGGCCGCGGACACCCAGTCTTTGCCTTGCAATGGGTTTACCTCCTGGTTCCCTGTTGCGTCGTGCCCCGGAGTGAGCTGCCTTGGTACTCGCTCCGTTCCTGCTTACCTGCTACAGTACCTGCTTGGTTCCAGTACCCGAGTCTTGCTACAGATCCTGCCTGGTTCCAGTACCCGAGTCTTGCTACAGTTCCTGCCTGGTTCCACTATCTGAGTCCTGTTACAGTACCTGTCTACTGTTCTAGTCTGGTTCCAGTTCTCAGTCCTGATCAACAACCCGCCTAAGTCCCAGCGGCTGGGCTCCTCCCGGGGGAGTGCCAGCTTCCAGGGTGAAGAGCACCTCTACGTCCTGCCTGAACATCTGCCTCCCGGCCTGCCACATACTAGAGACATTGAACATCTTTCCCAGTCTCCTGCAGGTCGGCCCAAGGGTCCACTAAATTGAGACTCCATAACAGATTGCAAGGCCATGGACTTGGCGGATGTGCCTGCTCCCTCGGACCTGCCCGGGATGGCCCGGCAGATGCTGCAACACCAGAGCTGCATTGATACTCTGGTTGCCACGGTGGAACGGCTGTCCTCTCACCTGGAGGCAACAAAATGAGAATTAGAAGCCAAAATGTCCAAATGTTTTTGATTCTTTATTGGAGAAAGAATCAAAAAAATTTGGACATTTTGGCTTCTAATTCTCATTTTGTTGCCTCCACGGCTTTGCTAGACAGCCTTCCTTGCTGCTTTCTCAACCTCTCACCTGGAGTCCTTGCCTCCTGCTGGCGGGGTCCCTGAGGGACACAGCTCTTCTGTGACTCAGCTACCGGCACCCTCCCGCTACGCTGGAGATTTAAGGACCTGCCGCGGCTTTCGTATGGTTCTCTCTGCTGCCTCGGCAGTTCCCCTCAGATGCAGTGAAAGTGGCGTATATCCTGTCCCTGCTTGATGGGAAAGCCTTAATATGGGCTTCTCCCCTTTGGAAAAACAATGATCCTTCGCTAACGAACCTACAACAGTTCTTCTCGAACTTTCGACAGGCCTTTGATGAGCCCGCCCGAGTAGCTACGGCTACATCTGATCTGCTGCAACTCCGTCAGGGGGCTCACTCCTTGGCAGATTATGCTATGGAATTCCGGACTTTAGCCCAAGAAGTAGGTTGGCAGGATGGTAGTCTTAAGGCCATCTTCTTGGAGGGCCTCGCCGGACGCATAAAGGATGAGATTGCTGCCCGAGATCTGCTGGAGGACCTCAATGCCTTGATAGAGATGGCTGCTCACATTGACCACCGCCTACAACAATGGGCCAAGGAGCAGCACTCCTCTCGCCACAGTCCTGCTTCTGTGTCGGCGAGACCCGCGTTGTCTCCTAAGACTTCTCATCCAGATGCTCCCACCTGCGAACCCATGCAGCTGGGATGGGCTCCGGTCTCTGCTGAAGAGAGGCAACATCGCCATTCGTTGAAGTTGTGTTTGTATTGTGGCCAGAAGGGCCACTTCTTGGCACGCTGTCAGGAGCGTGCGGAAAACGCCAAAGCCTAGGAGGTCAGGAGGAGCTCCTCCTAGGCTGTGCCAGTGTACCGTACCTGTTACCCTGGAATACCCTGGAGAGTCCATTGAGACGACTGCGTTCCTGGATTCTGGAGCCAGAGGTAATTTCATCCTGCAGGACTTAGTCTCCCAGTTGCGAATTCCTATGCATAGACGGGAGGTCCCATTATGAATTACCTCCATCCAGGGGATGCTCCTTCCAGGACCTGTCCTGATGTCCATGGCACCCATTACGGTCCGCACTGGGGCGATCAATTCAGAGGAGATAGCCTTCCTAGTGTTGGATAAGGCTGTCCACCCTGTGGTGCTAGGGTTGCCGTGGTTACAGAAGCACTTGCCCACGATTCAGTGGGATACGCTAACTGAATAAAAGTGCCTAGGGCTCCCACACTCCCGTTGATGCACTCTTCCCTAGGTCCTCCTGCACCTTATGAGGATTTCACGGACGTTTTTTCCAAGACCAAGGCGGAGATCCTTCCACAGCATCGTCTGTATGACTGTTACCTGGAACTATGCCCCCCTGAGCAAGGGTGTATCCCTTATCATTACCTGAAACCCGGGCCATGTCCGAGTATATTTCAGAGAATCTGGCTAAGGAGTTTATTCGCCCGTCCAAGTCACCTGCAGGGGCAGACTTCTTCTTTGTCAGCAAGAAGGACGGCTTGCTGAGTCCATTTATAGACTATCGAGGCCTAAATTCCATTACCAATCGGGATCATTACCCGCTCCCGCTAATCCTGGAGCTCCTCGATAGGCTCCAGGGAGCAAAGATTTTCACAAAGTTGGACTTACGAGGTGCTTACAACTTAATCAGAATTCGTCCCGGAGACAAGTGGAAAACCGCTTTTAATACCAGAGACGGTCATTACGAGTATCTCGTGATGCCTTTTGGCTTATGTAATGCCCCGGCGGTGTTCCAGCACCTTATGAATGAGGTGTTACAGGACCTTCTGAACACCTGCATAATCGTCTACCTCAACGATGTGCTAGTCTACTCCCAGGACCTGCCTTCACATCGTCAGCATGTCCGTCAAGTGCTCCAAATACTTAGGGAGCATGGTCTGTATGCAAAACTTGTAAAATGTAGTTTCGAGAAGACATCCCTGCCGTTCCTGGGCTACATAATCTCCGCAACAGGCTTTCAAATGGATCCTGAGAAAGTGGCGGCAATTAAGAATTGGCCCCGGCTGAGGGGCCTTTAAGCGTTGCAACGCTTCCTCGGCTTTTCCAATTTCTACCGTCACTTTATCCCTAATTATTCCCATATTGTGGCCCCGTTGACTGACCTCACCCGAAAGGGGGCCAACGCGGTGGATTGGCCTGTTCCCGCCTGCCAATTCTTCGAGGCCCTCAAGGAAGCATTCTTGTTAGACACCTGCCTTCATCATCCGGACCCCAGCCGGCCCTTTGTGGTGGAAGTCTATGCCTCCAATGTGGCCGTGGGGGCCGTGCTGAGCCAGTACTCTGATTCTGGACAATTGTTACCCTGTTCATATTTCTCGAAGAAATTCTCACCGGCAGAGAGCAACTACTGTGTTGGTGATAAAGAGATGCTAGCCGTGAAACTTGCCCTGGAGGAATGGAGACAGTGGTTGGAGGGAGCCAACCATTTGGTTACGATTTACACCGACCACAAGAACTTAGCATTCTTGAAGCAAGCCCAACGCCTGAACACAAGTCGGTTTGACTTTACTCTATGCTACTGACCCGACTCTAAGAATGTTCGAGCCAACGTGCTCTCGCACTCCTTTGAGGTCGAAGAGACTCCTGACACTCCCCAGTTCATTCTGGATCCTGTGAAAGTGAGCCTTACAGCAACCTTGGTGTCCTCCCAAGGGAAGACCGTCGTTCCACATCACTCCCGGAGAGCAGTTCTCACTTGGGCCCATGACTCCCTCACTGGGGCCATGCTGGCTGTAAAGAGACCTTAGACTTGTTGAACTGATTCTACTGGTGGCCGACGGTGAGACAGGACATCCAAGCCTTTGTGGGCTCTTGCCTTACCTGCGTCGTTCAAAAACCGCTCATCGGGAGGCCCAGGGGCCTGTTGTAACCATTACCCGTTCCGGTGGAGCCTTGGACACACATCTCCACCGATTTTGTCGTGGACCTTCCCGTCTCTGGAGGTAATTTGGTCATTTGGGTGACCGTAGACCGATTTTCCAAGATGGCGCACTTTGTCCCCTTGCCAAAGTTGTCTTCTGCACCTGACCTAGCCAACCTCTTCGCTCAGCATATCTTTAGACTTCACGGTCTTCCACAGTATATAGTCTCCGATCGAGGACCACAGTTTACTGCTCGATATTGGAAAGCACTTTGCAAATGCTTCAGTGTGCAACTTAGCCTTTCGTCTGTGTTCCATCCTCAGAGTAATGGGCAAACGGAACGGACTAACCGAACCTTAAAGACCTTTCTCCGTTTGTTCGTGAATGAATGACAAGATAATTGGGTCAAGCTACTCCTGTGGGCAGAGTTCTCGTATAATAATCACACGCATGTTGCTACTGGAAGTTCGCCTTTCCTCGTTGTCTATGGGAAGCAACTTCGACCACCCTTGCCTTCGCCTGAACCTAGTGCACTCCCGGCAGTGCAACTTTCAGCCCACCAGCTTCTTTCTTTATGGTCTTCTATCCAGAGAAAGATCCGTAAAGCCCCCCTGTCCGCCAAGAAATGGGCGGATAAGCATCGTCAGCCGGCACCTATCTTCCTCCCAGGAGACCGAGTCTGGCTTAGTACTAAAAATCTACAGCTACGAATTCCGTCTCGAAGACTAGCTCTGAGATTCTGTGGGCCTTTTTGAGTCGCCGAACGAGTGGGAGCAGTCTCATACCGATTATGCCTACCCTCCTCCATGTGCATAGATGACGTGCTCCATGTGTCATTGCTGAAGCCTCTTGTTTTATCCAGATACCACTACCGGGCTCTTGAACCATCAGATCCTTCAGTACCGGATGAAGTTATGTCTCAAGTACGTGAGATCTTGGATGTCCGGTTCCATCAATGATGCTGGGAGTACTTGCTTGCCTGGGAGGGTTGCGGACCTGAGGATAATTTTTGGGAACCAGCCCGTAACATCCTCGACAAGGACTTATTACGGCAGTTCCATCTGGACCACCCAAGAAAACCCAGACCGGCTAAGAGGGGGCATAGGGGAGGTACTGTTGCAGTTCTGGCTGCGAACGCCACAACCAGACCCTTACCTCCATGCTCCTGGACATGTTCCCGCTTCTGGAGGCCTGGTTTGTGGCTTGTTTGGTGGCATCCCCGCGGGGGCTGCGCTGCCAGGAGGCTTCCCATAGACGTCCTGCTGCTAGGCGTGTGCGTGTGTCACTTGGGCGCTTTTCTAGGCTGTTTCCCGCCAGTGGTGACTCAGCCCAGTTCCTGAAGTCAGACGCCGCGGCCTTGATAAGCCGGCTGCAGACACCCAGTCTTTGCCTTGCAACGGGTTTACCTCCTGGTTCCCTGTTGCATCGTGCCCCGGAGTGAGCTGCCTTGGTACTCGCTCCGTTCCTGCTTACCTGCTACAGTACCTGCTTGGTTCCTGCTTTCCTGCTACAGATCCTGCCTGGTTCCAGTACCCAAGTCTTGCTACAGTTCCTGCCTGGTTCCAGTACCCGAGTCTTGCTACAGTTCCTGCCTGGTTCCAGCATCCGAGTCCTATTACAGTACCTGTCTACTGTTCTAGTCTGGTTCCAGTTCTCAGTCCTGATCAACAACCCGCCTAAGTCCCAGTGGCTCCTCCCAGAGGGGGGCTTTGGCTTCCAAAGGTGAAGCCGCCTAAGTCCCAGCGGCTGGGCTCCTACAGGCTCCTCCCAGGGGAGTACCAGCTTCCAGGGTGAAGAGCACCTCTACGTCCTGCCTGAACATCTGCCTCCCGGCCTGCCACATACTAGAGACATTGAACATCTTTCCCAGTCTCCTGCAGGTCGGCCCAAGGGTCCACTAAATTGACACTCCATAACATATAGTGTTATTTTATTTTGTAATGCTGCCAGCACTACCTCTCTGAGAAGATTGACCACTCTTGGGCACTTAGCTGATTGTGAGTTCACTACCTGCACAACTGCTTTATTGTTGCACAGGAAAATGACCTGCTTATTCCTAAGCCTGTTGCTCCATAGTATCAGAGTAACTAGTGTGGGAAATAGCTCCAAAAATGTTATGTTCTTTGTGAGTCCACTAATCCATCCACTCCGCTGGCCATGGCTCCACACACCACGCCTGTTGACAGATAGCACCGAAACCCCAGCCTCCCGATGCATTTGTGTGGATGTTCAAGTCTCTGTTGGAAAGCAGTGCCTCCTGTAAGACGGATACTCCATTGAAGTCCTTGAGGAATTCGTTCCATATCTTTAGATCTTCATGTATTTCTTTCGATACTCTCAGGAAATGGTGTGGACGTCATATAACTACTGTTGCCACTGCCAATCTTCGCATAAATGCCCGTCCCATGGGGATGACCCTACATGCAAAGTTCAATGTTCCCAGCATGGATTGCGCCATCCACAGGGTTATTTTCTTTACTGACATTGTTTGTTGTATGGATATGCGCAGGTTTTCCACTTTTTCCTCCAGGAGTTTTGCTACCATTCTGGTGGAGTCCAGCTCGATGCCCAGGAATGATAAGCTTGTTGTCGGACCTTACGTTTTCTCGTGTGCCAATGGTACTCTGAATTTCTTCGCGATTGTCTGGAATTCTTTCAGCAAGTTGTCGCATGTGTTCATGCTTTTTGGACTGACGAATAAGAAGTCGTCCAGGTAATGTATAATATTTTCCGAATTTGTCTTCTGTGTTGTAACCCAATGTAGGAAAGAACTGAAGAGTTCGAAGTACGCACACGAGATGGAACATCCCATTGGCATACATTTATCAAAGAAGAATTTTTCCTTGAATGTGAAACCCAGTAAAGGAAAACTGTCTGGATGCACTGGAAGAAGTCTGAAAGCTGATTCAATATCAGTTTTCTCCATCATTGCACCCTCTCCACATGTTCTGAGCAGTGTCATAGCCAAATCGAATGATGTATATTGGACAGTGCATTCTTCTTCCGGTAGCATATCATTCACTGATGCTCCCGGGGGGTATGATAGATTTTGAATGAGCGATATTTTCCTTTTCCCTTTTTGGTAATAACTGCCAATGGTGAGAGGCACATGTTCTCGAATGGTTGTTCATGGAATGGGTCCGCCATTCTCCCGAGTGCCACTTCGTTCTCCACTTTTTCTTGGACGAGGTCCACATGTTGCCGATTGTGCATTGCTGTTCTTTGTATTCTTTATGTGTCCTTGGATCGGGATAATGAATCCGTCACAAAAACCTTTTGTTAACTTCCCTGCTTTTTGGCAGTTCGGGTAACGTTCCAGCCATGGCTACATCTTTTCTGAGTTAATGGGTGAGTATGCTCGTTTAAAATGTGTCTTCTCAATTTGCTTTAGCTTTACTTCCCGCTGTCGTTTTCTTGGGGCATCTGGTTAATGGATGTTGCGCTGCACATGCTGAACACACGTGCTTGAATTTACAATCTTGGAACGTGCATTTTGTTCTGTTATATTGCCAACATGTGTTGTCCTGCGACTGTGACTGCCTTATGGAAAACCTGTTGGGTGATGATCTTCTGGAGCTTCGTGGGCACATTCCTTGGTCCGTGGGTTTTCATGTCATCTGTTGCATCCATAAGCTGACATCCTGGGTGCCCAATGTCATATACTGATTTTCCTCCAATTTATCCCTGAATTTTTCGTCGTAGTTAAGCCATGCCCAGTTTTCATGTTCTTTATATGCTTGCATGATGTTTACTGCATATGTCAGCATGGGCCTGTATTGCGATGGGTCATAGCGTCCAACTACGCTTATCATGTGTAGGAAGGCTGTCATCTAATTCACGATGGTCTTGGGTATTCTTGGCTATTTTTCCACTGCTGCAGTCCCCTCTTTATATTTCTTTCGATCGGCCGCTTTGTGTCTCCCCTGTAGAATGCTAAATATGTCAATGTACTTTCTTTTTCTGATATTCTTTCTTAGGTATTTTGGGACTGCCTTCCATGGTTCTGATAATATGGTTAGCATGGGTGGACCTCTGGAAATTTTGTCTTCTGTCTTGGTTGCTACTGGTGTTTCGCTACCGCTGTCTGAGTCAGACATGGAAGTGGAAGAGGTGCTGTCAGAGCTGGAGCTTGACCTTCACTTGTGCTTTGCCTTGCACCTTTTGTCAACTACTCCGGCATCAGCCGAGGGTGTCTTATGCTCTTTTTCCTCACTCTTGTCTCCGCACTCACCGGCATTCTGTTCTCCCGTCTGTTGTGTCTGTTTTCCTTGGTTGGTGCCTATCGTCCCCTCTGTGCTTTGCTTATCTTGTTGCACTTCTTTGTCATTCTGCGCCTCTGTGCAGGCTGGTCCTGGTGCTGAAGTCTCCGTATAAATAGTTTCAACCGACCCTATTCCGTTTTCTCCATCTCGTGTTTGTGTTCCTGTCTCGTTGTTCTACATCGGTGCACTCTGCGCCTGTCCACCTTGATTTTGGTATGGCCCTTGCGGTGGGACTGGCCATGCCCACCACAGCGGTTAGAAGAAGGGGTGGCTACCCATTCCTTCATAAGGCCCGCCCTCCCATGGCCTCCCTTGGTTCCATGCCGAGTATGGGCCTTGTGTACTGGGTCCCCAAGTCGGTCTTGAATACCAATTGGTGCTGTCTGTGTTCTGCCACGGGGGGGGGGGGGGGGGGGCACATTTGGTTACTGCCTCCTGCTTGTCCTTGTATACTATTGGCTTGCGGCTGTTAGCCTCCGGTAGTGCTCTGGCATGCAGTGTTTTGTGTCATTGCATTCTCAGAAGCATGCTGCTGCAGCCCTGACGTCATGGTTCCGTCTCCTCTTGTCTCCATGTCCGTGTTGCGAGCAGGCACCGCCTCGCTCTCCTGAGTTCCTCTGGCCTCTATATTCGTGCCATGTTGTTGCTCATCTCTGCTCTTTCTTCCTCTGCTCCCCATTCGTGTTCTCTTTCTGCCCCTGATGTTTTCCTGCCCCGTGTCTGGCATTATCTCTCTGTTCAGTCCGGCCTCTGCTGAACGTCTTGTTTGTAGATTCAGATTCGTCTGATCTGAACTCCTTCCGGCTGTTTCCGAGGTGATGACATAGTGTTTAGTTATTGTCTCCTGTGAATGATATGTAATACGGGGCGGATTTTCAGAGCCCTGCTCGCGTAAATCCGCCCAAAACCGGGCGGATTTACGCGAGCAGGGCCCTGCGCGCCGGGAAGCCTATTTTACATAGGCCTCCCGGCGCGCGCAGAGCCCCGGGACTCGCGTAAGTCCCGGGGTTCTCGGAGGGGGGCGTGTCGGGGGGCGGGCCCGGTCGTTGCGGCGTTCCGGGGGCGTGTCGGCAGCGTTTTGGGGGCGGGTACGGGGGCGTGGCTACGGCCCGGGGGCGTGGCCGCGCCCTCCGTACCCACCCCCAGGTCGCGGCCCGGCGCGCAGCAGGCCCGCTGGCGCGCGGGGATTTACGTCTCCCTCCGGGAGGCGTAAATCCCCCGACAAAGGTAAGGGGGGGGTGTAGACAGGGCCGGGTGGGTGGGTTAGGTAGGGGAAGGGAGGGTAAGGTGAGGGGAGGGCAAAGGAAAGTTCCCTCCGAGGCCGCTCCGATTTCGGAGCGGCCTTGGAGGGAACGGGGGGAGGCAGCGCGGCTCGGCGCGCGCAGGCTATACAAAATCGATAGCCTTGCGCGCGCCGATCCAGGATTTTAGTGGATACGCGCGGCTCCGCGCGTATCTACTAAAATCCAGCGTACTTTTGCTTGAGTCTGATGCGCAAGCAAAAGTAGGCTGATCGCGCTTCTTTTAAAATCTACCCCTACATTAATAACATACTCTACAATTATACATGTATCTATATATTTTTTTTTGCCCCGTAGCACACTTGTATCAGTTCATGTTAGCTGTCATCGTTAGCTAGGAACATATTATTAGCGTTCTCTCCTTCCATACCCTTATGTCCATCAGCCTATGCTTGCCTGCAGCTGATTTATGTCCTGAATGTGTGGACCCACTGGTTTCTCGAATGTACTGCTAGATTTTCACACCTTGGACCACTTCGTCCTGTGCCCGTGGTACTCTTGCTCCCACGGGAGGGGGGGGGGTAGGCACCCGATCTGTCTAGGCCCAATTGAACACTGGGTCACTACTCGTCGGCAGGAGGGATCCAGAAAGGGTCACCTTCCGGGTGTCACTGCCCTTTAAGAGGCCTGCGACGTCATCTTTGCGTGCCGTCATTGCTCTCCCCCCCACCCCCCGTGTCATGGCCCTGGGTGGGGCTGTGACGTGGGTGCTCTCCCATTCACAGCAGGATGGGAGACCGGGGGGGGGGGGCACCCAAACCCCCGAGGGAGTGTGCACTGGCGCCCCCCTTTCCCCCCCATCACCGTCCATCTCGAGGGGGTCGACGCCGCGGTTAAGGGTAGCACTGCATAAGGTCAGTCCCACCTATTATTCGTGTCTTTCACTTTACCTTCAGATCGAGATTTAGTGTTCCGAATGTTTATGCTAAATAGGTTAAAAGAAGTTTATGGTGAAAAAATTTGGATATACCCAGACCTTTTGAGGATCACACAAAAAAGAAGAAAAATGTTTCTTACAATGAGACCAGAGATAGTAACAAGAGGGGGAAAGTTCACCCTAAACGTCCCTTGCAAATGCCTCGTGAATTATGAAAATAATAATTATGTGTTCCTTGACCCTTTGCAACTGTGTAATTTCTTGGATGCCAAGAGGTTTCTGATCAGGTTTCAGTGGTAGGATAAATTAGTTCACTGGGTCTCTACACTGCGGGTTTTTTTTTTCAAACAGAAATGTTTTATTTTCTTTTTCTAATTGTATATCGCTAATTTACAACCCTCCTCTCCTTTTCCTAGAAACAAATACAGATAACAGATAATTATGTTAAAGCGAAAGTGTTTCTGTTGTAATTATTGCATGGATATCTGTTTTCTACAACAAATGAAAAATTGTTGTATATTTTGAAAATGATAAATTAAAAATTAAAAATTAAAAAAAAAAAAGAAGGTGAAGACACTGAAGAGCCGAAGACTGACCATGAAGGCGAAGAACTAATGACTGACTACGAAAGAAAGATGAAGGAACTCAGAAGGACCAGGTACTGACAAGATGAAGACCAGAAACACAGGAATGAAGACCAGGTACATGCTGAGACAACTTGCTGCTACCATGGTAGTTGACCTATTGCCAAGATCACGATGTGCTGCCAAGGTAGACTTTTATAAGCAGGGAGTCCTGAGATCATTCGAAGGTGCTGCGGGGCATTTCCCACTGCAGGCCCTTTAAATTAAGGCCGGACAGGTACACACGTGCCTAGGAGCAGCCCCTGCTGTAGTCGGCAGTGTTGGAGGAAGGCAGTGCAGCGGCATGCTGCATGCCCGGAAGAGGGGCTGAAGTGGCATCAGCAGAGGCAGCCGGAGCTGGGGAAATGCAGAAGTCAGCTGCACATTCCCTCGGGGTGTGCCCAGATGTTGGGGAACTAGAGGTCAAGCTCAGTGGTACCAGTAAGGGCAGTGATTCGAGAACGTGCCCTGCGGACCGCCACATGCAACGTATTTATAACCTGCAGGTTCAAATTCCATGCTCCCTGTAGATTACATCATCACATCCATAAAAATAGCAAACATTCACATTTATACAATTAACATTTCAAATCTCAAGCAAAGTTAAAGCAAATTACTTACAGGAAGAAACTTTTTTCATAATCAATATTTGTCTCATATTTTATAAAGCACTAAAAGCATAAATAAAGAAATAGGTTTTCTGTTTCTTCACAAAAATCACATGCTCTCTCTTGCCACAACTATTTTGTAAGTATGTTCTGTTGAACTGGGCTTATGGCTGAAAATGCCCAAGCCCTTATGGTGCTCAAATATGCCTGTCTCAGTGATGGAACCAATAATTTCATTGCTTTAAGTGACTGAAGGTTTTGAGGAGGAGCATAAACCTGGATCAACTTTTTCAAAATTTCAGGCCTTTATTATACATTGCTTGACGGATTAAAGATAATACTTTTTCACTCACGAAGCAACAGGTAGCCACTGAAGAATCTTTGAGAGTGAGAGAGTTACGAGTATTTTGTAAAGAATCTGTAAAACTGACCTGGCTACTGCATTCTGAATAATTTGCAACACATGTAGAAGTCAGAGGTACCACAATTTAAAGTGTTGCAATAATTTATTTCAGGCTAACCAAGGCTGGTGGTATAGCCATTAGCCATGGACATGAAGCTGGGCACAATGATCCATTGTTCTGACTCAGCATGGCACTTTTTATATTCTTATGATTTTTCAGTTCTAGTTTACAGCAAGGATGCATTGAAATACTGCAGTAGTAGCTTCGCATTGACATTTTAATAAACAAATGGAGTATGAAGGGAATGAAATCATAACATCTGAACCACTCAGGGATAAATTGTTCACTTATATAGACAATATGAAGGAATCGCATATGTTGTATAAAAAAGTTCTGAAAATCTTTAATATATAGATATTAAATTATAATTTAAAAAAATATTGGTACAAATAATATATGTCATAAAAAATACAATGCCCCTTTTATGAAATATGACATAAAGATACCCTTTGTGACATGTAACATTTAATGAAATGTATATCCTGCGAATTACTCACTCATTCATACCATTAAATCCTAGCATGCTATTGCCCCTAAAAAACTACATTCATTTGATACAAGTAATAATTACATTGTGTGCAAAGCAAAAGTTACAATGTAGCATCACTGTGAACAGACCAATATATCATATTGAAACATAACAATGAAATATTTAAGCAGACATTTGTATAACTGTGGTGGTCCCTCGTAGGGTTCTGAGATGGTCCCGAGAAAGTAGGATCCTCTCTGTTTTACTTGATGTAAGCTTCCTCAAGAGATGTGCATGATTATTATGGGGCAGTAGATAGAAAAATGGGGAATAAATGGAGTTGTATTCTTGCAGTTTCTTAAAATTTTCTAGCAGCATGATCAAGTTAACAATGACTAATGCTGCATCCTCTGATGTTAAGAGGCTCTTCTTAATGACTGAATATTATCTTCATACAACTTCTGTATTGCTAACTTTTCACAATATTAACCCACAAGTGGCTTCAAAAGACTGTGCAGCTCATCTGCTCGCTGTAACAATCCATTCCTATGTCAAGCAATCGGATTCCTTGAGAAATTTAAATCCAATGTTCATAATGTAGCCGCAATGCCAATAATCTGGAGTTCCCCATACTTCCAACTTGCAACTCATTGTTTCAAACTCTGACATTTGTTTCATTGGGAGGTCATCATATTATGGAGCATTGTGAACCAAAAGGCAATGTGACTTTGCCTGCAACATCTTCCAACTTTACTTAGTTCACATAACATTTTCTGCTCCAATCTTTAATGATAGGTTTCAGTAGTTCAAGGTTTTTTCAAAATAAATCTATATTGCAATTAAAATGATATAGGCAACTAATCTGAAATTTAGCTGGTATCTTGCAAAAATGAGTGCTTATTTTATCAAAAACACTGAGATATTGACAAAACAGCCTTCAAGCTCATTTTGTCCAATACATGCTGTGTTTCAAATTTTTCATCAGGGGCTTGAATTGATACTCTAATACACATGTGGTTTCTACTAGAGATGTGATTCTGCCAAACCTTTTGGTTTGGCCTTCGTTATCGGTTCGCCGCAGGAAATTTTGTTTCCCGTGGTTCTGGCTGAATTTTTTTTGGCTGTCCCGATCCAAAAAAAAGATCTAAAAAAACCCCGACCCCAACCCTTCAGATGTAATTAATTACAATCGCCCACCCTCCCAACCCCCCAAAAACTTGCCTAAAGTCCCTGGTGGTCCAGCAGTGATCCCGGGAGCAATCTCCCGCTCTTGCGCCGACAGCTGCTGGTAAATAAAATGGTGCCGGTGGCCCTTTGCCCTTACCATGTGACAGGGGCTATCGGTGCCATTGGCCAGCCTCTGTCACATGGTAGGAGCACTGGACGGCCGGCACCATCTTAAAAAATGGTGCAGGCCATCCATTGCTCCTTCCTTGTGACAGGCACCATTTTGATAAATAGCAGCTGATGGTCCAAGAGGGGGAGATCGCCCCTGGGACCCCTGCTGGACCACCAGGGACTTTAGGCAAGTTTTTGGGGGGTTGGGAGGGTGGGGGATTGTAATTAATTAAATCTGAAGAGTTGGGGTGGGTTTGGGTTTTTTTTGTGTGTGCCCTTTCTCCCTCCCCCAAAAAAAAACAACGATAAGAAAACCACACGAAATTTTGTGGGTTTTCCTATCATTTTGGGGACCCCTTAAACCATGACAAAATAGGAAATATCATCTATATTTCCTATTTCGTTGCAAACAAATGCACATCCCTAGTTTCTAATACATGCATGTATTACTACTCTGATTGCAACTGTGATACAGAATGCTGTTGACCACCAGTGAATTACTTCCCATGAGGCTGCTTTTCTCTGTGTGCCCCATCCTTGTGCACCTGTATTTTATATTCTATCAAAGATACATAAGAACTTACAGAACCGCCCCCAGGTAGACCTATCGTGTCTGGTATTGGCTCTCTTTTGGAAATGTTATCACATTTTGTGGATTTTTTTTTAAGCCTTTAGTCTTCTCTATTCCCTCTTATATTCATGATTCAGGTCATTTCATTACATTGCTTCAAAAGATAATCCTTCCCTCTTGTCCCCTGTTTTTAGTGACACTTGATATTGAGGTGGTATACACCAATATCCCACAATCAGAAGCTATTAATATCATCAAGGAGGTTTTAAACACTCGCCAGAATGATCAAAGGGTACCCACTTGTTTTCTTGTTGATCTGAGCTGTATAGCTCTGACAAGAAACTTCTTCACTTTCAATAATGTGCTATATCAGCAAATCAAAGGCACAGTGATGGGGTCACTATGACTCCCAATATTGCATGTCTACATGTTGCTAAATTTGAAGCTCTTTTTTTGTATAATTCTTCCTTTTATCCTTTGATTTTAGCTTGGTATAGATACATCAACAATGTTTTTCTATTCTGGTCTGGGACTGACATGCAATTTTATATGTTTCTCGACTAAGGAGGTTGTTTATGTTATTAAGAACAGAAGAACATGCCATACTGGGTCAGACCAAGGGTCCATCAAGCCATTGTTCCCTGCTCTATGTTGGGAAAACATCCCATATGATTTGTGCCTGTATATATGAACATAGCTCCTGCCTACAGCTTGTAGGTCTCACACTGAGTGAATGCACAACATATCCCTGATGACGTCCACTTTTTTGTCATTGCGGTTTACTCCCCTCATGCTCATGGCAATGATTTTTCCCGAAATTTACTACAATAGGAACAAAGGTGGATATATAGTTTGAATACAGACACTCTCATGGATTGAATGTTGCCATAGATTGATCTATATTTTTCTAACTTTAACTTGTCTGTGCTATTTTGAATGGCTTTACAGTGCTTTTGGAGTATTTATATGTGCCTGCTGGTGTGGTGCTGACATAATGGGGTTTTGTTCCCTTGTGGCATCGGCTTTGTTGCCGATTTGGTTATTGCATTAATTTTAAAAACTGTACTAAATTTTATAACAGCTTATGTAATTTTTTCTGTCTTTGTTTATGTGATTCTGACATCCCTTGCATCTTGTCATGTGATCCTGGAATTGGTGTGTATTGTAAATCCTTTATTTAACATCTTGGTGCTGGCATCCATATCTTTATGTTGTTCATGTAAGCCTTGTCCTGCTATTCTTTGAGGTGAGATCTTTTGCCTCTTTTTATATATGCTCTGACTTGTTTCTTTTTCATTAAGTACAAGCTGTATAACCTCGCTATGTCCATACTAATGAATCACTGTTCTGTTTGCAGACTTAGTAACTTCCGATGCAGTTTACGAAACACAGTCTGAGACTGAAGACTGTGAACACGTATTTGAACTGATGAAGCTACTAAAAGTATACATTTTGAACAGCTTATAAAATGTGGTGGACTTGAATTCATTGACAAGTCATTGTTGCTGTATCCATTACTGTTGCGATTGGAGGACCCCAGTCCCATCCCATGGCCCACTGCTCTTACCTACAGCCTGGGAGCGTCCACGCCACCTCCCGACTCTGCAGCCTTTCTGTGAGGCACGGCCATCCACTGTGCCTGCCGCCACTTCTCAGTCAGCTCCCCAGCATCGGGTTCTCCCCTGAGTACGGTGAGGGGCCACCCCACAACCTCTCTTCTTCAGCACAGCAGGATGCTGCCAGATCCCTGGGACTGGCCCCTCCCTAGGGCACACTCATGCTGACTGCCCTAACCTTAAAGGGCCAGTGGCGGGAAATGTTCAGAGGCAACTCCCTAATGACATCACCAAGCCAGCCCTATAAAAGGCTGAGACTGACTCCCATCCAGTGCCTCAGCAATAAATCATCTCATCTGAAAAGTGCTTTGCCACTGGCTTCCTGATCCTGACTCCTGTTCCTGGTTCCTGTGTGTTTCAGCATTCCTGTGTCTCATTCCTGGTTCTGTTTGGCAAGTGAAGCCCATATACACACACACACACAGGCTTCCCACTCTCATGTTCTCTTTCAGATATACAGGCTTCTCTCTCCCATGCTGTGTCTCACACACACACACACACACACACACAGGTTTCTCACTCCCATGCTCACTCTTCACCTGCACAGGCTTCTCATTCTCATAATCACTTTCTTTCTCTCTTGAGTTCATGTCTTTGAGTTCATGTCTTGAGTTCATGTCTTTGTGGTAAGCCTTCCCTTGTCTGTCTTCAGCGTGCCTCTTGCTCTTGTGGTCCTCCATCATCCTCTTCGTTCCTTGAATTGGACTTCTGGCTTTGACCTTGGAATGGCTCTGACTCTGTCTTGGATTGAACTTCTGACTGACCCTCGGACTGGATCTTGATGCTGCTTGATCTCCGCCTGCCACCAACCACTGCCTGAATCACCACACTCTCTGAACTCTGTCTATCCCTTACCACAGCCTGAGCCTGACTTTGTCTGACCGCTGCCTGCCCTGATTGCTGCTTGTCTTGACTTTGCTTCTTCCTCTGTGCTGGACTGCAACATCTTCATTACAATGGAACTTTGTCTTCACAGAGGCCCGCACCTAAGACTAGTTGGCACAGGCACTCAAGGGTGCAACCTAAGGGGAAACCTGGGCTGGTATTAGTGAAGCTCCAGTAGGGCCTCTGCTCCAGCCAGCACCTTCTGCCAATGGTGGAGACCCGCAGGGCTCCTCCTTGACCCAAGAGTCCACATCAGCAATAGATTGCCGAAGCCTAGACCCAGTGGATGCCTTGGACCTTCAGGCCAATCCAGGCCTAGCACAGAACACCCAGCAGCAGAAGCAGTTTCTTTAACTCCTGGAAAACTTGATGGGAGCGACTTAGCGCTCCCCTGGATGCAGCAGCAGCTTCAGCTGCTTCCTCGCCTTTTGCAGTCATTGCAGCACACCCAGCCATACCTACTCCTCCCATGATTCATCTACCAGCATTGCCCCTGTACACTGGGGACCCGAAAAATTGCCAAGGGTTCTTGCACCGATGTTTCATGCACTTCTCTCTCCAGTTGGCACCATTTCCCAATGACTCTGTCAAGATCAACTTCATGTACTCCCTGCTGGATAGTAAGACCTTGGCCTGGGCCTCCTCATTATAGAAGCGAGTGGATCCTTTTCTTCAGGATCTTCAACAATTTTTCAAGGCTTTCAAACCTTTCTTTAATGAACCTGGCAAGCTGGATATGGTGGGGTCAGACCTTCTTTGCTTTTGCCATGGTTTCTGAATGCTGATGGACTATGCTTTAGAGTTTCAAACATAGGTATGGAGCTAAACTGGGGACAAGACAGTCTTTGTAGTATTTTCATGGACAAGCTGCCTTTGTGGATCAAGGATTAGTTGACTGCCTGCAACCTCCAAGAATCTCTGGATGGTTTATTTATTTAGCTGTCACCTCCAGCAACAGCCCTAAGAGCTTCACCCACCACACAGACCCATCACGCCAGCTCCTCAATTTTGGTGCTCCCTCTCTCCTATTCCAATGGCAGCACCAGCCCAAGCATACCTGGATGAACCAGGGGCACCTCCGCCCTAAAGAAAGGCTCTGCTGACGTCAGCTGAGGGCTATGCTTCTACTGTGCTGGAACTAGGCACCATCTTGCATGCTGCCCCCGTAAGCCAGGAAACTAAAGAACCTAGGATCTAGTGGTGAGATGATCCTAGGTGTCATGAACCCTGCTCCTCAAGTGACACTCCTGGTGACTATCTCTGTGAATAACCAATAATTTCCTACCCAGGCCATGGTAGACTCTGGTGCCAGGGGGAATTTTCTAATGAAAGCCCTTGTTGACCATTTGCAGCTTTCCACAGTTACCAGAAAGACATCCCTAGTCATCTTGAGTGACGTGGGATCCACTCCCTGGTCATATCTCCCTTGCCACGGCAACCTTGTGCCTATGCACCAGTTTGCTACATGTAGACAGCATAGCCTTTCATATTATCAAAAAGGCAGAACATCCTATTGTGCTAGGCTTACCCTGGTTGCAACTCTATTTTCTGCAGTTTGACTGAGCCTCGTTACAACTGACCAGTTGGGGCTCTCACTGCCACAACTCATGCCTGAAATATGTGGAACCACCACCTCACTTGCCCGTGGCATCAACCCTGGTAGGGCTGCCTCCACAGTATACAGATTACACCGATGTGCTCTCCAAGAGGATGCTTAGACTCTGCCCTCTCTTAAGAACATAAGAAATTGCTATGCTGGGTCAGACCAAGGGTCCATCAAGCCCAACATCCTGTCTCCAACAGAGGCCAAACCAGGCCACAAGAACCTGGCAATTACCCAAACACCAAGAAGATCGCATGCTACTGATGCAATTAATAGCAGTGGCTATTCCCTAAGTAAATTTGATTAATAGCAATGGACTTCACCTCCAAGAACTTATCCAAACCTTTTTTGAACTCATCTACACTAACTGCACTAACCACATCCTCTGGCAACAAATTCCAGGGTATACGACTATGTCATTGACCTGTTACCTAACACTGAACCACCGTGTGGTAGATTATATCCTAAATCTGCTCCAGAAACTAAAGCAATGTCAAAATACATACAAAAATATCTTAACTGGGGTTTCATAAGGCCTTCTACTTCCTCTGCCAGAGTAAGTTTCTTCTTTGTCTCCAAAAAGGATGGCTCACTCTGTCCATGCATCAACTATAAGAGGACTGAATGCGATAACAAAATAGAACCGGTACCCTTTACCACTCATTTGTGAGTTCTTAGACTGTAACCAGGGACTTAGAGTATTTTTTAAGTTGGACTGGACTATAAAGGAATGAAAATCTAAATTTTTCAGGATCTGCCTCAATACACTTTGGAAAGATGGAATAGTTTTGTCCACTCACCATCATGGTGAGAGATAAGGGGCTACATTATTGTTAAAATTTTCCTTTCACCTTGAAGTTCACTTGGTATGGTAAAGGGTTCCACGTCTCTGCTCTTGAGGAATGCAAGAAGATTTTGAACTGCCCGACTGCACAACCAAGATCAAAAAGGGTCCTTCTTCCCCATCAGTATTTAAATGGTCAGAGGTCTCTCCCAAAAGGAGAGGTCATTGAGGCCAGAGGACAACGTTGTGAGTTTTGTCTCCACAACAGTCAGATGGGAATATGGACTAATTGATCCCAGCTGATAATTAATTTGTTGAATTATTTTTGCTTTCTTTTGTCTCACTTTGGGCGTTCCTATCATCTCTTTATTGTTGCACCATTCTTTTTGCTCTCTCTTTGTTTTTAGCTGTTGTCTGTGGATATTATGTTATCCATGATCCATGAGCATGCAGGTGAAGGAATCTGTGGATTCTCTTTCTTTTTTTGTCTATTAGTTGCATCTCACAGTTCTTCTTTTCCTTTTCTTTTTCTTATTCTGATACTTAGATGCTGTTATTTCCATTAGAGAGTTTTGCTTGGGTTTTTTTTTCCTGTCTGATTGTATAGCTTTATCCCAGGCACTAAGAATGGAACCTAGGTTCCTTATTTCCTTGTTTGCCCTTCATCTTTTGCTCTGCTCTTCTGTATTCTTTCTCTTTTTCTGCAGAGTTCAACAGGGGTTGGTTTTACTTCTTTCTGAATGTATTTGTGATTTGAAGCGGGTTGTTTCTCCTTTCCATCTTCAGATATCAGGCTGGTTGCCATTGGATGATACCCAGTGCTAGTTCTGGTACCAGTGTTACAACTGGGGCTGGTATCCAGCATCATGAGACTTCATTCTTAACTACCCAGGGTAAATTACTCCTGTTTTATGACCCATTTCCTTACTTAGGTCAGCCAACCAAAGGTGGTACAACTGTATTCCCTTCAGAGCATGCAATCTTGGAGCCTGAAACTGACCACTGAGTGTAGTAGTTGAACAGTGACCAAGGCTTTCTTCTCTCTGGGCTATAAATGCTGCCTCTGCAACATCTCCAGTTGTCCTTGGTAGCAGAGTTTAGGCCAGGTAATTACACCTAAGCCCTCTGCTTGGCAGTGTGTAGTGCTGCTGCTAAACCATCAAGATGCCCCAGAATTTAATTCTAAAGAAAAGGGTACTAAAAAAATGTGTCTTCCTTAATAAATTCATTCCTAGTATAAAAGCACATACTAAAGGCAGATGCGAACTCTAAGAAATCCTCAATAAGATACAGGAGAAAGTTTGCACTGACATTTTTATTCAATTTAATTCACACTGGGAATTCCCATAACTAAAGCAGATGCTTCCAACCACAACTAACAAATCCGCAGAGCCAGCTTTTAAATATGAGTCCTGGTAACTTCAGCAGTCTCAGATTAATAATTCTAAAGATGGTGCTCCTAAAGTAAAAGCAAAAGCTTTTGAACTGTAAAAAGCAGACTATGAAAGGATGCCTGGAGATCTAGAGATGTGAACTGGACCTCTGTAAAATGAGTTTCCTTCAAAACTGATTCCAGAAACAAAATGCTACAAATAATGAGAAAATAAAATATATGATGTTATATTCAATGCAATCAATTGTTTTCTAAGCTAATTCTGCATGCGACATATGGCATTAGAGCCTACACTACTCATTTAATATTAATTTTATTATTATTATTATTATTCAGACCCAGTTCCAAAACTACCAGCTTAAAAAATGATGTTCTTCTTACCTATTTCATTAGTCACTGACTTCTTTAGTGAGCTCCCTGGTGAGCTCCTTGGTGACTATAAGAGCTGTTGGTATATTGGTTTAGAAATTATAATTTTCATTGTTTTGCTGTTTTCTAAACAGCATACAAAAAAGTAATCTTTCCCTGAATGACTGAACATATGAATAATCTGATAAACTAATACTTTTGCTACATTTGCAATGCAGTATACATTACTTTCTGATTATTATTCATTTAATTATTATTCATATAATAATAATCACAATAAGAATAATGGAAAATTAAGATTATCTATTAAGCCCCAATGTTTAATAAAATTAGTTGCTGTTACTTTAAGCCAGATACAGTATAAATGAATGCAGCTTATTTGTAATGCAAGACTGATAACTTTATATGATTTTGTAGGACAGATTGCTCTAGGTTGCATCAAAATAATGTTTATAAAACAAAAATAGTTGAATGGGACCAACAGTTCAAAAGTTAAACAACCAGTTGTTATTATAAGGCTTAACAGCCATGAATTACATATTTAAAATTTTAATGAGGTGTTCATTATGGCTTAATTAATTGTTCTCATTAAATTGTTCCAGTTGCAGAGTTAGCTGTCCTGGGTTTCCTTCTATATTCATTCCTGCTACATTTTGTGCTATTTTTGAATGCGGTGGGAAGTCACTTATGGGGTAATTTTATCATGTTGCACATGTTAGCTGGCAAATAGACACATAAATTACATCAGTTTTCAAAGTGTACTTAACACACATAAAACATTGCTTTGCCCACAGAATTCCTTTTAGAAAATTACCCTCTAAATCAGGGGTCAGGAACCTTTTTAGCTGAGAGAGCCATAAACGCCACATATTTTAAAATGTAATTCCATGAGAGCCATACAATGTTTAAAACTAAATACAAGTAAATGTGTGCATTTTATGTAAGATCACACTTTTAAAGTACAATAAGTCTCTGAAAATATTACACCAGGCCTTAAGACACCAATACATCTCCTATTAGGAAAATGGACCAAGTCCGGCTGCTATAGAGTCCTACACAGAAACTACACGCCAGCAGAAAACCTTACCTGAATCACGTGCTGTCCCTCACCTAACATAGAATAAAGCGACCAAAACGCATAACAAGAAGCATGCAGAAAAAACTGAATTGGAAACTGCAACAAGCCAGAGTCTCTGTATGCAGTGTAACAAAGGAAAAAAGAAACATCACCCATCCTTATAAAACAAATCAAGAAATATAAAATCATCAGCAGTAAAACTGTACTAACAAAAAGAACATATTTCAAAACAGCTGATGAGTGGAATATCCAATAATTAAAAACTCATAAAACATTTCCAGATACCAACAAAATATTTCAAAATAGCAGACACAAAGACCCAGTAATGAAAAATAATAAGGATACAAAAATTTTTTTGCTCTGCATACCTGGGAACGTTTGATATCCAGGTGTCCTGAGATTGTTCTGAATTAGCAGGAGGCGGGGTGGTTTGCTTGGAACTTTCTCCTCTCTCAGTCACATACCAGCGCTCTCTCTCACACTGGCTCTCAATGACACACCTATACACACATGCTCTCAGTACTCACATATACACATGTTTTTTCTCTCTCACATATAGGCTCTTAATTACACATTTACACACATGCTGTCTATCTTTTCACGCTTACACACACACACAGGCTTTCAATCACATAAATACATGCTGTCTTTTTCTCTCACACACAGACTCTCATTCACATGCTTACAAACATGTCCTCTCTTTCTCTCATTTACACACAGGCTCTCAATCACATACTCTCATGCTTCCTCACCTAAATCAGCTCTCAGTCACACACAGACACACATGGTCTCTCTCATTTAAACACAGGCTCTCAATCACATACTCACATGCTCCATCACCTAAACCAGCTCTCAATCACACACTGACACACATGATCTCTCTCTTACTTATACACACAGGCTCTTAATCATACATACACATGATTTCTCTCACACACAAAGGATCTCAATCATACACACATACTCTTTCACACAAACAGGTTTTCAATCACAAACTTACACATACAGGTTCCCAATGATAAACTTACATTCATGCTCTCTCTCTCACAGGCAGGCTCTCAATCACAGACATACTCTCTTTCACAAATACAGGCTCTCAATCATTCACATACATGCAATCTCTCACTCACACACACAGGATCTCAAACACACATGCTTGCTCGCTCATTCATTCTCTCTCCCCCACCCCCACCCCGGGAATTCGCGGCAGCAGCAGCCTCCTCCCAACACTAACCTCCTTCATTTTCAGCCCTCGCTGAGGCGGAGTCCCATCGGCCACGGTTGAAGCTCTTCATTTTCCTCCGATCCGCGCTGCAGTCTTCTTTTCTTCGCGCACGCACCCGATGCTCTCCACTTCCTCTTCCGGGCCGCGGGGGGGGGGGGGGGCGGGAAGAAGAGACCATGCCGATGCCGCTGACTCCAGCTGTCCTGCTGTGTTCCGCCCGGGCTGACAGCATTTTAAGCCTGGGCGGAGGAGGACCGGGGAGCAGCTGGGTCAGCGGGGGACTGGAAAGTGTGGCGACACTTGTCTGCGAGCCAGATGCAGCCCTCAAAAGAGCCATATCTGGCTTGCGAGCCATGGGTTCCCGACCCCTGCTCTAAATGATCCACCTAATGTTCTGTCTATGGCCTTGACCTCTGGAGTGCAAATATCAAATATAACTAAAAAGCAATTGTCATAACAGCCGATATTTGGCAGATATTTATAAGAAAAAATATTTATTGAATGGTCAACTTAGATTATATGGAAGAAGGAACTATCATAGATGTTCCATCAAGACTGTTCACCTTACCCACCAACCTACTCATAAAGGGACAGATTTTAAAAGGTATGTGCACGGCGTACATTTATGCGTGCTACCCAACGCGCACAAATGTATGCCCAATTTTATAACATGCATGCGCAGCTGTGCGCATGTTATAAAATCAGGGGTCGGTGCGCGCAAGGGGGTGCACACTAGTGCACCTTGCGCGCGCCGAGCCGTCAGGGAGACCAGCTGGCTTTCCCCGTTCCCTCCCCCCTTCCCCTACCTGTTCTGCCCCCCAGCCCGAAAAGAAAACCCCCATACCTTATCTCACAAGTTACGCCTGCCAAGGCGTGCGCTAGCCGACTTCCTGTACACGATCCCCCTGTGCCGGAGTCCTCAGCCACACCTCCCGAACCATCCCCAGACTGCCCAGCCATGCCACGTACCACCCAGCCATGCCCCCAGACTGTCTGCCCTGCCCCCGCCCCATCCCACCCATTCAGAAAGCCCCGGGACATACCGCCGGACCTTTTGAAAATAGGCCCGGTGCACGTAATCCCCCCTATGTGCATAAATCCTCCTGGATTTACGCATGTAGGTCTTTGAAAATCTGTCCCAAAGTCCAAGACACCCAAAACATACATTTCATTTAAGCCCAGAGCCCTGCAGCTGCAGAGTAGCTCCCATTCATGCCAATGAGTACAATTTTGACACTCATTAAAAAACTCATCTAGCTTGAAAAAACTTTTGACCATTTTCTCTCCCAAACCCCTATCATCAACTCTGTAGCTAAATACTGTCATCATTATTTAGCATACTTTTAGGCTTCCTAAAGTTGTCCATGTAAATGATAACATATTAACTTAGTAAATGATGACAGAGAAGACTAATTGGAATCTGGCAATCTCATGTGCCACCCAAATCAACATGGCTTTCAGCCCAACCTTTTCCCGGATTTGAAGCTGCATGTACAGTACACGTGGATATGAACACACACTCAAGTCAATTTTCTGCTCTCCTGGAAGTCTGTTCTTCTTCCACCTCTATCCTTTTTTGGGGGTTAGCAATTCATCCACTTGTCCCTTCAGCACAGACCAACCAGATTTACTTGTATAGTCTTTGGATGCAAACAGGAGAAGCCAAGAGTCAAGTGCAGTGAGCATGCTGAGTTTCACATGCTCACACTATTTAGCTTCCCATCAGCAAGTAACCTGGTCACAAAATTTAGCCAAAGCATTTTCATAATAGCATGACTTTACTAACAGAGAATGTTTTTTAACTGGGCACACACTAAGTAGTATTACATTGCTCATTATGGGGTTAATTAAAAACAAAGATTTGCACAAAGAAAACTGGGTTTTACACATGTAAATGCACTTTACTCATCTAAGTGGTCTTTTGAAAATTGCTACAATATATGCCATTGAATTTTCCAAAGAATATCCACGTGTAAGTGCATTTTACGTGCATAAATGGCTTTTTCAAATTGCTACGATAGTATGTCACATAACTCCTTTTACAATTACCTCCATGATCTAGACACTTCCTCTAATAGAGCTAGGGTGTAGAAACAAAACCATTTAATCATATGCTTTCTATTTTCAAAGTATGCATGCACATTTATTCCTGCTCCCATGCAGGTATAAATAATGTTCCCCATACTGCCACTAACTTTCCAAAGTGGACTCATATATGTTAGTTGGCTTTGAAAATTCAGGCTGAAGTTTGCATGTAATTTCTCCATGTGGACTTCTGCCCTTAGCAGGCTGTTATGAAACGACCCCTAAGACAGTCATTTTCAGTAGTGTGGCTGCATATGCATGGAAGTAGTCACGGTGAAAGTTAAACCTGTTTTTTTTTATAAACTATGCTGCAGGTATTGCACAGTTTATAAAATATGCATATTTCCATCTTCAAACGTATGCATGTATGCAAACATATGCACTTACTTTTTATGTGCACAATTATGTGCATATTTGTTGTTTTTGCAATTCAGTGCCCATGTCCCTGGTTATACATTGGCAAAACCATTACAGCCTTGAGAATATGTAAATGTGAATACAGAAGTTGTCTGAAGACAGGCAAAAAGGAAACACCTTTAGTCCAGCAATGCCTAGAACTTAATCATAATTTTGAGAGTTTGAAATGTTTTGCTGTTGATCAAGTGCTGGGGAACATCAGAGGGGGAGATCAAGAAAAGCAGTTACTGCAATTAGAACAACGTTGGATTTTCCGAATTAAAACTATGGAGCCCAATGGACTTAATTCTATCATAGAATGGAATTATTTTTATTATAGTTATGTAGTGTTGCTTATGGTAGCCATTCGGTATTAGGAAAGAAGCATTCACAGTTTAGCATGGTCATAAATCTAATTGTGATTTTTTTCTGCATTGCCTTGCTTGGGATAAATAAATAACAGCAGAAGAAGATATTGAATAATGATTATATTAATTAGAACAACATTTTTTATCTTGTAATCAAGATTTAGCTCGATGAAGGGACGGCTTGTATATTTTATCCTGAATTAGGCAATGATCATATAAGATCTTTGCAGTCCATGATTCGAGTAAGAAAAGGGAAGTGATTATTCCCTTGTACAGGTCCTTGGTGAGGCCTCACCTGGAGTACTGTGTTCAGTTCTGGAGACCGTATCTACAAAAAGACAAAGACAAGATGGAAGCGGTACAGAGAAGGGCGACCAGGAAGGTGGAGGATCTTCATCGCATGACGTACGAGGAGAGATTGAAGAATCTAAATATGTACACCCTTGAGGAAAGGAGGAGCAGAGGTGATATGATACAGACTTTCAGATACTTGAAAGGTTTTAATGATCCAAAGGCAAAGACAAACCTTTACCATAAGAAAAAAATCAGCAGAACCAGGGGTCACGATTTGAAGCTCCAGGGAGGAAGATTCAGAACCAATGTCAGGAAGTATTTCTTCACGGAGAGGGTGGTGGATGCCTGGAATGCCCTTCCGGAGGAAGTGGTGAAGACCAGAACTGTGAAGGACTTCAAAGGGGCGTGGGATAAACACTGTGGATCCATAAAGTCAAGAGGCCGCCAATGAAGCGTGGGTGACTCGCCAGAATGATGGCTACTGCCTGGAGACAATACCCTTAGTCAATAAACATACACATGGTTACTGTGACTCCAACATCACTCTAAGCTTCAACAGCAAGAGGAAATGTGGAAAAAAGGATTTGCACTCACAAAGATGGGAGTAGCTGGCTTGTTACGGCGGTTACTACCCCAAACCAAATATCCAAATTACTACCTCCACCTTCCTCTATTCCTGATGCCTTTCAACTAGCTTGATCACTCCATTCTTATACTTCACTTTCAATGCATATCCAGCATAGTTCTCTGCTTCAACAGCAGGGGAAAAGAAAAACTGTTACTTCACACATCCAGCAGAGCTCTCTGCTTAAACGGCAGGGGAGAAGAAAAAAGGGTTCGCACTCACAAAGCGGGGAGTAGCTGGCTTGTTACGGCGGTTACTACCCCAAACCAAATGTACCTGATACTTCACTCTCGACGCATATCCAGCATGGCTCTCTGCTTCAACGGCATGGGAGAAAGACTGATACATCACGAATTTCCAGCATAGCTCTCTGCTTCAACGGCAGGGGAAAAGAAAAACTGATACTTCACGCATATCCAGCATAACTTCAACGGCAGGGGAGAAGAAAAAAGGATTCACACTCACAAAGCGGGGAGTAGCTGGCTTGTTACGGCGGTTACTACCCCAAACCAAATGTGCCTGATACTTCACTTTCGATGCATTTCCAGCATAGCTCTCTGCTTCAACGGAAGGGGAGAAGAAAAAAACTGATACCTCACGCATATCCAGCATAGCTCCCTGCTTCAACTGCAGGGGAGAAGATAAACAACCAATAAGGGCTGTATAACATAATCTGGGTAAAAACAAATAAGCATGGGTGTAGCTTGCTTATTGCGGCGGTTACTACCCCTACTACCTCTAACTAATCAAGCTAGATATTTCACTTGGATGCAGCTCCATCACCGCTCTCTACATTAATGGCGGGGGTGGAAGGGAATTAGAACCAAGAGCTAAGAGAAACAGATAAGTATGGGAGAAGAAATGAGGGAAGCTTGCTGGGCAGACTGGATGGGCCATTTGGTCTTCTTCTGCCGTCATTTCTATGTTTCTATGTTTCTATGATAAGCATTAAGGGTCAAGTAACAGTTAGAACATCTTTTATTGTATTGAGGTTTTCAATTAATTAATGATCTTCCCATTTCATGTTTTATTTTTTAATATATAAATAAAGCGCATGTGCCAGCATTTTTTGACATTGTAACGGAGTGAAAACATTGCTCCCGTTTGAAGAAGGTCTGGATCAGAGGCAACAGTGAGTAAAGAGAGAAGATTCTAGACATTCATTGGGGAAAGAATATGAAATAGTTCTTGCAATTCATCATATGGTTTTTATATTTAGTAATATTTGGCTTGTTTGTTTCTAGAGTTCCGTTCTGCCCTGAGGCAGCCTAGTCAGCAAACGATTGGCCAACGTCGACAGTTTTTGCCGAGATCTTCTGATCTATTAATGAGAACAGTATTACAATATAAATTCTCTGTTTATATAAAGATAAAAACATATTTAAAAAGTTAGAAGAATATAATAAAAAAAAGTTGTGTTATTTAAAGAGCAATACATGGATGGATGGAGGGTTTTGACCAATGATTGGAAACACACTGACATTTTAAAGTTTGATTAATATATGTCAGATCTCTGAGGCCTTTTCCTCTTCTTCATTATACACACAAGAATCCAAGACTTTTTTTTTAAAGAGTTGTTACCTATGTGAAAGACGTTTTGGAATTTTAGTTGTTTTCTTTCACTAGCCCATTGCGGATTATTTTTGAACACATCAAGCCATGCGTGGTCTGGAGCTGGGCCGAGCTACACAGGCTGGGTCTCCAGGAAGAGTTGTTGCTCCTCATTCTGCTCCCAGCTCTGATGGAGCTCTGGATAAATCTCTGGAGCAGCTGAGGCAGATAATGAATGGTTGGCATGCAGGGGGAACTAAAGGAGTGGGGGTGGAATTGATGCAGCTCGCCAACATCCAGGAACAGATGCTAAACATCCTGAGGGTGATTGCCCAGCTGCTTCCAGCATCATCCATTCTCCCTTAAAGCCCATACCACCCACCGGGACATCTTCTCTGATGCCTGGGATTCTTTTATTTTTTTTTCCTATGTTGCTCCCTAATACTTCCTTCCCCTTCCCTTAACAGTTACATTAGTATTGAATTTTTAATATGTAATGTCATTTATTGTTAAAAATTGCATATGCTTTATTATAATATAAATGATTTATATCTGCTGTATCTCTGGTATGTTGTGTATCTTTGTCCATGTATCTCCCTCACTCAACTCAGGAACAAGGGTTTTTAGAGGATACTAATCTGCAGAAATAATTGCCCAGAGAAGGGACAGAGAAACTGTAAAGCAGAAGGAGTCAGAATAGGTAAGATTGATGCCTCTTCCTTCCCAAGGATGTGCTTAGCTACACATGTCAGTAATCCCAGAAAGCCATACATAGCTTGAATGCCAGCATAGCCATTAGAATCCTCTCTGTGGCTAGTAGGTCTCTCAAATGATCTCATTAAATTAGCCACTGGCGACTGAATACTAAACACACCAATCTTCCTGAATGCTTTACCTCTCTAAATCCGCCCTCCTGGAAATAGAGTCAGGAAAAGTTAATTGGCTGGTAACAATTGAACACATTTATTAAGAAGAATCAAATGTCAAGCAGGGTAGATAAGCAGTTCAAGGACCCATTACATTTGTAGTACAGTCCACAAACTATTGTTCGATAGCATCAGCATGAAATTCTATCATCTTGTCCCTCAGAAATCATAATCTGTCCAAAACAACTGCATAGGTCCTTATAGAAACATGACAGCAGAAAAAGACCATATGGCCCATCTTGTTTGTCAACAACTGCTTAGCTCTATAACTTCTATTGTGCTTGTCCCATGTTTTCTTGAAATTCGAAACCGGCCTTGACTCCACCACATCCACTGAGAGGCTGTTCCATGCATCTACTACCCTTTCTCTAAAGAAATACTTCCTTAGATTACTACTCAGTCTAGCTCTTTCATCCTTATGCCAAATTTCAGTCTCTTTTCCATTGAAAGAGACCCACCTCCTGTGAAATTAAACCTTGGGTGTGGTTAAATCTCTCTATTATGTCTCCTCTATTGCACCATTCCTTTAAGGTATACATGTTTAGATCTTTAAAGTCTGTCCCCATTTGCTCTACAATGAAGACCACTGTTCATTACATAGCCACCCTCTGCACAGGCTTCATCCTGTCTGCCCTTCTCCTCTACTGCCAATTCCAGTCTCCAAGCCTCCGACCTGGCTGCACCGCGTGCTTGGAGTAGTCTCCCTGAACTGGTGCATCAGGCTCCCTGTCTTGTCATGTTTAAATCCTAACTAAAGACCCACCTTTTCGAAACCACTTTTAAATCTTATGCCTGATTGACTGCTCTTAGTCTTGACTAACTTTCTTTTCTTTTAAGCAATTCTCTTGTCCTGTATGTTTATCTTATTAGATTGTAAGCTCTATTGAGAAGGGACTGTCTTTTTGTATGTTTGCACAGCTCTGCACATGTTGTGTAGCACTATAGAAATGTTAAGTAGTAGTGGTAGAGTAGTGTTTATATCCTTTTGAAGGTGTGGGCTCCAGAAATGTACCCAATATTCCAAACAAAATCTCATCAGGGTCTTATACAGGGGTACTATCACCTCTATCTTTCTGCTGATTATTCTTCTTCCTATGTACCTAGGGGCCAATATTCAGCCGTGGAGTGGCTACTTAAGTTAGCCGGATGTAGCTATCCAGCTAACTTAACAGGGCTATTCAGTGGCACGACTGATGTCAGGGGCAGACAGCAGGCAAACGTAAGATCTAGGTCCAAAGCAGAGATCAGTGGCAGGCAGCAAGTATGAGGAAGATCCATGTCCAAAGCTGAGGTCGGTGGCAAATAGACTGAAAAAGGACCGGGATGAAGGGAAGTCAAGGACAAAGCAGGCTGCAATGAGCCAGACAGGACATGCTGGGCAAGGAGGATAGGCTGGACAAGGCAGACTGGGAAAGGCAGACAGGAGCCAAGGCAGGTTCAGGAACTAAAGCAGGAGCAACCAGCACTGCATCAGAGCAGGGAGGCCTGTTGTTGAGGCAATCCTCTGGAGCACGATCAGGTCTTTTATACCCAGCCGCATGATGTCATCCCTGAGCACCAGCAGCCAGGTTTCCCACCGCAGGGACTTCATAAGACGCTGTGCTGTGTGCACGTGCCACCTAGGGGAGTCTAGAGAGCAGTGTTACAGACAGCATCAGGGCGACATTACTGCTTCTTCAGAGACCGTCAGCATCCTGGGATGAGTGGGGCAAATTATAAATAGTGTTTATGATCAGTTAACATTTACACCTAACTCTCTTACTTCATTGGATTACAAACTGGTTAAAAGACAGGAAACATAGAGTAAGATAAAATGGTCAATTTTCTCAGTGGAAAAGGGTAAACAGTGGAGTGCCTCAGGGATCTATATTTGGACTGGTGCTTTTCAATATATATATAAATGATATGGAAAGGAATACGACGAGTGAGGTTATCAAATTTGTGGATGATACAAAATTATTCATAGTTAAATCACAAGCAGACTGTGATACATTACAGGAGGACCTTGCAAGACTGGAAGATTAGGCATCAAATGGCAGATGAAATTTAATGTGGACAAGTGCAAGGTGTTGCATATAGGGAAAAATAACCCTTGCTGTAGTTACACAGTGTTAGGTTCCATATTAGGAGCTACCACCCAGGAAAAATATCTAGGCATCATAGTGGATAATACTTTAAAATCGACGGCTCAGTGTGCTGCAGCAGTTAAAAAAGCAAACAGAATGTTAGGAATTATTAGGAAGAGAATGGTTAATAAAACGGAAAATGTCATAATGCCTCTATATCGCTCCATGGTGAGACTGCACCTTGAATACTATGTACAATTCTGGTCGCTGCATCTCAAAAAAGATATAGTTGCGATGGAGAAGGTACAGAGAAGGGCAACCAAAATGATAAAGAGGATGGAACAGCTCTTCTATGAGGAAAGGCTGAAGAGGTTAGGGCTGTTCAGCTTGGAGAAGAGATGGCTGAGGGGGGATATGATAGAGGCCTTTAAGATCATGAGAGGTCTTGAACGAGTAGATGTGAATCGGTTATTTACACTTTCGAATAATAGAAGGACTAGGGGGCATTCCATGAAGTTAGCAAGTAGCACATTTAAAACTAATCAGAGAAAATTATTTTTCACTCAACGCACAATAAAGCTCTGGAATTTGTTGCCAAAGGATGTGATTAGTGCAGTTAGTGTAGCTGGGTTCAAAAAAGGTTTGGATAAGTTCTTGGAGAAGTCTATTAACAGCTATTAATCAAGTTTACTTAGGGAATAGCCACTAGAGATGTGAATCATGTCCTCGATCGTCTTAACGATCGATTTCGGCTGGGAGGGGGAGGGAATCGTATCGTCGCCGTTTGGCTGTTTAGAGTATCGTGAAAATCGTTAAAATCGTGAACCGGCACACTAAAACCCCCTAAAACCCACCCCGACCCTTTAAATTAAATCCCCCACCCTCCCGAACCCCCCCCCCCAAATGCCTTAAATTACCTGGGGGTCCAGCGGCGGTCCGTAGCTAAATCGGTCCGTAGCTAAATCGGGGGAAGGAGGAGGGCAGGAAAACCGGCACACTAAAACACCCTAAAACCCACCCCCCGACCCTTTAAATTAAATCCCCCACCCTCCCGAACCCCCCCAAATGCCTTAAATTACCTGGGGGTCCAGCGGCGGTCCGTAGCTAAATCGGGGGAAGGGGGAGGGCAGGAAAACCGGCACACTAAAACACCCTAAAACCCACCCCGACCCTTTAAATTAAATCCCCCACCCTCCCGAACCCCCCCCAATGCCTTAAATTACCTGGAGGTCCAGCAGCGGTCCGGAACGGTCTCCTGCAATTGAATCGTGTTGTCTTCAGCCGGCGCCATTCTGAGCCACCATTTAGCGGAAAACGATTCGCGGCAGGAGATTGCTCCCGGACCCCCGCTGGACACCCAGGGACTTTTGGCCAGCTTGGGGGGGCCTCCTGACCCCCACAAGACTTGCCAAAAGTCCAGCGGGGGTCCGGAACGACCTCCTGCAGTCGAATCATGTTGGTCTATGGCTGCCGCCATTTTGCAAAATGGCGGCGCAGAATGGCGCCGGCTGAAGACAACACGATTCAATTGCAGGAGGCCGTTCTGGACCGCAGCTGGACCCCCAGGTAATTTAAGGCATTTGGGGGGGGGGGTTCGGGAGGGTGGGGGATTTAATTTAAAGGGTTGGGGTGGGTTTTAGGGTGTTTTAGTGTGCCGGTTTTCCTGCCCTCCCCCTTTCCCCGATTTACGATTTTTTGACAATAAATCGGGGGAATTGGTATTGTATCGTGGCCCTAACGATTTTTGACGATTTAAAATATATCGGACGATATTTTAAATCGTCAAAAAACGATTCACATCCCTAATAGCCACTGCTATTAATTGCATCCCAGCAGTGGGATCTTCTTAGTGTTTGGGGTACTTGCCAGGTTCTTATGGCCTGTATGGCCACTGTTGGAAACAGGATGCTGGGCTTGATGGACCCTTGGTCTGACCCAGCATGGCAATTTCTTATGTTCTTATGTACCTGGCTCATATGGACCAAAGACTGGAATCAACTGTGAAGGCGGAAAGGTTAAGATGGCTGAGCACAACATTACAAAGCTGCAAGTTTTTCCCAAACACAGGGGCCAGTGTGAAAATTATGAAAGACATTACTAACAGGGCCCTTACAACATCCCACATATAGGGCCTGTTAGCATTTACTTGAGTAAAATTCACTTTACTGGAGGAAGTGAGCTTTTGAAAATAGCTATAATATATGCCATTGAATTGTCATAGGATTTACTTAAGTAACTGTACACTACTTGAGAAAATGGCTTTTGAATATTGCTCTGATAGCATGATATATTTACATATGTAACTCCTTTGAAAATTAGTCTGCTAGCTATTAGTATCCAAAACATCCCAAACTGTAAAACTTATCTTTATAACTTTCTTAATTTAATTTAATAAATCAATAACATTAGGCTCATATGTTATAGGTAAGGTATATTTAAAGTAGCACATTATTTGAATATGGAAAAAGGCTTCTGTTCTATTAGCAACAAGAATCTGGTAAAATTGTCCCTTGAAGAGCACAAAGCATGCCTAAATCTAAAATATATGTGCTTAAATCCTGTGAAAACTATGTGAAAACTATAGGGACCAGCATGTTTTTTACATCAGTTTTATAAAAGTACATTTATAAAATGTATGCGCTAAATAATTGCAACATGTGATCATAGTAACCATCATTTATGTGCAGTGCCAGTGGAAGGGTGTCCAATAGGGCTGCCAACTGTCTGGATTTTCTCAGGACTGTCCCGATTTAGGCTTTTGCTTCCAGGAGTCAGAGGCAATGCTGAAAAACCAGAAATTGTCCGGAGTTTCACCCTTCTAAGTAGTCTCTCTCTCTCTCCACTAAATAAAAAATAGGGATTATCACAGGGTGCACTATACAAAGTGGTAACTTTACCAATTTCCATAAACACACTCATTTTTGGACAACACATGTGTTATTGATGAATCTAGGTCTTAGATTGTAAGCCCTCCGGGAATCGGGAAACACCCACAGTATCTGAATGTAATTCGCTTTGAAGTGTGAAAAGCAGAATATAAAAAAAAATCTAAATAATATTTCTTGATTTTTTTTTATGAAGAATGGTGAAGTTTCTGTTTTTCCATTATTGCGCTGCATATGAGTCTGCTGGGGAGGGGAGAGGGGACTGGAGAACAAGATTACTGGGGTCTGGGAGGGGAGAGGGATCTGGGGAGCATGACTGCTGAGGACTGGGAGGGTAGGAGAGGGAGACTGCTAAGGCTTCAGTTTCTCTGAGACAGAAAGTGGGAAGAATTTGTCTTTCTCTGTCATTTTTGGGAAGCGTGCCTCTGAATATTTCTATATTTTTACAGTACAGGGAAAATGTTTTTTTATTTCTCTGGTGTTACACTGCAAGCAGAGTCTGGCTTTTTGGGATTTCCAGGTCAGCTTTTGTCTCCATATTTCTCTGTCTAATTTATGGTCAGTTATTCTGTATTTGGTGAGGGGATATTGTTTTTTTTACCAGTATGGTTAACTATTATGATGGAATTATATTTCTTGAATTTATTGAACAGGAAACATTTTCCCCAGTCTCAGCCAGAGACGTCTGTAGTTCTTTTCAAATAATCATAGATCTCAAGAAGCCTTTCTTAACCCAGGGCTTGATTAAGATAAAGATGTCTGCAGGCTCAGCGCTTTATTTGCATACATAAAAAATGTTTAGGACCAATTCTTAAAATATGGACTAAATGAAGGAAAAGTGAAAAAGCTATTGCGACATGACAGATAAACCCTAACATATGAGCAGTCCAAAATTAGTTTAGCATATATGCATATTTAGTCAATATTTTGTTGTGGTAAGTTTATAGATGAGATATTGTATGTCACAGAAGAAGATTTTATTGACAGTGTCTTTGTAATGCCAAACAGTTTCCTCTTTACAATGGTGAACCTAATGATGCCACAAGAGATGTTCAAACACTTTCAGGTTTTCTTCTAGACAGCAGAATGGGAAAAATATACAAGTCTGTGCAGACTTCTGTGAATACACTTTGTAAAAACTATTATTTTCTTCAGAAGATGTTATGTACTTGCACATAGTGGAAGTTCAATAAATAAAGAGGGAATACCCATCCAGGATAAAGAATATTTTGTTTACATCGCTGTGTTTACAGAGAGTTATTATAAAATATGTGTGACCTGATAAATGATTATAATTTTTGATTCCCCTTTAAACAAATGCATGTTTTCCAAAATGACGGGTGGGAAGAGAATAACTCTGACCTGTCATCACCTGATTCAGAGCCCTCCCCCCAAAAAACCTGCTGATAGCAGAAAGTGGGTATATATAAGTTGGATAATGTACTAGGGATGTGAATCGTTTTCCATATCGTCTTAATGATAGAAATCGTGTGGCAGGAGAAGAAAATCGTGTTTGGCACGATTATTTCATTGAAAAATCGTTAAAAATCGTTTTTTCCGATTAGTGCGCACTAACTCGAGTTAGTGCGCACTAACTCCCCGTTAGTGCGCACTAACTCGAGTTAGTGCGCACTAACTCAAAATGATACAAATAGACACTTTCCAGGTCACTGAAGGTCAGTTAGGAATGAATATGTGTTCCTATTGGCTGGCAGCCCTCTTATCTATTGATGTTACCAAGGTTTCCACTGAGGTGATGGTTGGGGGGATGGGAAATGGAACTGGAAACTCATGAACACCAACAGAAAATGAAACAAAGTGTTCACACTTCCCAGGTCAGTAAAGGTCACTTAGGAATGAATATGTATTCCTATTGGCTGGCTGTGCTCTTATCTATTGATGTTACCAAGGTTACCACTGAGGTAATGGTTGGGGGGATGTGAAATGGAAACAGTTGGAAGCTTGACATGTGATGATCAGCACTCACGTGACTAGAACTTCTTTGTTTATTATTTTTGTTAGCAGGCACCTGAAATGCTAGTGCATGTTGAATTTGCCAATCACTGTGCATTTTAGAAAGGTGGTCCTGGCTGGAACTGTAGTTCAAATATATGTAATTGATTGTTGGTAAGTGTATTTTTTAAGTAGCCACACTGGCACAAGTATGTTTACTTTTCCTCCTACTTAACTCACTAGCTCAGCTTTGTAAGAAGGGCTTCTCTGCTTGAGTGAGGGTCAGGCAGCTCCCCCCTGTCTGTGAAGCCAGCCTCTCACTAGTAATGCAGGGAGGGAGCTGTCTCAGACTTCACCATCCTCCCCCCCCCCTCACCCACACACCATTCACTAGCTGGGACATGGGGGAAGTCAGGAGTGAGGGTCAGGCAGCTCCCCCCTGTCTGTGAAGCCAGCCTCTCACTAGTAATGCAGGGAGGGAGCTGTCTCAGATTTCACCATCCTCCCCCCCCCCCTCACCCACACACCATTCACTAGCTGGGACATGGGGGAAGTCAGGAGTGAGGGTCAGGCAGCTCCCCCCTGTCTGTGAAGCCAGCCTCTCACTAGTAATGCAGGGAGGGAGCTGTCTCAGACTTCACCATCCTCCCCCCCCCCCCACCCACACACCATTCACTAGCTGGGACATGGGGGAAGTCAGGAGTGAGGGTCAGGCAGCTCCCCCCTGTCTGTGAAGCCAGCCTCTCACTAGTAATGCAGGGAGGGAGCTGTCTCAGACTTCACCATCCTCCCCCCCCCCCTCACCCACACACCATTCACTAGCTGGGACATGGGGGAAGTCAGGAGTGAGGGTCAGGCAGCTCCCCCCTGTCTGTGAAGCCAGCCTCTCACTAGTAATGCAGGGAGGGAGCTGTCTCAGACTTCACCATCCTCCCCCCCCCTCACCCACACACCATTCACTAGCTGGGACATGGGGGAAGTCAGGAGTGAGGGTCAGGCAGCTCCCCCCTGTCTGTGAAGCCAGCCTCTCACTAGTAATGCAGGGAGGGAGCTGTCTCAGACTTCACCATCCTCCCCCCCCCTCACCCACACACCATTCACTAGCTGGGACATGGGGGAAGTCAGGAGTGAGGGTCAGGCAGCTCCCCCCTGTCTGTGAAGCCAACCTCTCACTAGTAATGCAGGGAGGGAGCTGTCTCAGACTTCACCATCCTCCCCCCCCCCTCACCCACACACCATTCACTAGCTGGGACATGGGGGAAGTCAGGAGTGAGGGTCAGGTAGCTCCCCCCTGTCTGTGAAGCCAGCCTCTCACTAGTAATGCAGGGAGGGAGCTGTCTCAGACTGGTATCAGGGTTAGGGCACTGTGTGCAGGAAGATCACAACACTCCTGGTATTAATAGGGATAGGGCACTGTAAGAGATGACTGTAGTAGATTGAATAAAGATCTGATGTTTCTGCTCTCCTCACACCAAACAAAAACAACACACAAGCAGAGAAGCCCTTCTTACAAAGCTGAGCTAGTGAGTTAAGTAGGAGGAAAAGTAAACATACTTGTGCCAGTGTGGCTACTTAAAAAATACACTTACCAACAATCAATTACATATATTTGAACTGCGTACAGTTCCAGCCAGGACCACCTTTCTAAAATGCACAGTGATTGGCAAATTCAACATGCACTAGCATTTCAGGTGCCTGCTAACAAAAATAATAAACAAACAAGTTTTAGTCACGTGAGTGCTGATCATTACATTACTTTTTTTGTCAAGCTTCCAACTGTTTCCATTTCACATCCCTCCAACCATTACCTCAGTGTTAGCCTTGGTAACATCAATAGATAAGAGCACAGCCAGCCAATAGGAATACATACATACATATTCATTCCTAAGTGACCTTTACTGACCTGGAAGTGTGAACACTTTGTTTCATTTTCTGTTGGTGTTCGTTAGTTTCCAGTTCCATTTCCCATCCCCCCAACCATCACCTCAGTGGTAACCTTGGTAACATCAATAGATAAGAGGGCAGCCAGCCAATAGGAACACATATTCATTCCTAACTGACCTTCAGTGACCTGGAAAGTGTTTATTTGTATCATTTTCAGTTAGTGCGCACTAAATCGAGTTAGTGCGCACTAACGGGGAGTTAGTGCGCACTAACTCGAGTTAGTGCGCACTAACACGATTTAACGATTTTTAACGATAAATCGTTAGAATTTCTATTGTATCGTGTTCTATAACGATTTAAGACGATATAAACATTATCGGACGATAATTTTAATCGTTGAAAAACGATTCACATCCCTATAATGTACATGTATAATCTGCTTATAAAATACTTAGTTGTATGTATACTTCTAAACTCTGCCTAGTTGTGTCCTTTTTATATGTATTGATTTCTGCATAACACTACTAGCATGCATGTACTTTAGGCTGTTACAAAATATCTCTTAATGCACATACATGCTACTCACATGAACAACTTCTAATGTTAGCTACACAAAACTTTTGAAAATTACCTTCTATGTTACAATTTAATGTGCAAGTTCAATATTTACCAAGTCACATGCTAAACTATTTTTACTGTGAATTGTATTGCATAGACTCCAGTTATTATTGGTGGGAACAGGGTTGAAAGATTGGGTAAAATACATGGGAAGACCTGGTATTGGTTTAAATATGGGAATTTACTGTATATGGTCGTATATCCAGTGGTAGAAAACCAGAAAGGAAGATGACTGGGTAGATGAGGTTGGCTACTTGTTGCTTGTCTGCTGTCATCTACTGTGTTACTCCCTTTAAGCCTCATCCTATGACCTTTTGTTCTACAACTTCTTTTATACTGATAAATGCTTGCTTGCTTGCCATTTAGGCCTTTTAGAGGGATTTGAATATCTCTATCATATCCTCTCTTTCTCTCCCTTCTCTCTTCGAACTCAAGGAACTCTGGCAGAAAAACCACCATGTCCTGGAACAAGCAGCAGAACATCTAAAAGGCAGCCCAACAGGAGACACCGTCCAGCACTGCAACTCTAACATGGGAACTTGGTTTGGCTTAGTACCAAAAACCTATGCCTTAAAATACTTTCACTGAAGTTCACCCCAAGATCTGTGGGACCGTTTCCCATTTAGACATATAGAAATTTAGGTCTATAAGTTTTCTTTCATGCAGCTTACTAAGATGAAGCCAGTCCAAAATGTTCTGATGTTTCTGTGAACAATATGAGCAGTTACTTGAATTACAGATCATGCAGCTTTTACAAATACATCAAAACCCCTTTGAACTTATGGTTTGTATTCACAATGATCTAAGGAATCTCATCTTTTGCCACTAAAAAAAAATCCCATTTTTGCCTGGTGGTGGAAAGCATTCCCTGGGCCTGTGAACTCTACTCTTTCCTGGGGTGTGCTTCTAGGCTTGTACACACTGATTTATGCCCGCAGAAAGAAATGACTTATGTAGTCCCATTGGATCCTCTCCTAATCCAAATACATCACATTTCATTTGGATGATTGAAATCTAAATGATCCATGTCCCACTTATCAAGTGTCACAATTCATAGATCACAATATTTGAACAGACTCATCGCCAACATGAAAGGGCATTATTTATACTTTTTAGATTATTTCCTTTGTTTTTGGAGACATGCACTGCCACTATCAAGGAAGGTTGGATTATAACATTTGCACTAAATAAGAAGAGAAGAATAAGTGGAATTCTATTAAAGATGTATTTAAAGACTTATTAAGGTGTACACATTGCATGGACTTTTGCCTTACTTTGTTAAACCAAGTAGAGGATATAGCATTTAATTTATTAACCTATAATTAGAAATTGTTAGCATTAAATCTATTTTGCAGATATATGTTCTTTTTACTCACAGACTTCTTTTGTGAATTGTGAAAAAGAGAAACTTAAGTTGACCTTTTCAGAACCAGATGCTTGGATAATTCATTGACTGCTGCCAGTGCCAGTCTTTCTGCTAGAATTTGATGAGAAAATGTCATTGGCAATTTCTTGCACACCTGGGTCATTAAATTATTTAGGTTACTTGGTAATGGCAGAAGTGAAGCTGGCATTCTTAAAGCAATAACACCTCTATAAAATTACTAGAGTCTGGGTTATGAAAGAGCAAAATTGCACATACCAGGATCAAAACTAGGAGAAAGGAGAGGATTGAAAGGAACTGAGGGGCTTCAGACCGCAATAGCTACCTAAATAAAACAGGGAACTATCCATGACTCTTAAATATAAACAGAGAGACACATTGGAGAAGCATAGAATATGAATTAAAAGACACAACCGGGGAATCTCATTAAGGAGATAAAAAAATGAGAAACTAAAGAACAGGAAGGAAGGATAGCAAGAGATTAAAAATGAATCTGAACATTATGGATCAATTTTAAGAATTTTATAAAAATAAATGTTGCTGTTTTTTTCCTTTCTACCAAATATAGATTTGTACAATTAAATTGTGCATTTGCACATAAACTGTAATGTTCATATTAGTGTGAATCATTATGAAAAATTTTAGGAAAAATCTGTTTATTTAGTAGAAGGGTATAAAACTTAGTCCAACCAATCTTAGCAAAACACTATGAAAGTTTTTAATTAGCACCAATTTTAGGATTTGGACAAATGTGGCACTATTTTGTAATTCTGGTAGCCAAACAGATTGACTTTGTTTTCTTTGACAGGTGTAAGGTCTAACTGGCAACTATAGCAAAAAACTGTAGTCTGTGCGACATCACAGCCTGCTGGGAGCCAAAGTGGAACAAGATGGCATGTAGACTAGATGGTCAAATCACAGTGAAGCAACATTTTACCTAGTCTATAGCTGCCATTTGGATCAAGCAACACTGACATCCGTCCTACCTGATCGTGTGCAAGAAACTCTCTATTTCTTCTCCAGCAGTTGGTAGAGAAGGATCTGGTTGAGAAGCTCCCTGATTATTCAAAAAAAGCTTTAAAAAAGTTGGCTTTGGCACCGATAAAGGGCTATTTCTGATCAGTTTTGCTGCAGTAGTCTCATTCACTGTAACACAAGAGAGGCAGTGGTATTCTGTTCCCTGGGGAAGGGTAGGAGTGTGGAGATTAAAGTAGTACTTTTGTCTCTATCTGAGTGTCTAGTGAAGTGCAGGAAGGATAGCATACTGCAAGTGAATATCAAGAAGAGTCTTGCTAGGCTCCCAGACTTGTTGGTTCTCTTTAACTTTCTAACATTTTATTTTGTGATGAAAAGAAATCATTCAGCAGTCCACTGTACAGCACCTACATACATTGTATATATGTGTGTTTGTGTGATGTGTCTGTAAGACAGATATTTCTGCACACAGTAGAGTGATGCTGTTAGTGATGGTAAAATATCAATACATAAATTCCGTTGTGATATCCAAATCCCCAGTAGGTACTTCAAAGTCCATCTTGCCACTAAAAGGAAAAGGCAGAGGAGGGAATGGCAGCCTTGGCAAGGGTACAGGACTTGCTGCAGAGCCAGCCCAGCTTTGTAGCAGTCCTGCCCCTAAAATGAAAAGACACTTTTTTAGCTGCAGAATGGCAGGAGTGGAAGGCAGCTAAAAGTAGAGGCCAAACACCACAATCGATTGAATAGCAGAGACTGGAGTGCATAAAGGAGAAAAATGCACCAAAGTGGTACAAACATAAAATGTATATATATTTAAAAAAAAACACAATAAAATGAAATACATTAAAATAAAATAATTATTGGTCTTAATCAGATATTCAGCCTTCAATGGCTTGTACCATTGTATCAGGCAAAGGCTGGTGTTAAGTTTGGTGATCCATGGGCTACCTCTGTGAACCGCTGCACTCACTTCCCCAGCCAGATTGTCCTGATGGGCCCTTGATGTGGCATGACACTGCCAGCTCTCCATGCAACAGGACACCATGCTCCTATGTGGAAATATGCCACCAGCTCTACTTGAGGCAGGACACCACCGGTCCCATCTAGCTGTGCTCTTACTTAGGTGTGCGTGTGCTGGACTTCATTCTATTTAAAAGGCCTACGGCAGGAAAAGCACCAGGGTGCCTGCTAATGATATCACACACCAAGCCCTTTAAAGGGCTCCCTCTCTCTTTTCCTCACTGCCTCAGCAACAGGTCCAACTACTCTATAGTAGTGCTTGTTGCTCTCAGTGCTTCAGTCTTTATTCAGCTTGTCTTGTCCTCATCCAGCTTATCTTTGCTATTTGCCCCACTTGTTTACCTTTTTGCCTGTTTTGCCTATCTGTCCCTCTTTTCCTCATTCGGACAGATACCTGGTTTTTACCTTGGCTTGAAACCTGGATACACCTGACTGTTGCCTGCCTCTGACTACTGCCTGGAACCTGCATATGCCTGACTGCTCCATGAGGATGACCCGTGTCATTTTTAAGGATGGCGCCGGCCGTCCACTGGATGGCCCACGCCATTTTTAAAGATGGCACCGGCCATCCAGTGCTCCTACCATGTGACAGGGGCCGGCCAATGGTATGGTTACCCTGTCACATGGTAAGGGCAAAGGGCCATCAGCGCCATTTTTATTAGTGGCAGCCAACGGCCCGAGAGTGGGAGATCACTCCCGGGGACCACTGGACCACCAGGTAATTTTAAAACATTTTTGGGGGGTCAGGAGGGTGGTGGAGGCTATGGGGCGGATTTTCAGAGCCCTGCTCGCCTAAATCCGCCCAAATCCGGGCGGATTTAGGCGAGCAGGGCCCTGCGCGCCGGTGAGCCTATTTTACATAGGCCTACCGGCGCGCGCAGAGCCCCGGGACTCGCGTAAGTCCCGGGGTTCTCCGAGGGGGGCGTGTCGGTGGCGGGCCCGGTCGTCGCGGCGTTTAGGGGGCGTGTCGGCAGCGTTTTGGGGGCAGGTACGGGGGCGTGGCTACGACCCGGGGCGGTCCGGGGGCGTGGCCGCGCCCTCCGTACCCGCCCCCAGGTCGCGTCCCGGCGCGCAAGAGGCCCGCTGGCGTGCGGGGATTTACGCCTCCCTCTGGGAGGCGTAAATCCCCCGACAAAGGTAAGGGGGGGGGCTTAGACAGGGCCGGGGCTTAGACATGGCTTAGACGGGGCTTAGACATGGCCTACTTTTGCTGGCGCCTGATGCGCCAGCAAAAGTAGGCCAATTCGCGCTATTTGAAAATCTACCCCTAAGGGAGCAGTTTGAAGGGTCAGGGTGGGTTTTTTGTTTATCGGATTGGGCGCAGCCGATAAAAAAAAAACGATTGGGCCGGACAAAAAAAATGCACGATTTGAATCAGAACTGGAACCGAACCAATTCCGGTTCCGATTCACATCTCTATTCCGCAGCACGGAATAGGCCGTGAACCTGAAGGGTGAAGTGAGAAGAGCCTTGGAGCATAGTAGTGCTCACAGGATAACAGCAATGATAGCTTCCTTCGGTAGTCGAGTGAAGAGAAGAACCATGGTCTGAGGTGCAGAATACCCAGAGCAGGATAGGCCCTCGAGGAGCGGGTACCTAGGAGCATCGAGGGTACCTGGAATAAAGCAGACAGGACCCCCGAGGAGCGGGTGTCCTGAAAGTTAGGCAGAATAACCCCGGAGGGCTAGTAGAAGCGAGGGGCCCTCGAGGAGCGGGTACCCAGAGCTTTAGTAGGTAGCAAGGTACCCCGGAGGGTAGCGAGGAATCCAAACGAGCAGCTTAGAAGCGGTCAGAGTAGCAAAACCGAAGTCCTTGCTAACTCGTTGCATTGGAGTGGAGCGGAGGTTTAAATACCCGGAGGTACAACGTGATGTGGTGGGGCCGCCCCCGAGGTTCCCGCCATGACATGTTTAAGAACGTGGGCAGTGTGCGTGGGTGTGCCTTAGGAGGCCTCAGGAAGAAGCATGGCAGATGGGAACACCCATGCTGGCTTGGAGATGCTGAGGGGTTCGGCAAACAGCAGCAGAGGCAGCCATCCTTCCGAAGGAGGAGGAGAAAGGCAAAAGAGAGGTGAGGCAGAGCGGTTGCAGCCATCTGTGACCGACGGACGCAAAACAGTTATTCTTTATACCACACATGGTACCACTTTTCCCCTCTCACGCAGCCTTGAGGCTTCATACCAAACTTGTTGGTGCCCTCTTTTCAAGCTTTGGTAGGTTATTATTATCTAGCTTTTCTCTTTATTGATTATACAAGTTTCTCCTCTCACATCACCTGTTTATAGTTCATTGTATTCTGTCCCTCTAGTTCCAGCTTAATTCTACCACCTTGTATGTTTGTTGATGATACTAGGGTGGTTTATCCACAAATGCCCTCAATCATCAGAAAGAAATACAAGCAGAACAGAATACATAGAAGAAAGTAAGCATTTACATGTTCTGAGTTTGGTTAGTTTCAGCCAGGCAGATTTACCTAATAAAAAAATCACAAAATCACAAAATAATACAGCCATACTTCAGCTACAGTCTATGGGAAAGAGTTTATTAAAAAAAGCAACTTTCACTTCTTTCCATGAAAACCACACCACACTTATTAGTAGAGATGTGAATCGGAACCGGAATCGGTTCGGATTCCGGTTCTGATTCACATGTGGTTTTTTTTCATCGGGCCCGATCACGGTTTTGTTTATCGGCTGCTCCCGAGTCGATAAACAAAAAAACCCACCCCGGCCCTTTAAAATTAATACCTTAGCTTCCCCCACCCTCCTGACCCCCCAAAAATTTTTACAGGTACCTGGTGGTCCAGTGGGGGTCCCTGGAGCGATCTCCCACTCCCGGGCCGTCGGCTGCCACTAATCAAAATGGCGCCGATGGCCCTTTGCCCTTATCATGTGACAGGGTATCCGTGCCATTGGCCGGACCCTGTCACATGGTAGGAGCACTGGATGGCCCGCGCCATCTTGTGCTCCTACCATGTGACAGGGGCTGACCAATGGCACCGGTAGCCCCTGTGACATAGTAAGGGCAAAGGCTATCGGTGCCATTTTGATTACTGGCAACCGATGGCCTGAGTGCAGGAGATCACTCCCAGACCCCCGCTGGACCACCAGGGGCTTTTGGCAAGTCTTGGGGGACCCTACTGACCCCCACAAGACTTGCCTTTATGGCCAGATTCTTTTCAACTTCTCTCTTAGGCCTATATTTTCTAAAACACCGTGGTGTCATGAATCGCGTGGTGCAGGGGGGCGGGGCTGCGAAAGCTGGCAGCAATCGCACCTCTGCGGTGCGATCGCTGCTGACTTTTGCACCCAATAGCGCCATCATAAAAGGTGATGCTATTGGGTGTGAAATGGGCAACGAAAAGGCTCCTTACCTTTTTGCCGTTCACGCTGTCTTTGCGGTGTCCTCCCCGACTCCTCCTTTTCTGGGACAGATGCCGTCCTGACTCTGCCCCTTTTCAAGTGCGCTAGCTTTAAAAAATGACTCCTTTAGTCTGACATATTAATGTTTTACATTTAACATGCCAGTGCTTGTGCTTTTTCCTATTTCTTCAGATGGATTCTTCTTCCAATTTTTAAAGGAAGTTTTTTTTGGCTAAAATAGCCTCTTTCACCTTGCCTTTTAACCATGCCAGCAGTTGTCTCGCCTTACTTCTACCTTATTTAGGTGCTAATGCTGAACGCACTGTATAACCTGCAGTCAGACGCAGGTTGAATAGGCGCTAATGAATCTGCTAATGCAATAAGCATCTATTCAACCTCTGTCTGATGCAGAGTGAGTCTAATAGCGCTAATCACATATAAATGTATGTGACTGAGGCTATTAGCATTCACTCCAGATGAAAAAAAAATGTGTGTCTAGGATGCACATTTAGCGCTCAGCAATTAATTTACAGAAAAATGTGCTCTTCTGTACTGCCTCCTACTTAATATCGTTGCGATATTAAGGAGGAGGAGGAAAAACAAAATTAAATAAAGTTGAAAAGTAAAAAAAAAAACCTGGCAGTCGGGTGCAGGAAACGGATGCTCGAATGACAAGCGTCCGTTTCCTGAACCCTCTGGCTGTGCGGCGTTTAGGGAATCCAATGCCAATAAACTTGGCTTCGGTTTTCCTAACCGGTGGACCGCTAACACTGATCGCGTTCTCGTTAGCAAGGAGGTGCTAGGGGAGCGCAAGCGACTCTAGCACCTCCTTGCTAACATGACCCCCTAATTTAAATATTGCACGGTGCCCTCCTTGGGGGCGCCTGGGGCGCATTAAGAAAGTGGGCGCTGACTGTTCAGTGCCCACTTTCTGCACAAATTTATTGCATCGGCCCCATAATGTGTGGAAGACATCTAGACTACACTTCTACAATAGTAATTTTAAGCAATGTCTATGTCTGTTGTATACTCTTAACCTTTGTACAAAATGGGACAAATAAGGACAATTAATTCCATTCAGGGGCCCCAAAAAGAATCCAAACCTTATTCATTGCATTCATTTTATTTTATTTTATTTTTTTATTTTATATTTATTAAGTTTTATAATAACAAAACAAAGATAACGTTGCTTAGAGATACAGCAAAAGATTTAACACATAAGAAATATATTCCATTTGGTACAAATCATATAGGAAATAAATTTAACTTTCACATTTTCTCAGGAAATATTGTGGGAGAGAGATAGAACACCAGAGGAGTAATTAAGTGGAAAACAACATAATACAGGCAAGACTCTCTTGTCATACCTTCATTAATTCTGCGCGAGAGTATCTTTTAATCACGGGGTGACCTTCTTGGCGTTTAGGAATTCCCTCATATGCTCAGGATTATAAAACACATAAACATTTTAAATGAATGCTTTGGGCCTAGGCTTCACCTATGGCATAGCCAATGCCCAAAGCAGGGGCCATGGCATAGGTCCAAGTGTAACACCGGGGGCTTGGCCTAGACTCGGGTCAAAGTCATGTCCTCAGCCAAGCCCCCTCCTCCACCTCACAAACTTACCTGATTTGTCGGGTATCCGCAGAATCAGCCAGACCAGGTCTCAATGCCTGGGCCTTTGCTTAGGTCAGAGCCCAGACCCAGGCCTCATGCCCGGAAGCATTGCCATACATCCAAATGGCACCATCCACTGACGTGAATGTGCCAGAGTTGTTTAACTCCAGCAGACAGCTTCTGTTGAAGCAGACAGCTTCTGTTGAAGAAGAAAAGAATAGTACATAAAACTCTGTCAGGCCTGTTCTGAGGCTTGGACTCTGGGCCTGGGCCTGACCCTCGGCTGGGCCCTGGCATAGGAGCCCAGCCTGCAGGCCAGACTGCAGGATCAGGCCTGGGTCCAGGCTCCTGCCTAGGCCAAGGCATCAGCCTTGAGTTGGAAGAAGCTCAGATCATGGTGACCTGCCTCAGCCTATGCAAGGCCGACGCTTCAGCCTGAGCCTAGGCCTAGACCTCCCTGGTGGATCCTCATTGGATTGGTTAATTGGGGGCTGGGGGTATAATCTTGGCCCTGGCATTTTTCCATGTGGGTAGGAGGCCTTGGAAGATCCCATTTTTGGTTTTTTGGTCTTTTTAAAAAAATGTTTGATATGTTTTTTTTCACACAAATAAAATGAATACACATTCTATTAATTAAAATTTGAGGGAAAAAACCCTCCCAAATATTTATTTTTATATACCGACATTCGATCGAGATATCACATCGGTTTACATGTAACTGAACAGAAATAAGACAGTAGCTGCTTATTTTACATTGTAACATATAATAATTTGGAAAGATTAATTTGCATAGTAACTTTGAAAGGTTAATTTACATAGTAACTTTGAAAAATAACATTTAACATGTGAATTGGAGAAGATAGGAAGAGAGATAAGGTGGCATTGAGGATTAACTATATACAGTTACTTTACAAGGGGAAAATTGAAACTATATACAGTTAATTTACAAGGGGAACTATATATATAACTATAAAACTATATACAGTTATTTTACAAGGGGAAAACCAAAAAGCAAAAATGAAATATTTTTTGCTGCACATCTCTAATATTGGCATAACTGAAATCTCTCTGTACTGCCAAATTTGTTATTTTCCCTAATTTCTCTTAATATTTTATCATCTGTCTTATCATTTTGATCAGGTGGAAGATAGAATATTCCTATCACCATACTCTTCCCCAGCACACATGAGATTTGTACCTATAATGATTCAACTGTGCATTTAGTCTCCTGGAAGATCCTTATGCTATTGGATTCTATGCCATCCCAAACAAAAAGTGCCACCCCCCACCAAGTTGATCCACCCTATCACTGCAATATAATTTGTACCCTGATATAGCGCTGTCCCATTGGTTAGCCTCCTTCCACCATGTCTCTGATATGCCAATTATGTCTATTTATTCAGTGCTATAAAATCTAACTCTTCCATCTTACTTCTTAGACTTCTGGCATTGGCAAACAGACTTTTGAAATTATGTTTTTGTTTGTATTAACAACCTGTTTAGCAGTTAAAAGGGATAATTTGAAATCTTTTAACTCAGGTGGTTCTTTATTTACAGTATAGGCACATGAACTGCTTTTGCTTTTATTGGAACCTCTCGATTTTGATGCCTTAACTCTCCTGTTTCATTTGTATTTTTCAAAGATATCTCCCTTCAAACCACGCACTGCTAAGCAACTGTCAGCTTTCCTCATTGTACTAGTTTAAAGGCTGCTCTATCTCCTTTTTAAAGATTTGTGCCAGCAGCCTGGATCTACCCTGGTTAAGGTGGAGCCTGTAGTTTTGGAAAAGACTCCCCCATCCCCAAAAGGTTGCCCAGTTCCTTACAAAACTGAATCCCTCTTCCCTGCACCATTTTCTCATCCAAGCATTGAGATTCCTAAGCACTGTCTTTCTCTGGGGACCTGGGTGTGGAACAAGGAGCATTTAAGAGAATGAAGGTTCTGAATTTCAACTTTCTACCTAAAAGTCTAAATCTGGCTTTCAGAACCTCCCTCCCACACTGTCCTATATCATTGGTGCCTATATGTACTTTGACAGCTCGCTCTTCCCCAACACAGTCTAAAATCCTATTTTGGAAACGCCAGAGTTCTGCCACCTTCGCACCAGGCAGGCAAGTTACCAGATGATCCTCACATCCATCAGCCACTCAGCTTTGAACAGTATTAATAATTGAATCATGAACAATGATGGCTGACCTAACCCTTCCCTCCTGGGCAGTAGCCCTGGGAGGCTTGTCCTCAGTGTGAGAGGATAATGCATTGCCTGGAAAGCAGGTCCTTGCTACAGGATCACTTCCTGATACACCAGGGTGATGCTCTCTGATCATGTGACCTTTCTCCTCCAAGGGAGCACTGGGACTTCGAGACTGGAGTTGGGTCTTAGCTACTATTTCACTGAGGTCTTCTCTGTATACTTCTTTCTCTGTCTCAGCTCTTCCAGGTCTGCCTCTCTAGCCTCCAGAGATCAGACTCATTCTCTGAGAGACAGGAGCTCTTTGCACTGCATGTACATATACAACCTTTCACTAACTGGTAAAAAATCATACATGTGACACTGTGCAGAAGAGTGGAAGGTTCCCATCTTGCTGCTGGACTGTTTCCTTCATCTTAATATTGTTGAGTTCTTAATTAAATTTAGGATGCTAAGTGAGTGGGGATGAGTAAATTAGTCCTTTAAATTTATGTGGTGTAGTCACTGTTATTCTGGTAGTGACCTGTAAGGGGATAATTAAACTCGTGATAAGGGTTGGGACAATCCTGTGTTTTAGTTAAAATCCTGAATGATATTTAATGTGAAAGTATCTTACCTATAAATCATAGAATGAGCTACAGGTGGGTGGGAGTTGTGGTGAAGGAAGGGAAAGACAGACACTAGGCTTACCTGCCTTAGGCTTGCTTTTTATTTCAGGCTATTAATGCCACTTTTGGTATCATTTTGCCATTGTCTAAGTATCTTAAGAGTTTTTTCTCTTTCTGTTACATTTTTCCCAAAAGTTTCATGATAACTGATAAGAAAACAACAATTTTGGATCCCAAATTAGGCTGCAATACTTTCCCCATTTATTTTAAAGAAAATTGAATGAATTAATGAAATAAATTTGGATCCCAATGAAATGAATGAATCAACCGAAATAGATTTTTGTCTTCTCCACATCCTTATTGCCCAATGTTTTTGATTTGCTGGATTATATAATCTTGGTTGATAGGTGTCAATAAGTAGGTTTGGTTGGTAGAGTAGTCAAATGGATTTCATATTTTAAAAGTGAAAGATCACAGATGATTGTTCTAAATTGGAAAAAGTGTGAAATGGGGGGATTTTGGACTGCTCCAGCTGTGTAAATGGATAGATGGGGGTTCCAGAATGGCTAATTTTCTTTTCAAGGTGCGTGGGGATTTAGGAAATGATAGAAGACTCACCCTGCCAGCCTGGCGCAACCCATCCTCATCTGACTCAAGCCTGGCCATTCTGATCTGCTTTATGGACTTGCTTGGCCTACTCTGTTCTAGGAGGGTGGACATGCCGACCAGCTTTTTCATTCCTCTATTGTTTTTAGCAGAGATTTTCATTTCTAAGAGTATACAAATAGATTCTGAGTAAAATAAAGTGCTCTTTTTACTTTTAGCATGATTTATTTTACTCATGGGGCATTTGCATGCTATTAGCTGACTGTATCCTGCAAGGACCCTTTTTTTTTACTGCCAGTACTAAGCAAAACTTGCACTAAAATTTAACTCCTATATTAACACAGATTTTGTTACATTGGCCCATAATAAAATAAAATAAAAATACTTTCTTGGCTTGATTATGATATTTCTGCAGCTTTTGAAACTCTGGACCACATCATTCTCTTATCACGTCTCTCCAAGTTCGGTATTTCTGGTTCTGTTCTTTCTTGGTTTTCCACCTATATCTCTAACCATTCTCAACAGATTAATATACATTGGACAACTTCATTTTGGTACCCAATTAAATCTGGGGTACCCCATGGATTTGCATGTTTCGCCATACTCTTCCATATATACCTCACTCCTCTATGCCATCTCCTTGGGCAGCTTGGTGTTTCTTATAAAATGTATGCAGATGACATATAGTTTTTCTTTCACTGTAGTCCTCATTGGGTCAACAACAGTTCAATTTGCTTCCATCTGTCTCCAATCTATCCAATCTGCTACTAGGCTTTCTCTGAATCTTAAAAAGACCAAGGCTCTCATCCTCGGTCGTCACTCTCCTATCTCAATCCCTGACTCCTTTCACATCTTTGGTGATGCTATCTCAGAATCTCAGACTGTTCATAATCTTGGGGTTATTCTCCCTATTAAACCTCTTCCATATTATATCCTCTCTCTGGATCATCTCCATTCTTCATATTCATACACCAGTTAACACCCTTCATTCCTCAAAACAATTTCTACTAGACATCTCCGCCCCCCCCCGCCCCCCCCCCCCCCCCCTTGGTGGCCTGTTTAGATCACATGAGAGATCTTTTCTCATACATGGTACCATGCTCTGGAACTTCCTCCATGATCCCTGTGGCTCACAAAGGATTGCAAACAATTTAAAATATTACAAAAAAGTAGGGATGTGCGAAGCCCGAACATATTGGTTCGTATTTCCCGCGGTTCGGGCCTTTAAAATTGCACCTCTGCAGTGCGATCACTGCCAGCGTCGCGCTGAATAACTATACCATAAAAGGTATAGTTATTTGGCGCAAAACTGGCAAAGATAAAGAAGCATACCTTTCGCTGTCAGCAAAGTCTTCGCAGCGTTAGCCCTGGTGCCACCCCGACTCCTCCTTTTCCACGGCTGACGCCGCCCCGACTGCGCCCCGATCTTGGTATCGCACGCGATAAGGGACCTTTCGCGGGCGAAACATCCCTTATTGCATGCGATCCGCATAGAAAATGACCCCCTAAATTAATTTATTGAAATATGTTTGCCATTAATTGCATAGCTCTGGAGAAAATGAATCAATTTATCAGTAACTTCTTCTCAAGAGGCTAAATATTCAGCTGGAATCTTGCAATCATTATTTATTACCTATATAGTACTACTCGCCATCCACAGTACAGAAACACATCAGAGATGGTGCCTTCTTCACAGAGCTTGTAGCAAGGTGATTGGCCTGCAGTTTTCTAGTGTATGTGGTCTCCTTCATAAGATAAGACTCTAGAAAAGAAACAGGAACATGCTTTACTCTTAGAATGAAGTGCTATACTTTTAAGAATTCTGGATTTATTATTTCTTCAGATGTCTTATAGAATTCAATCTTCAATCTATCTAAATTGGGGGGGGGGGTGGGGGGATTGTTTTCTTGCATGCTCCTAATTACACTTTTCAATTCCTGCTTAGTCATTTCAGAAATCATTTCTTCCAGTTACTTACTATTCTAATGGGAAATATTGCGACCATTTAAAATGGACTCCAAGATTCTTCTTTCACTCAAATTGCCTGAAAATAAATTCTCATAAAACTGATACAACTTAGAGTTATTCATCTTTTTCTTAGTAATAATGCCCTTCTACATTAACTAAGCCTTCCATTAGCTTCTTCCTCTTCTTTTCTTGGCACTTATTGGAAGGATCTAGTGACTCAAAATATGCCTCAGGAGCAATACCTGACATATTACATAATTTGCAGCTTTCTGAATGTTATTACCCTGGATCTTTGGTTTTGCTTTCCACTCTTTTTTATTAGATCTTGCAGTATAATTGCTTAATTTTTCTTTCTTAAGCCTTGATATATGCCAATATATCTTCTTCTCTGATATTCTTTTCTGGGGAAAGAAGAATGCCAGTCTCTTTTCTTAAATATTCCACTATTCAAGAGAATCTTCGCATAGCACACAGTGATTTAGCTGTCTTTATAAAGAGACAGAAGGACAGTGCTATACCCTGTCTTGTTATGATAAAACAGCATTCATTTGCAGTGCTGCTTTACCTAGCACAGGGAGCTTCTGCCTTCTACTGTTTCCCATCATAAATCCACATACTGCAGTTCATTCATTTCTGATGTTGAACTTTAGGGCACAGGGATTGTCTATTATCTCCCCTGGGAAGTGGCAAGGAAGGAGAAGATAACCCTTTTTATTATGTATGTTTATACTCTCTTCCTCCTGAGGGCGGGCACTTTTGGTCATATTTGCGGGTTTTTCCTAAGAGCGCTTCTCTTCTTGCCTCGTCGTCATCTTATTTTATTTATTTCTTTATTCAACTTTCCTTTGTCATCCTGCACAAAAGCTTTCTGGTTTTCCTCATTCAGCAAGGACTCAGGCATTTTCCAACTTTCAAGGCTGAAATGTCTAAGCCCTTTATGCCAAGAAATCCTGGTTTTATGCTCATAAATGAGTATTGCAAAATAGCTCGGCGCTTGCTGCACGTGAGTACATGGATTCTGTATGTACTTTGAAGTGAATTACAGAGAGACTTCCAGGGGCAGCAGAGGTGGTATAGAGCTAGAACTTGTGTGCATACTATTTGATTTCCAAAAGTATGCGTGTAAATTTACTAAATTAATCTGCAAAAGTTATGCCCTCTGAAAATTTATGCACATACTGGGCCAATTACCCAGACATTTCAAATCAAACCTTTACACATGAATTTGCTTTGAAAATGCTGGCTAAATTCTACAAAGTCCATATTTAGTAAGCCAGTTATCCAGTTAAAGTTAGCCAGATAATTTGTCCTGAATATTTGACAGGATAATGACCTGTTGAATATACTCACCTAAAATTATCCGGCTACATGTAGCCAGATAACTAAAAAAAACTAAACAGCTATCCCCTAGATTCACCAATCTGCTATATTTATAGCAGAATGTTCCCTGTGTCGCTGCCTGCAACTTCTACCTTCTACTTGGAAGAACTAACTACAGTCACCATCAGTGAGTACAGAAAACATCTCTCTCTACAGTACTGCTTCGCCAGAATCAGGTACTCGCTCCTTGAGGGCCTGCCCTCTGCTCCGGTGCCAGACCGTTTGTCTAGTGGAATCTCTGCTACTGCTAGTGAGTACAACGCTACAGTCTCTCTGCTCTAAGGGATCAGGTACTCGCTCCTCGAGGGCCTGCTCTCCCTGTCTTGGAGCTCTCCTATTCTACTTGGGACTCTGAATGCTAATTCTATTGTGTGCTCATAATTCTCAGTCTCTTTCCACTACAGCACTGCCTACAGAGGATCCGCTGTTCCAGCGTTCTGTGAAAGATGCGCCCAGCCGGGCTCTACAACCACTGTTCACCACTGCCACCTCTGGTGGTTCCATATACTGTTTAATAAAAGATTCAAATCTGTGTTTGTCTGTCCAGAGTTTAGCCTGACACTGTGGTCCCTCAAGGGACTGCCCCCCATAGGCGTGGTCAGCTGCCACAGTGTCCAAGGATCCACCCAAACACCAATAACCATAACACTAAGTCCAGGCGGTCCGAGTACCCAAGGGCTCAACCTGTGGAAACCCCAGACTGTTATTGGCGAAGCTCCAGTCAGCCTCTGTCTCCTCGTGTTCTCTATGGGGATCCGCACCTCTGTCAAGGCTTCATAAATCAATGTTATATTCAGTTCTCACTGCATCCCTCGCTTTTTCCCGATGAGGCAACAAAAATCACATTCATCCTCTCGCATCTTGAGGGGAAGGCCCTGGCATGGGCTTCCCCACTCTGGGAGCTTTCTGACACAATCCTTTGCCAGCTCCCTCAGTTCATCTCTGTCTTCCGCCGTACCTTCGAGGACCCAGGCCGTCAGGCAGTTGCTGGCCACCACCTACTCCATCTCCATCAAGGCTTGCACTTGCTTGCTGAACATACCGTGGAGTTTAGAACTCTAGCCACTGTTTTAGGATGGCAGGAAGACTGCCTGTGGGCACTCTACCTTGAGGGAATGTCTCCTGCCCTTAAGGATGAACTGGCCGCCCGCGAGATTCCCGTATCTCTGGAAGACCTGATCTCCCTTGTCGGTAGAATTGACTACTGCCTTCGACAATGGCATCAGGAGGTAAGGGTCCTTTGACCACCTGCCCCACGACCACCCTATTCAACAAGTCCTCGCTTGAAGGCCTTACCAGCGGCTCCTCAACCATCTGAGGAGCCTATGCATATCAACCACAGCCACTTGACCCCAGAGAAATGTCTCAGATGCAGAAAATAAGGCCTCTGCCTATACTGTGGTGGTTCCAGACACCTTCTCCAGACTTGCCCTGTGCGTCCGGGAAACTCCAAAGCTTGAGCCCAGCGGGGATCCCGATCTTGGGCGCCACAGTTTCAGGCCCTCAATTGTTGCTGCCTATCTCCCTCCTTAGGGAGTCAGGTTCATTTGCCACCACTGCCCTTCTGGACACTGGGGCGAGTGGAAATTTCATTATGGAAGAGATCATCAAGCTCCTTCAGATACCAGTCCAGCCTCAGCAGATACCACTCTGTATCACCTAAATTCAAGGAGAACATCTCCCCGATCGTATCACTCACCATACCATGGCCAATCGCCTCACCGTCGGGACCCTCCATGACGAGGAGATCTCCCTCCTGATCTTGAAATGATTAACACACCCAATAGTCCTTGGACTTCCTTGGCTCCATTTACATGCACCCCACTTCGACTGGCAATCCCTGCAATTCACCCTGTGGGGCCCTCAATGTCAATCCCACTGTTTACGACAAGTGTCTCCATCTGTGACAGTTCTAAGCTCTACGACCCTTCCTGGATTACCTGCCCCATACTCAGAATTCAAAGATATGTTCTCCAAACAAAACACTGATATCCTGTCTGCACTCCGAGAGTTTAACTGCCCCATAGAACTCCTACCTGGAACCTTGCCTCCCAAGGGCAGAACTATCCCCTTTCACTCCCAGAAACCCAAGCTATGTCAACATACATCAAGGAAAATTTGGCTAAAGGGTTCATAAGACCATCTAATTCCCTGGCAGGTGCTGGGTTCTTCTTTGTAAAGAAAAAGGATGGCAGTCTAAGACCATGTAAGACTACAGAGGTTTGAACGCAGTAACCCGTAAGGACCGGTATCCATTACCACTTATTAGTGAACTGTTCGACCGCCTACAGGGCACACAAATTTTTACTAAATTGGATCTCCGGGGAGCATATAACCTAGTACAGATTCAACTGGAAGACATCTGGAAAAACTGCCTTCAACACAAGATACGGTCACTACGAGTACGTAGTAATGCCCTTTGGACTTTGCAACACCCCTGCAGTCTTCCAGCAGCTAATGAACGAGATTTTCTGGGACCTTTTGTACTCATTCGTCATAGCATATCTAGATGATATATTAATCTTCTCTAAGGACCTGAAGTCTCATTGCTCCCACGTTCAAACAGTCCTCCAACATCTCAGAGACCATCATCTCTATGTTAAATTAGAGAAGTACATTTTTTAACAACCCAGTCTCCCATTTTTAGGCTGTATCATCTCCAACCGAGGGTTCACCATGGATCCCGACAAACTCCAGGGTATTCGAGATTGGCCTCAATGAGTGGATCTCCAAGCCCTACAAAGATTCCTTGGATTCACAAATTACTTTCAAAAGTTCATCACGAATTACTCCACGCTGGACGCTCCACTCACCACCATGACTAGGAAAGGATGTGATTTTCGGGTATGGAGTCCCAAGGCTCAATTAGCCTTCCATGCCTTAAAAGAGGCCTTCTATACCAGCCCATGTCTACAACACCTGGATCCTAACCACCCCTTCATCGTTGAAGTCGATGCGTCCGCCATTGGAGCAGGAGAAGTCTTGAGTCAATACTCCAGCAAGGGAACACTAGTACCATGTTCCTTCTATTCACATAAATTCTCCTTCACAGAACAAAATTATACCATAGGGGACCGTGAACTCCTAGCAGTGAAACTCACCCTCCAGGAATAGCGTCCCTGGCTTGAAGGGGCGAAACACAAATTCACAATATTTACTGACCATAAAAATCTGGAACACCTAAAGGAGGCCCAGTTACTTAATCCAAGACAAGCCTGCTGGGCCCTGTTCTTTGAGCGCGTCAACTTCGAGCTCCACTATCACCCTGCGGCAAAAGATCTCCATGCAGATGCGCTCTCTCATTCTGTCGAGCCACAAGACACACCCGAGACTCCCAGGTACATTATTGACCCAGCTTGCATATCTATTGCAGTCACCACTATGATACTAGCCGGGAAGACGATGGTCCCCCGCTGTCTCCGTGAACGCATGCTCCGTGAACGCATGCTCGGCCGGTCACCCTGGCCGAGCCCGGACTCTCGAGATGCTCCGAAGACTTTATTGGTGGCCTAGTATGATAAAGGACTCCCGTAAATATGTGGACTCCTGTCCGGTGTGCGCACAGCAAAAATCCCCGATTGGCCGCCTATGGGGACTTCTCCAACCACTTCCTGCACCCACCAAGCCCTGGTAAAGTCTCTCCACTGATTTCATCGTGGATCTGCCTCCTTCAAAAGGAAATACGGTAATCTGTAGGGGTGTGCATTTGTTTCCAATGTATTGGTAATCCGCAACGTATAGGGCCATATTCGTTGTATTCGTGGGGAAGCGAAACGTATCGCGATTCCCCACGAATACAACAAATCTTCACCGAATTATTCGGCCGTCTAAATGAGCGAATTTAAACAAACCCCCCACCCTCCTGACCCCCCCAAGACTTACCAAAACTCCCTGTTGGTCCAGTGGGGGTCCGGGAGCCATCTCCTGCACTCACGCCGTCGGCTGCCGGTATTCAAATTGGCGCCGATAGCCTTTGGCCTCACTATGTCACAGGGGCTACTGGTGGCATTGCTTGGCCCCTGTCACATGGTAGGAGCAATGGATGGCCAGTGCCATCTTGTGTTCCTACCATGTGACGGGGCTGACCAATGGCTCCGGAAGCCATTGTGGGGGTCAGGAGGGTCCCCCAAGACTTGCCAAATGTCCCTGGTGGTCCAGCGGGGGTTCAAGAGTGACCTCCTGCACTCGGGCTGTCGGCTGCCAGTATTCAAAATGGCGCCGATAGCCTTTGCCCTCACTATGTCACAGGGGCCAACCAATGGCACCGGTAGCCCCTGTGACATAGTAAGGGCAAAGGCTATCGGCGCCATTTTGAATACTGGCAGCTGACAGCCTGAGTGCAGGAGGTCACTCCCAGACCCCCGCTGGACCACCAGGGACTTTTGGCAACTTCACAGGGGCTGACCAATGGCACCGGTAGCCCCCATGACATAGTAAGGTCAAAGGCTATCGGCGCCATTTTGAATATTGGAAGCCAATGGTGTGAGTGCAGGAGATGGCTCCCGGACCCCCCGCTGGACCACCAGGGAGTTTTGGTAAGTCTTGGGGGGGGGAGGGTCAGGAGGGTGGGGGTTGTAGTTAATTCAATTTTAGCCGGGAAATGAATAAGAATGAACGCATGAACGTATCGGGGGCCACCCTTGCCGAATGCAATGTATCTGCCCCCCAATGAATATGAATACTGAATGCAACGTATGCCGTCCCTCTGCACATCCTTAGTAATCTGAGTCATCATTGACCACTTCTCAAAAATGGCCCACTTTGTCCCCTTACCTGGACTCCCATCGACTCCAGAGCTAGCTTGACTCTTCTTAACCTATGTGTTTCGTTTATATGAACTATCTCAAGAATTTGTCTCTGATCATGGCCCTCAATCCGCTGCTAAATATTGGAGGTCTTTCTGTAAAAAGTTCAATATTACGTTAAACTTAACATCAGCCTATCATCCGCAAGCAAATGGCCAGGCTGAAAGGACTAATCACTCATCCAAAACCTTTCTCCGATCATGTCAACGAACCTTCTGCCATGGGCAGAACTATCCCATAACACCCATATCACCTCTGCCACGGAAGTTTCACCCTTTGCGGTAGTCTTCGGCCGCCAACCACGACTACCTCTGCCGGTTCCACTCAATGTACCCTCACCTTCAGCCCAATCTACAGCACAAACCATACGCCGGCTCTGGAACCAGGTAAAAGAAAGGCTCTGCCAAGCAGCTGACTGGGCTAAGCGCTTCACAGACACCCATCACCGGACCGCACCTCTATTCCGGTCTGGACAGAAAGTCTGGCTTAGTAATAAGCACATCCGGGTTCGATTGCCATACCAATGACTAACTCCCAAGTTTATTGGTCCATTCCCACCTATGAACTCCAACTTCCACCTTCCATGGTAATCCACAAAACGTTCCACGTGTCATTACTTAAGCCCTTGATTCTATCTTGGCCATATCGAAAGCCTCCTCCACCTACACAACATTCTGCAGAACCTGAAAACACCTACAGGTTAAAGAGGTCTTGGATGTCCGGCACCGTGGAGGCCTCTGGGAGTACCTGCTGTTGTGGAAGGGCTTTGGACCAGAGGAAAACTCTTGGGAGCCCTCCCACCACATCCTCGATAAGACTCTGCTCCAGGACTTCCACCAAGATCACCCTGAAAAGCCAAGACTGGTAAGGGGGAGGCCTAGAAGGGGGGGTACTGCTGCACATCCCGTCCGCGTTAGGCCCGCGCCTGCTCACCTTGCTCCTGCGCTAACGGGGCCCGGGTCGTCCTCTCCCACTGCCGCTGCCAGTATCTCTTGTCCTGTTACGATTATGGCTGCTGTGCAGCCTTCTTACCACCAGAGGTCCCTCACGAGCACACTCTCTTGGCTGGCCCAGTCTGGCCTACCTATCTGCTCCATTACCTGGACTTCCTATATAACCTCGCCTACCCAATTCCTCAGTGCTTTGGCATCGAGTTCCTTTGGGCTCCCTGCTCTAGCCTCCTGTTCCATGGTCTGGGGCTCAGCCCTTCTTGTTCTGCCTTCGGGTGTTTGTGTTTTCTGTTCAGTGTAAGTCTTGTCTTGGTTTTGTCTAGTCCAATCATTGTCTGTCCTGCTGTCTTGGTTCCTTCAGTCCAATTCACACATACCTACAGTCAGTCTCACACTTACCTGCACGCTATCCTGATCCACCCTTACCTGCACTCGGCTCCAGTGTTCTGACCATGTTTACCCGCACTCACATCCACGTATACACCCATGCTGTTCCAGTGTTTAACGAAGCTCACCCTTACCCCCACGCACCCTGTATCAGAGACTCCTCCAGCCTGTACCAGACTCCCTCCAGCCAGCTCCCAGCACCACAGACTCCTTCCACTCAGTACCTGGTATCAGAGACTCCTCCAGCCTGCACCAGACTACTTCCAGCCAACTCCCAGCACCACAGACACCTTCCAGCCAGCACCTGGTATCAGAGACTCTTCCAGCAGCACCAGAGATTCCTCTCCAGCCATTGTCAGAGACTTTACTGTTATTCCTGTTCTCTCTATCCTGAGTCACTCCTGCAGGTGGTATTCACTAAACCTGGCAATTGCCCAATTGTAACAGCATGCTGAAGCCATCCACCTCCAGAGAGAGAGACAGGACTTTGTACCCATCCGGTGAGTCAACTTTTGTTTCCACTGCCCACAACATGTCTCAGTCTCAGTCTCAGTGGTTTTATATCTGCGCATGTTGCCAAACCAAGAATTATCCAAGTTATCAAAACTGTCTAGCCTGTCAGGAACAGGCTAGACAGTTCCAGAAGGTTCCTGCATGCCTGCATGCAGTAACTGCATGCCTGACAGATACTGCATGCCCAGGAACACTGGGCATGCAGTAACTGTCAAAGGAAGAATGTTTCAGTTTACCAAAAATGTTTAAATTGCAACACTCCTAGACCAAGATGGTGGAAATGTCCCTGTATACCTAGCCTATTGCCCCCAGGCAAACCTTGCCCCCTTTGTACAGCTACCAGAACAGCTGTTTCACAAAAAAACATCAGCCTGTTCAATTAGCCTGTATTCTGCCCCTGGCCAAATTAACAATTTAGTTACTATTGGCAGTTTGAGGATAAAGAATCCTAGCACATCTTCTCATGAAACCTTGAAGAAAGCCTCTCAAAAAAAATCAAGTTATCTCCCACAAAGCCCTAGAACTCACCTAGTCAGGAATGCTCCTGTGACTTCCATGCTAGGGCCTCAGATTCTCTAAAGCAGAGAGAACTAATTAAGCCAAGCAGAGCTCTGCCTCCCACAGCTGCAGGTCAGACACGACTAACGATCTGCTACCCAAGACGTTCCAGAGCTGCCTGTGCAATCTGCAAACCCACACATCAGAACCAGGGAACCATGGTCAGGGGGTTGAAAGTCTGTCTCTATTCACCAAGTCCTTGGCAGTCCGGTCTTTATCCTCCTTCCACACTATCATAACTACTCCTACAACTTGTGAACAATCAAAAACAGGCTTCAATATCCTGCCATTTGAGCTAGCCGTGCCACCCCAGGAAGGGGGGCTAAATTTCCTGCATTACTCCAGGAGGGGTTTGAGCCTGCCTTGCTGCCCCAGGAGGGGTTTGAATTTGCTGTGTCGCCCCAGGAGGGGTTTGAATTTGCCGTATCGCCCCAGGAGGGGTCTGAGCCCACCATGTCACCCCAGGAAGGGTTTGAGTTTGCCATGTCGCCCCAGGGGGTTTTTGAGCCTGTCACATCACCCCAAGAGGGGTTTGGGACTGTTCTGCCACCCCGGGAAGGGGTTGAATTAGTTGCATTGCCCTAAGAGGGGTTTGAGCCTGCTGCATCGCCCCAGGAGGGGTTTGAGCCTGCCTCGCTACCGCAGGAGGGGAGTGAACCTGCCAAATCAGCTTCGGAGGGGTTTGAGCTGGCTGCATCGCCCCAGGAGGGGTTTTAGCATGCCTGGCTGTTCCAGTGTATCACGAAGCTCACCCTTACCCCCACGCACCCTGTATCAGAGACTCCTCCAGCCTGCACCAGACTACTTTCAGCCAACTCCCAGCACCACACACACCTTCCACTCAGCACCTGGTATCAGAAACTCTTCCAGCAGCACCAGAGATTCCTCGCCAGCCATTGTCAGAGACTTTACTGTGACTCCTGCTCTCTTTATCCTGAGTCACTCCTGCAGGTGGTGTTCACTACACCTGGCAAATGCCCAATCGTAGCACGTCTGCAACCCGCAGTGGCATCTCCCAGGCCCTCTACCTTGGGCCTAGCTCCACGCTGGGGCACAGAGTCCTCTCTGTCACTGTCTCTACCTCTAGGCATGCGCAAGTGGACTGCTCGGCCCTTTAAAGGGCCAAGGGCGGGAACCAGCTCTGCATGAAGGCCAATGACATCACATAGTCTCTGTATAAAGGCGAGGCCCTGCTCGCCAGGATCTCGCCTTGGCAATCGGGTCGACACCGTGGTGTTTTGAGTTTGCCTAATCCTTGTTCCAGCATTTCCTTGTTCCAGCGTCTCTTTGTTCCTGTGTCTCCATGTGTTCCTGCTTCCCTACTCAGGTAGTACCTCTATGGACTGATCTTTGGAACTGACCTCTGCCTGCCTGACCACTCTCTTGTCTGCTGCCTGGAACTAACCTCTGCCTGCCTGACCATTCTCTCGTCTGCCACTTGGAACTGACCCTTGCTTGCCTTGACTACGCTTTGACTGAACTTGGTATTGAACCCTGCATTGGCTGACCACTTCTGGACAGATACTCTGGCTCTGACCCTTGCACTTCACTCGGACACACTTTTCTGGCCTACTGTGACTACCAGACCAACCTGCGGGGAATCCACCCGCGGCTTCCATCTGACTAGACCCGCAGGTATCGACTGTCTCGCCCGGAGAACCTTCCTGAACTAAGAACATAAGAACATAAGAAATTGACATGCTGGGTCAGACCAAGAGTCCATCAAGCCCAGCATCCTGTTTCCAACAGAGGCCAAAACCGGGCCACAAGAACCTGGCAATTACCCAAACACTAAGAAGAACCCATGCTACTGATGCAATTAATAGCAGTGGCTATTCCTTAAGTATAATTGATTAATAGCCATTAATGGACATCTCCTCCAAGAACTTATCAAAACCTTTTTTGAACCCAGCTACAATAACTACACTAACCACATCCTCTGGCAACAAATTCCAGAGTTTTATTGTGCGTTGAGTGAAAAAGAATTTTCTTCAATTAGTCTTAAATGTGCTACTTGCTAACTTCATGGAATGCCCCCTAGTCCTTCTATTATTCGAAAGTGTAAATAACCGAGTCACATCTACTCGTTCAAGACCTCTCATATATTTATTTTATTTATTTATTTATTTATATTCTTTTATATACCGACGAACGTTGGGAACATCTCATTGGTTCACAGTAAACAAAATGCAGCTAACGAGCTTTACAGAGAACAATGAACAATCATTAAACAGTAAACTAGTTTAAAAGAGAACAAGCGATAATATGGACTTTGTTTTACAGAGAACTATAAACAATCAATAGCAGGGGGAAAAAAGAGGTAGGGAATGTGGGGATGGTAACTGATCTTAAAGTCCCCAATCATATCCCCCCTCAGCCGACTCTTCTCCAAGATGCAGCCCTAACCTCTTCAGCCTTTCCTCATAGGGGAGCTGTTCCATCCCCTTTATCATTTTGGTTGCCCTTCTCTGTACCTTCTCCATCGCAACTATATCTTTTTTGAGATATGGAGACCAGAATTGTACACAGTATTCAAGGTGTGGTCTCACCATGGAGCGATATAAAGGCATTATGACATTTTCCGTTTTATTAACCATTCCCTTCCTAATAATTCCTAACATTCTGTTTGCTTTTTTGACTGCTGCAGCACACTGAACCGACGATTTCAATGTGTTATCCACTATGATGCCTAGATCTTTTTCCTGGGTGGTAGTTCCTAATATGGAACCTAACATCGTGTAACTACAGCAAGGGTTATTTTTCCCTATATGAAACACCTTGCATTTGTCCACATTAAATTTCATCTGCCATTTGGATGCCCAATCTTCCAGTCTTGCAAGGTCCTCCTGTAATGTATCACAGTCTGCTTGTGATTTAACTACTCTGAATAATTTTGTATCATCCGCAAATTTGATAAAATCATTCGTATTCCTTTCCAGATCATTTATATATATATTGAAAAGCACTGCTCCAAGTACAGATCCCTGAGGCACTCCACTGTTTACCCTTTTCCACTGAGAAAATTGACCATTTAATCCTACTCTCTGTTTCCTGTCTTTTAACCAGTTTCTAATCCACGAAAGGACATCGCTTCCCATCCCATGACTTTTTAGTTTTCGTAGAAACCTCTCATGAGGGACTTTGTCAAATGCCTTCTGAAAATCCAAATACACTATATCTACCAGTTCACCTTTATCCACATGTTTATTAACCCCTTCAAAAAAATGAAGCAGATTTGTTAGGCAAGACTTCCCTTGGGTAAATCCGTGTTGACTGTGTTCCATTAAATCATGTCTTTCTATATGCACTATGATTTTTATCTTGAGAATAGTTTCCACTATTTTTCCTGGCACTGAAGTTAGGCTCACTGGTCTATAGTTAGTCTATAGTTAGTCTATAGTTAGTATAGCTGTGTTTAAAAAAGGATTGGGGGTCTCCCATAGCTGGCCATTGGGGGAGTTGTACAATACTGAATCCAATACTTTTTTTACTTTTGCTCAATGCCAACAAATCTTGGGGATGCGGCCAAATCAATTCCTCCTTTACGGGTATCTTAGGGATAAATTTTTGGAAATTTCTAGGGGAACGAGCAGCCCTATGGACTCAGAGCTTTGTAAAAAATTATTTGATTGTTTTAAAGCTAAGATGGGCAGTCTCTCTAATATGTATGGTTATCTCACCCAAACTCAAGTTTTCAATGTATTTCCTTCTCTGCTTCCTAAATGGTCCCGTGATTGCCTCGAGGAGTTGGATGTACCGATGCTTCAACATGCCTATTTATTTATATTTAAAGTCACGACCAATGTCTCCCTCCGGGAGTTACAGCAACGCATATTTCACAGAACAGTTATCTCCCCAGCGCGGGCGAAGAAGTTAGGCCTGATTTCCTCTGATGTGTGTATTAAATGCTCTCTTTCACCGGCGACCTTGATCCATTGTATGTGGGAGTGCCCAGCAATGCAAGTATTCTGGGAGGATATCAGGACATGGTTCTCTATACTGGAAGGCATTGAAATACATTGGTCATGTGCCTTTTGTATTTTAAATATTGATAATGGAGACTCGAGTATCAATGTGGATAATATTTTATTTGCATCAAAAGTATGCCTAATAGCGAGAAAGTGTATTCTTCTCCAATGGATTGATGCAAAATCCCCAACTCAGGCGCAATGGCACACTTTAATGACAGATCTTTTTCATTTGGAATATGGCTCAATGTTCCGGCGATTCACTCCTAAGAAGAAGAGGTTTTTTCAAGATATTTGGGGTCTATTTTACAAATCTCTACCAAAGTGTATACAAGAAATATCACCCTTATTTAAAACTTAATTCCTCGAGACCGATCTGGGTGGTTTGCGGATGCGGGTTGGACTGCTATCCTATGGTTACGCTTTATTTCTAAAGCAGAGGACAGTTTCAGTAAAATGTGGTAAATTCATCCATGGTGTTGATTTCTTTAGTAGCATTTTATTTTACATTATCTTGAGACTCTCTGGGGGGGAGGGTGAGGGTGGGGGGTGGAGGGCGAAAACGAGAAAAATTGTATGGCTATCCATTGCTTCCTCTTTCATCTTTTTCAGTTAGTGCCTTATATGGTTTCGAGGTATTGGTGGGAACTTAACGTCAATGGGAAAAGGCTTGAGGATTGTACTGTTGGCATTTGTTTAACTTGTGTAACTGTCTTTTTGACAACCCTCAATAAAATATGTTTAACAAGCAAAAAAAAAAAAAGGATTGGATAAGTTCTTGGAGGAGAAGTCCATTACCTGCTATTAATTAAGTTGACTTAGATATTAGCCACTGCTATTACTAGCAACGGTAACATGGAATAGACTTAGTTTTTGGGTACTTGCCAGGTTCTTATGGCCTGGATTGGCCACTGTTGGAAACAGGATGCTGGACTTGATGGACCCTTGGTCTGACCCGGTATGGCATGTTCTTATGTATTATTTGCCTAATTGTAAAAAAGCCTCTTTTGTTACTGATTTGTGTAGATTTGTCAGCTAATTTTTATCTCTGCCTTTTTGGAGCAAAATAGCTTCGAGATTGTAGAGAGAACTACTCTTTATGTAACTTTTACTAAAGAGATAAGCAATGTACATTAAGACATTTTTTTTAACTTAAAAATTATTCTTTTTTGGAATAAAATATTTATTTATTTCCAGATGTTGTGAAAAAGGCACAAGTTAGGAGAAGAGTTTTCTTTTCAAGAAATCAAGGATGTTCCCTTTGAGCATCTCATTTCTTTAATGGAGTCCCTGTAAATTATAGTAAAGTTACAATATTTTTTTTATCCTATCCAAATGGAAAGTTTTCTTAAAAATAGTTTCTTCACTTAGTATAAAAAATACTGACTCATAAGATTAGGAAGCTTCAAATTTGTTTTTTTTTAATTTAATTGTTTTCTTATTTAGTTTACACATGATGAGGTCTTATATAATGATGAAGCAGAATACTTTTTTTAATGTTTCCACTTTGTATGATTGCTCTTATGTATTTTGTTTTGTGAATTTTTGAATGATCAAACTTTACTTAAAATTGAGTTCTTCTTGAATTGTATTTCTCTGAAAATTCAAAGTAAAATATATAAAAATAAATGGTGGAGGGTGGCTGTATATGTTTAGGATGGCATAGAGTGGGGTGGCCAAAGTTGGTCCTTGAGAGCCACAAACAGGCCTACTTTTCAGGATATCCATAATGAATATGTATGAGATAGATTTGAATACAATGGAGGTAGTGCAAACAAATTTATCTCATACGTATTCATTGTGGATATCTTGAAAACTAGGCCTGTTTGTGGCTCTCGAGGTCTGGAGTTGGCCACCCTTGGCATAAAGGTCTGCAGGTAACAAACTGCACTCTGGATTTGTTATGGATAGACATTCCAAGTAATGGATAGAGTAGAGTTTATTACTGCTCAAGTAGGCAGAGTAAGGCAACAGACTGTGAAATGTTAACAGAGTTTAGACAACCTAATAAAATTGGCAACACAATAATAATGGGAGATTTGAATTGCTCCAATTTTAGGAATGCAGAAGAAAAACTTTTGTTTAGGTTTGTCCATTCATTTTGTTGGATACCCCTATTCGGTTCATTAGTTTAAAACAACAAAAAAAATATTGTCTGCTTTATTTGTTCATTCATTTACCATTGAAGTCAAAAGAGAAAGCACTGCAGACTATTTTGAGCTCCAGACTTGGGGTTTTTCTAATCAATTATAATGAGATTTGTGGGAAAATATCATCGGAAGAAAGAAAGAACTTCAAAATACCTATAATGTGGCAAAGAGTTACCAAAGGTGGCATAAATAGCCAATTGCACCATAAAGGGGCAAAGAGGTACCAGAAGTTGCAAGAATTCTCCAAGGCACTGTGAAAGGAGCAAAGAAAGTAGTAATAATGGGAAGCAGACTCCCAGGGCTTCAAAAGAGAGCATCAACAACAGTGGCATGAACACTTTAAAGCAGAACAGGAGGCAGAGTGAAGCCAAGTGGCATAAACATCTTAAGGGAAAATGAAGTGGAAATGAAGCAGAAAAGGTGACAGGAGAAAACCCAAGGTAGTTATAAAGGAACAAAGCAGCACAAAATGTGGCATCAAAACACTAGGGCACCATAAGAAGTGCAAAGCAGCCCCACAGTAGGGTGTAGACTCTACACCCTAAGGTGTAGAGTCTAGGGCATGACAGCAAGGCAGAGTAACAGCAAGACCCTTAAGGTGCAAAGGTGCAAGATGATAGATCAATGAGTGCAAAACAAAATATTTTCTTAAACATGCTAACACAAAGTAACAGCAGAAACCCATGGCAATCACAGAGTCAGCAATTATAAGAATGCCTGCCTAAATAAGTAGGGGTTATTTTCAGAAGGATTTACATACTTAAATCTGGCTTTTATGGACATAAATGCTGTTTATGCATGTGTAAGTGGACTTTAGAATATTGCTACAATATATGCCATTGAATTGTCAATAGGTTTTACACATGTAAGGGCACTTAAGCATGTAAATGGGGTTTTGAAACTTGCTATGTTAGTATGTTACATTTCCGCATGCAACGCCTATGAAAATTACCTCAAAGGTTTTTATCAGGCTCTTGAAGCTCTTAGGACAGGACAACTACTATTAGTCCTGAGGCAGTGATTCCTCAGGATGTGCAGAGGGACGCCATACATTGCATTCGGGATTCGTATTCATTGGGGGGCAGATATGTTGCATTTGGCAAAGGGGGCCCCCGATACATTTATATGTTAATTCTTAAATTAACTACAACCCCCCACCCTCCTGACCCCCCCAAGACTTACCAAAACTCCCTGGTGGTCCAGCGGAAGGCCCGGGAGCCATCTCATGCACTCACATCCTTGGCTGCCTGTTTCAAAATGGCGCCGATAGCCTTTGCCCTTACTATGTCACAGGGGCTACCGGTGCCATTGGTCAGCCCCCGTCACATGGTAGGAGCAATGGATGGCTGGCACCATCTTGTGCTCCTACCATGTGACAGGGGCTGACCAATGGCACCGGTAGCCCCTGTGACATAGTAAGGGCAAAGGCTATCGGCGCCATTTTGATTACTGGCAGCCGATGGCCCAAGTGCAGGAGATCGCTCCCGGGCCACCAGGGACTTTTGGCAAGTCTTGGGGGACCCTCCTGACCACCACAAGACTTGCTAAAAGTCCAGCGGGGTCCGGGAGCGAACTCCTGCACTTGGACTGTCTGCTGCCAGTGTTCAAAATGGCGCCAATAGCCTTTGCCCTCACTATGTCACAGGGGCCGATGGTCGGACACCAGACATTGCATGGTTGCCATGATTGGAGCACAAGATGGCGCCGGTCATCCATTGCTCCTACCATGTGACAGGGGCTGACCAATGGCACCAGTAGCCCCTATGACATAGTAGGTCAAAGGCATTCGTCGCCATTTTGAAACCGGCAGCCGAGGGTGTGAGTGCAGGAGATGGCTCCCAGACCCCCCGCTGGACCACCAGGGAGTTTTGGTAAGTCTTGGGGGGGTCAGGAGGGTTGGGGGTTTGTTTAAATTGGCTCCTTTAGATGGCCGAATAATTTGGCAAAGATTTGTTGTATTCGTGGGGAATCGCGATACGTTTCGCTTCCCCACGAATACAACGAATATGGCCCTATACGTTGCGGATTACCAATTTGTAGGGAACGAATGCACACCCCTAGTGATTCCAGGGGTCAGGGATGGTAACAATATCAAGGGGAAGATTAGGAGATGTGGTTATATTGGTTTAAATAAATGTGAGAACATATACTGTAAATTGTCTTGGAATGGACTTTTTTTCAAGTGCAATGGCTTCCAATCCAGTGGAGGTCAAATAACACTTGGGCAATATGCTCTTTAATGCTGCACCCTGAAATTGACTGGGCTACTGCATTCTACTAAGTCTGGCACGCTTTTTAAAACTGACCCTAGTAGGCCCAAACAGAGGATTGGATTCTCTAAGCCTCGATGTTTTATTATGGGGAAGAGGACCAATATCAGGGAGAAGATCTTGTTATAATATTCCTCTCTCCAGCAAGATATCATGGCAGTATGGTCGCATTCTTTTGTCTTGTGGAAAAAACCTGCAAGACAAAATAACGCAGCTAAGGCCTATTCAAAGCGCAATGACGGCCCCGATGCATGAGGGTGCCATTGCCTTAAATGGCCCTATAACCCAACACAGCACACCTCACAAATAGGATGAAAATGGAGACGGCCTCACAAAAAAAGTTAAACAATTGATTAAAAGTGCCACACAATGGCTTCCCCCATCCTTATGCACTCAAATCGCCCTGAAGAGTGAGCCCCCCATTCCCAGCAGCCCCTTTCCATATAAATAATAGGCCGGTAGTGGCGCACCCTTCACTCACCACCCCTTCATCCCCCAGCTCTTTAAATTTTAAGTTAGTGGCCTAGTGTTCCCCTACCCCAGACAAGGCGCTGACCACATCCCATTACCTTTAAATTATCATTTGTGCTCAGCTGGAGTTCCTCAGGTCCCCTTAGCCCAAGGCCAGTCGGCACCATTTATTAAAATGGCACTGACCAGACTATGCCCCTGTCATGTGCCATGGCTTGTTCCCTTCTTTCCCCCTATTCACTCACTCTGTATTATAATTGCTATGAGTGGAGACCATCTGTACCGTCGGGCAGTTACACGTATACGGTGCCATTAATGAATGGAACCGATAGAATATTAAGAACAACCTGCTCTTATTAAGACATATGCGTACTGCGGATGAATTTTTTGAAATTTCCTTTTGATTTCAACTTGGTGTTTATAATTAAGCCTCTGAGGCAGCCACTTAATGTGGTGAAACTCAGCCAGAGTCGGGCATCTTTTATGAAATACTACACATCTCCACTATTAAAGATTTGGAAAAGACTTTTTTGTGGCATCTACTTCTTTGTTGTTTCCTCAGTGCCAGGAGCAGGACACAGGGCCTTCGCTCCTGGGAGTAAAAAATATAGTGAAGATGGGGTATTCAAGGGGGAAGGGGAGGCAGGTGCCTCATAGCTTCCTTGTGAGTGGGTGGGGGAAAGGGGGGAAGCCAATCTTTATATTTTCTAAAAATCAGAACCTGGGGCCCAGCCTACAATTCCAGGCACTTCTTAAGATTTAAAACAAGCTTGGGGTGCTGTCACAACTGGAAGTCCGGCTAGGAGTGGAGAACCCCCAAAGGGGCAACACAGGACTTCTAGGTAGGGCAGTGCATGGACTTTTGCCTGGACCAGCCACCTCTCACGCAGGTTGAGCCCTTGGGGTCTGCTAGCCGGCAGGATTTAGTTAGGGCTGGAATAAGACACCAGCTGGAAGCTGGAACAAGGTACAGGCTGGACTGGAGAAATGGCTGGGTCTGAGGGCAGGCAAGATCTGGATGCAGGCAGGGCTGAAGACACGGACTGGAACCAAGGGCAAGACTGGGGCTGGATATAAGGTCTGGAATAGTAGACAATGCTGGAACTGAAGACAAGTAAACAAGGGCCAGAAATTAGGGCAAGGCCTGGACTTGAAAGAGGAACTGGACTGGACAGGACAAGGACTGGACAGGGCAGGAAAAAGAGTGGACTGGACAGGACAAGGCCTAGACTATTTAGATGATCATCAAATACTCTTCCCCTCCCAATTCAGAAAGTACCACAGCACGGAAACGCTTTTGATATCACTTTCAGAGGTGCTACTAAAAGCTTTAGATGCTGGTAAATCATATCTCATTGCCCTCCTTGATATATCAGCTGCATTCGACACTGTAAATCACAACACCCTCATTATCCGCCTCTCTGAAATAGGTATCTCTGGATCAGCACTTCTATGGTTTCAGTCTTTCCTGAGCAACAGAACTTACAGTGTTAGATGTGGACAAAGTGAATCCAAGCCAAGAAACCTCTCTCAAGGAGTACCCCAAGGATCTTCTCTCTCCTCCACATTATTTAATGTTTACCTTACACCATTATGCCGGTTACTTTCTAAATTGGGTCTTCAACACTTCATCTACGCAGATGACATTCAGATACTCATACCTATTACCAGCACAATCACAAATGCCCTGAGCACCTGGAAGGTAGCTTTATTAGAAATTAAAACAATCCTCACAGACAACCAATTGGCTATCAATACCAATAAAACTGAGCTTATCATAATTTCACCTCCAAAAAATACATCAATGATTAACTCTGGTACTACACAAGACATCTCCACTATATCACAGCAAGTACGCAGCCTTGGTATCATCATTGACAGCAATCTCTCGTTTAAAAAATTCATCGCGGATACGGTTAAAAATGGTTTCTTTAAACTACACACGCTTAAACGTATTAAACCTCTTTTATACCAATATGACTTCCGCACAGTCTTGCAGGCAACTATTTTGTCTGATTGATTACTGCAATGCTCTGCTTCTGGGTCTACCTAAAGCTACAATTCAACCTTTGCAAATGTTGCAAAATGCAGCTGCCCGCATTATCACCGACACAAGCCGCCACGAGCACATTACCCCAGCACTTCAGTCCTTACACTGGCTACCAGTGGCTTCCAGGATAATATATAAATCTATGACGCTGATACACAAAGCCATTCAAAACAGAGATATGCACTGGTTCACTGATCATCTACAATTCAACACTTCATCCCTCCCAAAGAGATACCAGCATTTAGCCAAACTAAAGATCCCAGCACCCAATCTGACTAGACTTTCTAGTACAAAAGAACGGTCATTCATCATTGCTGGATCAACAATATGGAACACCATGCCCTCTGAATTACGCCAGGAAATTTGTCACAAAAAATTTAAACAAAACCTTAAAACCTGGCTATTTAAAAAAGCCTACTATTAATGATCTGAGTCCTATACCATTCTTCACCATTTCCACAGTCTCTTATATTTCGATTATATTCTTTTAATACAAAGTTATACATGGTTTTGTATTTGTTCAGTTTCTATGTTATATTGTAATAAATAAATAAATAAATAAATAAATAAATAGACAAAACAGGAGAAGGACTGGATTAGGTCTGGACACAAACAGGACTTGAATAAGCAAACAATAAACAAGAAGGTCCAAACAGGGCACAAGGCTTGGCTAGGCTAGGCAAATCTAGAATGCCAAAAGGCTGGAAGGCATGGAAGGAAGGCCCAAGAGACCACTGAGAAAGGAAGGAAGGCCAAGAAGGCCACAGAGCAAGGCAGGGAGGCCTGGAAGGCCATAGAGTAAGGTAGGGAGGACTGGAAGGCCAGAAGTTAAGGCAGGGAAGATAACGAAGGCCACAAGGCAGGAAAGCAAGCAATACTGGCCAGGTCAAGGAGCCATGATGACTCAATGAAGGGCAAGGAGAGAATGAATAGGTTGGGTTAAGTAGGGCTGTAGTTGCAGGCTCATGGGATCAACAAGAAGACAGCTAGAGCGGCTGTGAGTGAGGCTCACTGATGGTTTCTTCTGGCAGGGGGGGCTTCTTAGCAGTCATAATCATGATGGGGGTGAGCATAGCATGGCCTGACAGGGCATTTGTATTAGATTTAGGGGCAGGGAAACGATTGGCCTAGTGACCCTTTTCTTTCTTTTGTTTTAACTATTTATGACAGTGCTTCTTAGCTGGATATCTTTTAAAGATATCTGGTTAAGTAGCATGTTATCCAGGCACTCAAAGCCAGATAACGTTAGTCATGCTCAGAAGCAGGTTACTTGATGGGCAACCAATGTAGCTCCTAAATTAGAGCAGCCTGGGAGGGAATGGGGGAAGGCCGCGGGCATCAGCACATGCAAATGCAATAGTGTGCACCCCCTTGCACGCACCGACCCCTGATTTTAAAACATGCGCGAGCATGTTATAAAATTGTGCGTCCATGTGCGTGCGCCAGGTTGCTCGCACGTATAGACGCCTGCGCCCTTCTTTTAAAATCTACCCCTAAATGAACATATGTGAAGTGCTATCTCTGCCCCGGCCCTGCCTCAGGAAACCTTTTCCATCTGCACATAAAGTTACATGCAGTGTATGCAGTTTTCAAATACCTTATTTCCATGCATAAAACACTGTTTTATGAGCTGAAATGGCTTAGAGAATTGCCTTCCTTCATGCCTATAAGGGTGAAATAGAAGGAAGGAAACAATATAATGTATAATAAAATAGCAGCTAATAGAGCAAAGCAGAATTACTAACCTCTCTTTTCTTATGGGGGGACACCTATGGATGATTGTCAACATAACCTGCTGGTACTGTAAGAAAAAAAAAAAAAAAGTCTTTTCCTTTGAGTTCAATCTCACTGTTTCTGTACCTTACAACATTAAGCATCATAAACAGAGCACAGAGCGAGAAGTGCTATAAACTGATTTGAAGAGCTATTATTTTGGTTGACCTTTCCTTCGCTACTGGGAATCCTTGTGGTTTTCGAAGTCCCATTCTTGCAGAGAGCAGCAGGCTATTGTATGGTTTTTTTTTTTCAAATAAGAGAAAATGACCATCATTGGAAACGAAGTGTTAAGTTGTGAACAGCTCATACACTGCACAACTAAAATGGCAATATTGAGTTGTTCAGTCAAGAAAATAGTTAAGAAAATAAATTCTACACACTAAGGGGTGAATTTTGAAAGAGTTGTGTGCAAACAAATTAGTATTTACATCTGTATAAAAGTCAAAGGTATGCATGCAATTTGTATTTCATGTGTATACATGCACGTTAAAAAAAAGGGCAGTCTATGTGCGTAAGCTTTGGGGTAGAGAAACGCATATTTTACACACGCAGATTATAAAATACTATCATAGATCTTCACAGGGCCATATATGCATGCCTATGCCACCCTGATGAGTCGTTTGAATGTTACCCCTTTTACACTTTTCTGTTGTAGGTAGCCTCGTCTCTCTTCAGATGTTACTTTAGATGATTTTGAAAGTTTCTACATGGTGTAGCAGGCTTTAAAAAATTAACCCATATTTATTATTTGCTTTTAATAGTTAAAGGCCTGATTTGCGTAAGTTTTCCCCATTTTGCATCTATGAGGAAAATCAAGCCCTGAGACGGTAAGTGTTAAGTGCAGAAATAACAAAGACATTATTTTCCTCTTTGTTTTTTGAGAAGGCAGGGTCAGTTGTTTCCCCTTTGTCCATTAGTACATAAAACTCGGTGGGAGTGCTCCAGAATTATGATCTGCATTGCTTGGCTTTTCCCCTGTTGATTTAACAAGCACTGATGGGGTAACATGGTGCACAGGTTAGCAATGGCCTTTCCTTGCACTGAGTGTTAGAATTCAGAAGGTTAAATCTTGAGAGGGTATTAGCAGTCTATTACAAATGACATTCACTTAATCAGTGTCAGTTTCTGCACACGTGACCAGAAAATGCAAGAAGAGATTTCCTTTCCTGCCCCATAGAAGTGACATTTTGAAGGACAGCGAATAAGCCCTTGGGGCACCTTTCCAATTAAGGAAACCATTGACATAGCAGGGCAGAGACCTGGAAAACAAAGAAAATGAAAAGTTATGACAATGGTTGAATGAAGGACCATACATAGTTAAGGCAGTCCAATCACCAAGGTCATCTTATTTCTTTATTTATGCTGTTTAGGACCCACCATTAAATTGGCAGCACTACACCACATTCAACTTTCCTTGCACCTTCAGCTGACAGTGAAAATGTTTTAGAATATGAAAAAAATCAGTGAACAGTCTCCCAAGACTCCATCACTGTCTGAAAAAAGTAATATCTTCTCACAGAAACCCTACCAGTATAAACATTCCATTTGGAATTATTCAGTTGTACAAAAGCAGAATGTGAAAAGCGTAAATGAAAATTCATATTATTGTCATTTTTAAAGTAAAGCCTTTTCTCATTTGGATTCATCTGAAAGACTACATATTAGGGATGTGAGAGGCAAAAATGTAGTTCCAGTTTATTTATTCATTTCGTAGGTCACAATCATTGGTTTGTTTCAGTTGACATTGTTTTCATTGATTCATTTTATTTGTTCATTAGTTTCCCATTAAAGTCAATGGGGGAAGCAATGCAACCTAGATTTGGCTCTCAGATTGAAGTTCTCTAACCATTGCTAATGAAGCTTTTGCGTAGACATCAGCAGATGATGGGAACTCCAAAATATGAAGAGTATATCATTGAGGCACAAAAGTGGATCAAGGACTTGAAGAGGGCAAAACACTACCAGCAATGTCAGGAGTTTTCTAAGATATGGGGAAGGGAACAAACACAGTAACAAGAATGGTTAGAACACCTTAAAGCTGCAAAAGAAGGGCAAAGAGCATCAACAACAGAGGCATGAATCCTGCCCCCTCCAAGGCAGCATAAGAGGGGCAAAGCAGCACCAAGTGTGGCATGAATGACTCAAGGCACCATGATGGGGGAAGAAAGAACCAAAAGTGTCAGAAAAAAACCCCAAGCAATGATAGAGAGTCAAAACAGCAGAAGGAGTGGCATGAAAACCCCAAAGCAATATGAGAGGCACTGTTATGGTTTTGTAGGAAATTGTGAACCCCGGGCCGAGATGAGAGATGTCTCCGCCCACAGGGAGGAGCTCCGTGAGCTTCACCATCAGTGGGCGTGGTCTCAGCGACGTAGGACACAGCTGTGAAAGAGACTTTATTAGAGAGAAAAGATAAGGCATAATCCGAGGAGCAGGAAATGCAATAAACACAGTTCTTGAGCAATGAGATATACCCAGGGTAGTACTGTATATGAGAAGGTCTTCTAGTGGCCCACAGCGCAGGGTACACCAGGAGGTTCCTGCAGGCTAGTGGAGATACCTCAGACGTGCAGATCTGGTAGTGGCCCGCAGTGTGGGGTATGCCAAGGATGACTGTATTGTAGGCGACGAGGTAGATGAGGTCTTGAGATACAGTGACCAAGCTGAGGAACTTGAATAGTTGCAGCAACACCCTGTAGCTCAGGATAGGTAGCAGTGATAATGCTGAAGAATGGTAGTGGCCCGAGGCACGGGATACACCATGGAGACTTCAGCAATGTTGGTATCGGAGGAAACTGAAGAAGGTATTCACTGAAGGAAGTTCTAGGAGAGAAACCCGAAGATTGGGTCAGGAGAAGTCCAAGGCAGGAAGGCCCTCCGAGGAGTGGATAGCCAAGATGTGGAAGGGCGCCTGTGGAGCGGGTACCCAAAGCGTCCGAATGCCATGAGGAGATACTGGAACAGAAGATCCCAAAGTGGAGTGGATTTAACAACGAGAGAACTCCTTGCTAACTCTTCTTAGCAGTGGGCTGGTCCACTTAAGTACACCAGTGGGTTGATGTCATCGGGAGGGAAAGCCCCCGAGATTCTCGCCATGACGTATATAAAAACAGGCCCTGCACGCACGCGCCTAAGTGATTCCTGAAGTAAGATGGTGGTCTGCAATGCCCACGCCATCCCAGGGTCGCTGGGGAGGTCGGTGTTGGTTGGCGGAGGCCGCCATTCTTCCAATGATTGATGGTGCAGGGAAAAAAGAGGTGAGCATGAGAGGTCGCAGTCATCTGCAACCAATGGGTGCAACAGGCAGAAAGCAGCCAACCAGATTGACTCCAAATGAGGGGTATAGGAAACCAACCAAATTGATACAAAGCCCTAAGAATAGAGAAACTAAAGGAAACACCGAGGCTGGTGAGACAAATCCGTGTCTGGGTCAAGATCAAGCTCAGGCCCCTGCTAACCTGCATACCTCAGTGAGACCAACCACCCTTGCTTGGTCTCTGAGTGGTCCTCCGACTACTCCAATGCCTTTCGGACCTGCCACTGGGAACGGCAATGGCAGCAGGCCAGACAGGAGACAAGGGTGGATGAAGGCTCTGGAACATGAAGACTCAGACAGGAGACTTAGGACGTGAAGACTCAGATGAGAAGCTTGAGCACGAAGACTCAGGATCAAAGTTCAGGAACAAAGTCAAGTACTGGGTTGAGGCTGCAATGCAGCACATCCTACACAGCCTATCTACACGGGCAGATCCAATGGGCTGGTCACGGACCATGCTTGAGAGCGAAGTGGACTCCAGACGATTACGTGAAAATAGAAGCCGGAACATGGCGAAGATTCCATAGAAGCCTGTACCAAGACGCGCCCTACACAGATGAGAATTCCTGGAAAGGAACTAACTCCTTGTGAAGGCAACTAAAGACTGGAAGCTGGGCCCTAATATAGGGCTGAAGATCAGGAAACGCCCTGGGAGGAGTCTGTTATAAATCTGATGCCAGATGGGCAGAGCAATCAGATAAGAGTTAAAAATGATAGGTTATACTCCTGTAGAAGGAGAAGTTAGCAATCTGTAGGAGCTGGCTCCTGTGGAAGGAGGAGTTAGCCATCTGATATACTCAGTTCTGTAGAGGGAGTAGATAACAATTTGTAAAGGTATAGACTGCGGAGGTAGCAATCTAATATGAATCTGTAGCTGAAGACTCCTGATGGGAAAGGAGTAGCAATCTGTTATCAGCGGAGGGCTTGGAGATGACACTCGGCTGTAAAGGAATATAGATAGGTGGGTCCTTGGGCCAATGGCAGATGACAGCGCCCCCAGGAGGATATCCTGAGAGGGACCACCGGCTAGGCTTGGATATGGAGACAGACACAGATAGTTCTTTTATTAGACAGGTTAGTAGAACCACCAGAGGTGGCAGTAGTGAGCTAATATTCCCGGCAGGGCTGAAGTCCCTCAGAGACTGGAATAATGATCCCAGGGTTGCTGAGCTATAGAGAAACTATAGATAGTGAGTAGACAGGATATGCAGTGTCATAGCCAGAACTAGATGACAACTCACATAAGGTCTTAATGAAGTTCAGTAGCTGGAAAGGGTTAGGCCCTCGAGGAGCGAGTAGCTGGTTTCAGGGAAAGTTCTGAGAGCGTGATGGTAACTCACAATTGTCTGTATCTGCGATAGCTTCCAGACAGTAGAGATTCTTCAGATTATTTAGGAACATAGGCCCTCGAGGAGCAAGTACCGGTTCCTGTCAGCAATCTGAAATAAAGAAAAGAGAGCGAGGCCCCCGAGGAGCAAGTACCCCTGGTAAGTCCGAGGAGGCAGAGTAGCTTGGACGAATCCGAAGACAAATCCTTGCCAACTCAACCTGTTAGCAAATTCTGAGACCTTTTGTATTGGAAGTGGATGACGTCATCTCGGGAGATGCCCCCGAGGTTCGCGCTCTTGCTGGTACTTCAATGGGAGCGCGCACGTGTGCGCGCTCTACATCATCAGGAAATGGTGGATCCACAGCGTCGTGTCGGTCCGGGACACCGGAGAGAAGCGGCAAGAAGACGGTGCGGCAGCTAGCCATCCAGCAGGCCCGGAGGGAGTCGCCACAGAGGTAGAGAGGGCATAGAGAGGGCATAGTGTGGGCATCGAGCAGCGATGGACGCAACAGAGTCCAGATGGGGCCAGGAGGCTGCCCCTTTAAATTAGTGATGGAGGTGCGGCCCGCACCCTAGGAAGCCAGAAACAGGAAGTTCAGCACCGTGGAGAGCAGCCATGCCTCCGCTGTGAGTAGCAGAGAAGCGGAGCAGGGCCAAGGAGCAGTCCCTGATGTCAGCAGCGGCTCCTGCCACTCCATGAAGCACCAAGGGCAGCTCCAGCTGCCAGGAAAGCCCAGGAACTGTGATCTCCGAGCCGTGAGGCTAAAGTTGGCGTAGGTGGCAGCTCCGGCCACATTGAAGTCCCGAAGTCCGTGGCTTCCTGCCGCGATGAAGAGAGGAAACAGCTGACTGCAGCTCCTGCTGCAAAGAACGTCGGCGGCTCCGTGCAGCGTTGGTAAGTGCAGAGTCATAACAAACTTCATTCATTGGGACCATAAAATTTAGCTTGATGCCATTAGTTTGCGATATCCAGCACCCACAACATTCAGGCATATGGATAATCATGAGGTCTATATTCAAAACCATTTAGCTGGAAAACAGAAGTTATTCAACTAAATGAAAATTTTGGAACTTATCCAGCTAAATTTAGATTTAGCCGGATAAATTAGACGTGTTCCAAGGGCATAACTGGGAGGACTTATCTGGCTAATTTTGATTGGCTCATAGAATTGTCCTAAAATTAGCCAGATAAATGTTTCTGGAAAACTTTAAGATAGCCAAGTATATTCAGAGGTGCAGCTGTGCCACTTAATATCTAACGCTAGTTAGCTGGCTAAGTTTCTCTGGTTTACTCAACTCCTCCCAGCTGCACAGTGGCTCAACATAAACCTCCTGATGTACAAGCAAAACAATGAATTGCAAAATAGCATGGCACAGACTATTACTTAAACTATCTATTAATTGCACAAGTCTCTTTTTCTTTGTTTTGTTTGCCTTGATTAGATTGTAATCTCTATTGTGCAGAGACTGTCTCTCATGTGCTGTTTTTGTACAGTACTGCATGCATCCAGTAGCGCTATAGAAATGTTAAGTACTGTAGTAGTAGTAGTAGTAGTAGTATAAAAAGTATGATGATGAGAGTATATTACTAGGTTTTGATGCCAACTGGTCTTTTGCTTTTTTGTGATTGTGTAATAGATTTTACATTGTAACATAGCCATTGTGAAGATAATTAAAAGAGAGAAGCAACAACCTTCCAAGCTCAGACAAAATATACAGTTAATGAAGTGGAAAATGTCTGAGAGAATTGAGGACACTGAATTGGCAAAACAGTTCATCTGTGAAGGTGAAAAGTAAAGAAATATTTTGGATTTCAATTTGTAGTCTGCCTTCCACTTGAGAGCTTTTAAGTTCTCAGCCAAATGGGTTTCATACTCCCAAATCAGAAATCAGGAAAATATAGGTGGATTTCTGGCCCCAGTGATTAAAATGGTTATCACTGTATAGTGTCTGAGATGGGTAAAGCATAATACCATGATTATGGTTAAAGGATCTGTAGAGGACTATTAAAAAGAGAGAATTGTGGCAATTTGTTACTGGACTTCTTCTCAAACAGTTAAGAACTAATCAAAATGACTCAGCCATATTACTAAAAACTTTCTAATCACTTTATTTACTCATTCTATAATATATCTTTTTTTTTTTTGCACCATTTAAGTAGGTTTACCAAGGGGGCTAAACTGAACATAAGAATTTAGGATATGCCAAAAGGGTCAGACCAAGGGTCCATCAAGCCCAGAATCCAGTGGCCAGCAGTGGCCAAGCCAGGTCACAAGTATCTGGCAATTACCCAAACATTAAATGAATAGGTCCCAAGCTACTAAGCCTTATTGATTACAGCAATTTATGGACTTCTCCTCTAGGAACTTATCCATACTTTTTTTAAACCCAATTAGGGCTGGTGGTCCAGGCTGGGAGGCCATCCAGCTGGCAAATTTATCTGATGCTGAATTGGTATAAGTACTCAAAGGTAGCAGGATAGGTCTCCTATGCTATTGCTCTTGGGATGTGTGTGTGTGTGTGTGTGTGTGGGGGGGGGGGGGGTTAGGTTCCCCAATAAAGAGACAAAAAGTTCTTAGTGCACTGCAACGCCATAGGGTGGAGGGGGTTGGGATTCAAGAGACACATTTGTCAGCAGGAGAAAGTAAGAAGCTTAAAAGGCATTGGGTTGGTCAATGCTTTTATACCCCAGCAATGGGACGTAAAGCGGGAGTTGCCATACTAATTCATAAGTCTAGAAGGTTTGAACTTGCAAGACAGCTCTCAGATGCAGACAGCCGAATACTCATCCTTCTTGGCAGACTGCAGGGAGGGAGGCACATACATATGTAATGTATATGCCCCAAATACGTATAAGAACATAAGAACATAAGAAAATGCCATACTGGGTCAGACCAAGGGTCCATGAAGCCAAGCATCCTGTTTCCAACAGTGGCCAATCCAGGCCATAAGAACCTGGCAAGTACCCAAAAACTAAGTCTATTCCATGTTACCATTGCTAATGGCAGTGGCTATTCTCTAAATGAACTTAATAGCAGGTAAAGGACTTCTCCTCCAAGAACTTATCCAATCCTTTTTTAAACACAGCTATACTAATTGCACTATCCACATCCTCTGGCAACAAATTCCAGAGTTTAATTCAGCGTTGAGTAAAAAAGAACTTTCTCCGATTAGTTTTAAATGTGCCCCATGCTAACTTCATGGAGTGCCACCTAGTCTTTCTATTATCCGAAAGAGTAAATAACTGATTCACATCTACCCGTTCTAGACCTCTCATAATTTTAAACATCTCTATCATATCGCCCCTCAGCTGTCTCTTCTCCAAGCTGAAAAGTCCTAACCTCTTTAGTCTTTCCTCATAGGGGAGCTGTTCCATTCCCCTTATCATTTTGGTAGCCCTTCTCTATACCTTCTCCATCGCAATTATATCTTTTTTGAGATGCGGCGACCAGAATTGTACACAGTATTCAAGGTGTGGTCTCAACATGGAGCGATACAGAGGCATTATGACATTTTCCGTTTTATTCACCATTCCCTTTCTAATAATTCCCAACATTCTGTTTGCTTTTTTGACTGCAGCAGCACACTGAACTGACGATTTCAATGTGTTATCCACTATGACGCCTAGATCTCTTTCTTGGGTTGTAGCACCTAATATGGAACCCAACATTGTGTAATTATAGCATGGGTTATTTTTCCCTATATGCATCACCTTGCACTTATCCACATTAAATTTCATTTGCCATTTGGATGCCCAATTTTCCAGTCTCACAAGGTCTTCCTGCAATTTATCACAATCTGCTTGTGATTTAACTATTCTGAACAATTTTGTGTCATCTGCAAATTTGATTATCTCACTCATCTTATTTCTTTCCAGATCAATTATATATATATATATATATTGTCACGATCAGGTCCCTCCGCTCAGCATGCTGTGGGGCTTTGCTGGGCTTCAGGCCTCTGGCTTCGCTCCTATGACACGTCTTGTCCCCTTGCACAGCTCAGGCATAGCGCTGAGCTGTGCAAGGGCCTGGGCCTGGCACTCCCAAGGCCCAGGCCTTGGGAGTGCCAGGCCCAGTCCCTTGCACAGCTCAGCTGTGCAAGGGACTGGGCCTGGGTAGGGTCCAACTGGGAGTTGGGCCTGGCGTAGGTCCAACTGGGAGTTGGACCTACGCCAACTTTAGCCTCACGGCTCGGAGATCACAGTTCCTGGGCTTTCCTGGCAGCTGGAGCTGCCCTTGGTGCTTCATGGAGTGGCAGGAGCCGCTGCTGACATCAGTGCTTGGCACTCCCAAGGCCTGTGCAAGGGACTGTGCAAGGCCCAGGACTGGGCCTTGGGAGTGCCAGGCCCAGTCCTGGCACTCCCAAGCAGTACACAGAAAAAGGATCTTAATCAATAAGGAGTTTAATGTGGTGATGTAGCTCAGCGGCTGCAGCCTTATATTAATGCGGGGTTGTCCTTACAAGCCCCAGGGTACACAGCATTTAAAACACAATTCCCTTCCCGCCTGTCTCATACATCCATACAGCAATACAGGATTTACTATCCCCCAACCTCCTGGTTATTCCACCTCCATAGAGGAACAGCTGGAGCTTTCCTCTCCCCAGCTTACCTCCATCTCCACCTCCAGAGACTCTGAGGAGCCGGGCTTTTGTGGCCAGGTCCACCACGGGGGCACGCCCTCTTCCTCAGCCTCCATAGATTCTGCTGAGTCATAGGGATCAGTCCCAATTTCCTCCACCTGTTCCTGCTCAGGCTCCAGCCAGGGGTCAGGTGTTGGTTCGGGGAACCTGGGAAGTGTAGTCTTTGCTACCTTCCTCAGCGCCCTCCGCTGGCTAAGTTTGGTACCACTAGCTTCTGCTCGGCTGTGTCTCAGCTGTTTCTGCCCCGGGCCAGGTCGTACTGCATCACAATATATATATATATATGTATATATTGAAAACCTCCGGTCCATGTACAGATTCCTGAGGCACCCCACTTAATCCTACTCTCTGTTTTCTGTCTTTTAACCAGTTTGTAATCCACGAAAGGACATCGCCTCCTATCCCATGACTTTTTATTTTTCGTAGAAGCCTCTCATGAGGGACTTTGTCAAACACCTTCTGAAAATCCAAATTCACTACATCTACTGGTTCACCTTTATCCACATGGTTATTAACCCCTTGAAAAAAATGAAGCAGATTTGTTAGGCAAGACTTCCCTTGGGTAAATCCATGTTGACTGTGTCCCATTAAATCATGTCTTTCTATATGCTCTACGATTTTGATCTTGAGAATAGTTTCCACTATTTTTCCCGGCACTGAAGTCAGGCTCACTGGTCTATAGTTACCCGGATCGCCCCTGGAGCCTTTTTTAAATATTGGGGTTACATTGACCACCCTCCAGTCTTCAGGTACAATGGATGATTTTAATGATAGGTTACAAATTTTAACTAATAGATCAGAAATTTCATTTTTGAGTTCCTTCAGAACCCTAGGATGTATACCATCTGGTGCAGGTGATTTGCTACTCTTTAGTTTGTCAATCTGGCCTACTACATCTTCCAGGTTCACAGTGATTTTGTTCAGTTCGTCTGACTCATCACCCCTGAAAACCATCTCCGGAACTGGTATCTCCCCAACATCCTCATTAGTAAACACGGAGGCAAAGAATTCATTTAGTCTTTCTGCAATGGCCTTATCTTCCCTAAGAGCCCCTTTAACCCCTCTGTCATCTAATGGTCCAACGGACTCCCTCACAGTTTTCTTGCTTTGGATATGTTTAAAAAAGTTTTTATTATACGTTTTTGCCTCTATGGCCAACTTCATTTCAAATTCTCTCTTCGCCTGTCTTATCAATGCTTTACACTTACCTTGACAATGCTTATGTTTATCCTATTTTCTTCAGATGGATCCTTCTTCCAATTTTTGAAGGATGTTTTTTTGGCTAAAATAGCCTCTTTCATCTCACCTTTTAACCATGATGGTAATCGTTATGCCTTCCTTCCACCTTTCTTAATGCGCAGAATACATATGGACTGCACCTCTAGGATTATATTTTTAAACAATGTCCAAGTCTGTTGAACACTTTTAACCTTTGCAGCTGCACCTTTCAGTTTTTATCTAACTATTTTCCTCATTTTATCAAAGTTTCCCTTTTTAAAATTTAGTGTTAGAGCTGCAGATTTACTTATTGTCCCCCTTCCAGTTATTTGTTTAAATTTGATCATGTTATGATCACTGTTGCCAAGTGGCCCCACCACCATTACTTCTCTCACCAAATCTTGCATTCCACTAAGAATTAAATCTAAAATAGCTCCCTCTCTTGTTGGCTCCTGAACCAATTGCTCCATGAAGCAATCATTTATTACATCCAGGAACTTTATGTCTCTAGCAAGTCCTGATGTTATATTTACCCAGTCAATATTGGGGTAATTGAAATCTCCCATTATTATTGCACTACCAAATTGGTTTGCTTCCCTGATTTCTCTTAGCATTTCATCATCTGTCTGACAATTTTGTCCAGGTCGACGGTAGTATACTCCTATCACTATACTCTTATCCAACACACATGGGATTTCTACCCATATAGATTCTACTGAGCATTTACTCTCTTGTATGATCTTTATCCTGTTGGACTCTATACCCTCCCAGACATAAAGTGCCACACCCCACCAAGTTGATCCTCCCTATCATTGCGATATAATTTGTACCCTGATATAGTACTGTCCCATTGGTTATCCTCCTTCCAGCAAGTCTCTGTGATGCCAATTATGTCAATCTCATCATTTGCTGCTATACACTCTAACTCTCCCATCTTACTTCTTAGACTTCTGGCATTGGCATACAAATTGTGTGGTTTCAAAGTGTGGTTTTCGCTTGTTTTAACAACCTGCTTTTCAGTTGTTTGGGATAATTCGGAAATCATTAGCTTTGGTGATTTTTTACACATGGACATATGAACTATGTTTGCTTTTAATGGAACCTCTCTGTTGGGATGCCCTAACTCCTGTTTCATTAGTATCCTTCAAGGATACATTTGTCCGAACCATGCACTGCTGAGTGACTGTCAGCTTTCCCCCTTGTTCTAGTTTAAAAGCTGCTCTATCTCCTTTTTGAAAGTTAGTGCCAGCAGCTTGGTTCCACTCTGGTTAAGGTGGAGCCCATCCTTTCGGAAAAGTCTTCCCTTTCCCCAAACATTTCCCCAGTTCCTAACAAAGCTGAATCCCTCTTCCCTGCACCATCGTCTCATCCACACATTGAAACTCTGGAGCTCTGCCTGCCTCTGGGGACCTGCATGTGGAACTGGAAGCATTTCAGAGAATTTCTATGGTGGAATGTCAACAACAAGGTATAGGGGCCATGGTATTAGGCTTTGAATCAGAAAAAGCCTTTGACAGAGTGTTTTGGCCATACTTATTCTCGGTCTTGGAGCGATATGGTTTATGAGGTGAGATTCTTCATAATATCGCCATGCTGTCTCATCACCCCAAATCTGCTATAGTGGCTAATGGGCAAGTTTCAGCTGACTTCCAGCTGTTCTGTGGCACCAGACAGGGCTGCCCGCTTTCCCCGCTCTTATATATACTGACTATAGACCCACTGCTATGTAAGATAATGGCAGACCCTTTGATAAAGAAGTTTACATTGGGGAGTCAAGATTTCAAACTATCTGCCTTTGCCGATGATGTTCTGATATTCTTAACCAGTCCTCAGAAATCATTAGCAAACGTGTTACAATACCAAATGCTATTTAGCTCCTTTGCGGGTCTAAAGATAAACACTGACAAGTCAGAGGCAATGGCCTTGGGAATATTGGTACAAATGGATTGGGAAGGGCAATTCCCACTGAAATGGGTGGCTACAGAAATTCGCTATTAGGTATACGCCTCACCAAAGATATAGCAACACTACATGGAGCAAATATGGACCCACTGCTTAGAAATATGGAAAGCAGGTTGCAGCTATCATCCTCTTTGCCACTATCCCTGACAGGGAACCTTTTCCTGCTTAAATGATGGAACTCCCATGCTGGCTCTATGTGTTACAACAAATACCGATTTGGCTGAGAAAAACGGAGATTACGAGAATAAATCGCTCTGTCTGAACCTTTCTTTGGGGTCGCCACAAAGCTCAATTACCCTTCCAATCTTTGATGTTGGACCGGGAGCAAGGAGGCCTGTCGTATCCTAATTGTCGAGACTATAATCTTGCATGCCTCCTCAGGCATATTTATGATTAGTTCAATGGTACCAGTGTGTTTGCATTCCCAATCAGTTTATCCGAGAATGGTTACACCCGTTTTGGCCGGAGAGTATTCACATTCCAGGAGCCAGAGTCCCTAGAAAGTGTAAACACGGTATGATCATTAAATCAGGAAGAGGCACGTGGAGATTCCTATGTAGGGTGAAGCTTAGATTACCAGGGAGTGCAACTCTGTATCTCACATTCAAGGGAAATCCGCAATTCCTGGTGGGATTAGACTCTCATATTCCAAAAGTGGGCTATGGTGGGTCTGGGGAGCATCCAGCACTTCACAGAACAAGGGTCTGCAGTAATTAAAAGTTTTCAGGAGGGGATCACGTGATGTAGTGTAGCTGAATGGACATGTGCTAGTTCAGCTCCGGGCACCATCCAGCCACTTTAATCAAAATTAACATCTAAAGGTCCGGGGAAGCTGCCTCAACATAGTAGCCAAAGAGGTACACGTCTATTGATAAATACATGTTAAAATCACAGATTAATATGCCCTTGAGAGAGGGTAAAAAAGAGAAGGATAAAAGCAAAGAAGGCCCTGAAAAAATGGCGCTCACATCAGGCCGTTCTACTACCTCACCTCTCCCTAGTGACTCACCAAGCATCCAACTGAAAGCTATTCCAGATGATCTTACAGCTCAAGTCACAGATGTAGTGGTAAAAGCACTGGACTCTCGATTTACAGATTTGGCATCTCAATTTCAGGAGCTAAAAAATACCATAGCAGAGCTTCCCCCATGTATGGAACATGTGGAAGCGAGAATCGCAGTCCTGGAGGAAGAAAACTCCTCACTGGTACAGAAAGTCTCTACCCTTGAAAAAGCAGCCCTAGATAACGCTGACAAACTGGATGATATAGAAAACAGGGCTAGACGAAATAATATTCGCATTGTGGGACTCACAGAGTCTATTGAGGAGCAAAATCTAGGGTCCATGCTGGAGAAATGGCTTCCTGAAGTTTTACAGCTCCCAGATTTGGAAAGGAAGTTAATAATCGAGAAAGCTCACTGATTAGGCAGACGGCAAGAAGTTGATAAAAGACCACGCATGGCTCATATGCTAAATTGTTCCCAAAAGCAGAAGATATTACAAGCCTTTCGATCGCATAAAGATTTAACTTACCAATCAACTCCTGTTCGAATGTTTCAGGATTTCTTGGCACAACTCGCCCAAAAAAGAAAAACCTTCAGCCCGCTCTGCACCGAGCTATACCGCCAAAATATTTGGTTTCAATTACAGTACCCGGCATGCAGGGAGAGTTTTCTTATTTACTGATCTCATGGCAGCAAAATCCTTTAAGGAGGGGCTCAAGGGCCAGTAAGGCTTTATCTATGGATTATGTTGGACATTGAGCTTGCGGGTTTTTTTTCTCTTTTTTTTTAATTTAATTGGCCGGCAGGAACCTGGACTTTGTTAGTTGGATTTATATTGGAGACTGATTTTATTTTTTTTCGTACGTGGGTTGCTTGTTTCTCAAGTAATTGAGTAAAAGTTACAAAACTGTTTGTCTTCATTGTTTCGAGGAGTATAAAGTTTTCTCTTCAATAGCCAGGAAGTGATGTCATGACGCTGCATTGGATTACAATGCAGAGACACGGCTAGAAGCACGGATGCAGCTGGTAAACATAACGATCGATTCCCACTCGCAAGTTGGGGACAAGTCCAAAGTAAATTTGGAAAGATGGATGGACCTCTACTCGGCGAATGAACTAAGGGACAGAGTAAGACCTTCCAGTACCCTAAGGAGTACAGATGATAGTGTGTACGATTGTCGAGTACAGGTTAGACTCTTAACTTAGAGCTGCAAGCCACAGATACACAGACTTCTCCAGATGGATTTATCATTTTTTTGGGGGGGTTGGATGGTGCCCCGGCACATTTTTTTGTGATTTCCACCTCCTCTAAGGTTTGGGGAGGTCTTCTGAAAATGTGCTTTGGGGGATTTAAAAGAAAGAGGCAGTGGGAGGGAAGGAGGAAAGGGTGGATGAGGGGATACTTATACACTAGCTCTAATGTTGATATTCAGACTCAGAATGTTTTTGGTAATTTTCTGTATATCACGCTTATGTTATACTGGAAGCAGGTGGACAAAGGAGACATGGGGACCGGGGAGCCTAGGCTGAGGGGATCTAGGGCTGAGAGTAAGGAGAAATCAGTTCACAAACACAAATACAACAGACTCATGACTCCCTCTACAATCCGATTAGCTAGTTTAAATGTAAACGGGCTAGGAAATCCCATTAAGAGTGGAAACACTGAGAGGAGAGGAGAGAAGAGGAGAGGAGAGGATCACCTTGCTGGTGGCTGAAAGGAATCAGTAAGTTTTTGCTTGGGACATTGACATTGACTTTTTTGAAAGTATTGGGGCAAAGTTAACTATTTGGGAATATTATTTAGTGTGTTTGTGTGTTTGTGCCTTTAATAGTCAGTCAGTGAATAAAACAAGTTAGACTGTTTGCATTTTTAAATAGTCAGTCAATAAGGTAGCAGTAGGTAGGCAGTGAATACACAAGTTAGACTGTTTGTATTTTTAGTCAGTCAATAAGGTAGCAGTAGGTTGGCAGTGAATAAATAAACAAGTTAGACTGTTTGTATTTAGTCAGTCAATAAGGTAGCAGTAGGTAGTGTGTTTATTTTTTAAAAGTCTGCCTGACTATTAAAGTGTCCTCCAGACTTTTAAAGAGCTAAGTGTTTTATTTAATAAATAACTGAGTGCATTGTATTGAAAAACAAAAAAAAACACAAAAAAAACCCCACAAAAAAGTAGCCAGAAGCTAGAAATAAGCTAGGAGCAGTATATACCAAAGTAAAAAAGTTGAATAGTTCAGCTCAGTTACTCACCTTGGAAAGGTGTTGAGGTAGTGTGATTAGGTTTGAATAGGGAACAACATTTGTTAATCAAGGGAACTGTGAGTCACTCAGGCTGACTAACTAAAGTTAGACTGTTTGTAAGGGGAAAGCCGACAGTTGCTCAGCAGCGCATGGTTCGGAGAGATGTATCTTTAAAGGATACTAATGATGCATTAGAATTAGGGCATCCCGACAGTGAGGTTCCAATAATTAGAAAAGTAGTCCAAGTGCCTGTAACTAAAAACTCACCTGAGCTAAAAAATTCTAACTTATCCCTATCAATTAAAAAGCAGAATAAAAATACAATCAAAAAACAAACTTTGAAATGTTTGTATGCTAATGCCAGAAGTCTAAGAAGTAAGATGGGAGAATTAGAATGTATAGCAGTAAATGATGACATAGACTTAATTGGCATCTCAGAGACATGGTGGAAAGAGGATAACCAATGGGACAGTGCTATACCGGGGTAACAAATTATATCGCAATGACAGAGAGGAGCAGTCGGGAGGAGGTGTGGCGCTTTATGTCCGGGATGGCATAGAGTCCAACAGGATAAAACATCCTGCATGAGACTAAATACAAAATTGAATCTTTATGGGTAGAAATCCCTTGTGTATCAGGGAAGACTACAGTGATAGGGGTATACTACCGTCCACCTGGTCAAGATGGTGAGATGGACAGTGAAATGCTAAGAGAAATTAGGGAAGCTAACCAAATTGGTAGTGCAGTAATAATGGGAGACTTCAATTACCCCAATATAGACTGGGTAAATGTATCATCGGGTCACGCTAGAGAGATAACGTTCCTGGATGGAATAAATGATAGCTTTATGGAGCAATTGGTTCAGGAACCGACGAGAGAGGGAGCAATTTTAGATCTAATTCTCAGTGGAGCACAGGACTTGGTAAGAGAGGTAACGGTGGTGGGGCCGCTTGGCAATAGTGATCATAATATGATCAAATTTGATTTAATGACTGGAAAAGGAACAGTGTGCAAATCCAAGGCTCTCGTGCTAAACTTTCAAAAGGGAAACTTTGATAAAATGAGAAAAATTGTTAGAAAAAAACTGAAAGGAGCAACTACAAAAGTAAAAAATGTCCAAGAGGCGTGGTCATTGTTAAAAAATACCATTCTAGAAGCACAGTCCAGATGTATTCCACACATTAAGAAAGGTGGAAAGAAGGCAAAACGATTACCGGCATGGTTAAAAGGGGAGGTGAAAGAAGCTATTTTAGCCAAAAGATCTTCATTCAAAAATTGGAAGAAGGATCCAACAGAAGAAAATAGGATAAAGCATAAACATTGGCAAGTTAAATGTAAGACATTGATAAGACAGGCTAAGAGAGAATTTGAAAAGAAGTTGGCTGTAGAGGCAAAAAACTCACAGTAAAAACTTTTTTAAATATATCCGAAGCAGAAAGCCTGTGAGGGAGTCAGTTGGACCGTTAGATGATCGAGGGGTTAAAGGGGCACTTAGAGAAGATAAGGCCATCGCGGAAAGATTAAATGATTTCTTTGTATCGGTGTTTACTGAAGAGGATGTTGGGGAGGTACCCGTAATGGAGAAGGTTTTCATGGGTAATGATTCAGATGGACTGAATCAAATCACGGTGAACCTAGAAGATGTGGTAGGCCTGATTGACAAACTGAAGAGTAGTAAATCACCTGGACCGGATGGTATACACCCCAGAGTTCTGAAGGAACTAAAAAATGAAATTTCAGACCTATTAGTAAAAATTTGTAACTTATCATTAAAATCATCCATTGTACCTGAAGACTGGAGGATAGCAAATGTAACCCCAATATTTAAAAAGGGCTCCAGGGGCGATCCGGGAAACTACAGACCGGTTAGCCTGACTTCAGTGCCAGGAAAAATAGTGGAAAGTGTTCTAAACATCAAAATCACAGAACATATAGAAAGACATGGTTTAATGGAACAAAGTCAGCATGGCTTTACCCAGGGCAAGTCTTGCCTCACAAATCTGCTTCACTTTTTTGAAGGAGTTAATAAACATGTGGATAAAGGTGAACCGGTAGATATAGTATACTTGGATTTTCAGAAGGCGTTTGACAAAGTTCCTCATGAGAGGCTTCTAGGAAAAGTAAAAAGTCATGGGATAGGTGGCGATGTCCTTTCGTGGATTGCAAACTGGCTAAAAGACAGGAAACAGAGAGTAGGATTAAATGGGCAATTTTCTCAGTGGAAGGGAGTGGACAGTGGAGTGCCTCAGGGATCTGTATTGGGACCCTTACTGTTCAATATATTTATAAATGATCTGGAAAGAAATACAACGAGTGAGATAATCAAATTTGCAGATGACACAAAATTGTGCAGAGTAGTTAAATCACAAGCAGATTGTGATAAATTGCAGGAAGACCTTGTGAGACTGGAAAATTGGGCATCGAAATGGCAGATGAAATTTAATGTGGATAAGTGCAAGGTGATGCATATAGGGAAAAATAACCCATGCTATAATTACACGATGTTGGGTTCCATATTAGGTGCTACAACCCAAGAAAGAGATCTAGGTGTCATAGTGGATAACACATTGAAATCGTCGGTTCAGTGTGCTGCGGCAGTCAAAAAAGCAAACAGAATGTTGGGAATTATTAGAAAAGGAATGATGAATAAAACGGAAAATGTCATAATGCCTCTGTATCGCTCCATGGGTGAGACCGCACCTTGAATACTGTGTACAATTCTGGTCGCCGCATCTCAAAAAAGATATAATTGCGATGGAGAAGGTACAGAGAAGGGCTACCAAAATGATAAGGGGAATGGAACAACTCCCCTATGAGGAAAGACTAAGAGGTTAGGACTTTTCAGCTTGGAGAAGAGACGACTGAGGGGGGATATGATAGAGGTGTTTAAAATCATGAGAGGTCTAGAACGGGTAGATGTGAATCGGTTATTTACTCTTTCGGATAGTAGAAGGACTAGGGGACACTCCATGAAGTTAGCATGGGGCACATTTAAAACTAATCGGAGAAAGTTCTTTTTTACTCAACGCACAATTAAACTCTGGAATTTGTTGCCAGAGAATGTGGTTCGTGCAGTTAGTATAGCTGTGTTTAAAAAAGGATTGGATAAGTTCTTGGAGGAGAAGTCCATTACCTGCTATTAAGTTCACTTAGAGAATAGCCACTGCCATTAGCAATGGTTACATGGAATAGACTTAGTTTTTGGGTACTTGCCAGGTTCTTATGGCCTGGATTGGCCACTGTTGGAAACAGGATGCTGGGCTTGATGGACCCTTGGTCTGACCCAGTATGGCATTTTCTTATGTTCTTATGTTTCTTAAGGTACTTCAACATCTAAAGAGATCTAAAGTTGATATTGTGTGCTTACAGGAGACTCACTTGACAGCTGAAGAAAGCAAAAAATTATGTTTTGACTGGGTGGGGCAGGTATATTATGTGGCAGCTAAGGGCAAAAAAGCAGGCCTGGCAATATTATTTCATAAATCCTTAACCTTTTAACTTAATTTAGAAATAGTTGACCTTGAAGGCAGATATTCCATTCTCACAGGGAAACCAAATGGCAAGGAGATCACATTGTGCAATCTTTATGGACCAAATTTCGTGTCCAAAAATCTTTTTCACAGATTATGTGGCCAACGTTTGAAATATTCGCAGGGGTGGCTTTTCATAACTGGTGACTTTAACACTATTATGGACCCATGTTCGGATAAATTCACTAAACCACATGCTCAGCTTCCGGTCCCTCCCCTCACATGTTTAAGTAAATTTTGTAAAAGCTTACAACTTTTCGATATATGGCACAATTTACACCCAGAGGAAAAAGACTATACCCATGTCTCTAAAGTGCATAAAACATTATCTCGAATTGACTATATACTTGGGTCCCAGGATACATTTCCATTTGTTAAGGAAGTGACTATTGGAAACGCTAGTGTTTCTGATCATGCACTTTCATACAGTACTACAAGCACTAATATTTGCTAGCACAGACTACTGTAACACACTTTTCCTAGGATTACCGTATACCACAATCAGGCCACTACAAATACTACAAAACTCAGCTGCCAGAATACTTACTGGTAAAGGCAGGAGAGATCATATCACCCAAACACTTGCAGATTTACCCTGGCTCCCAATAGAACAAAGAGTGCAATACAAAACACTATGCACAATTAATAAACTGATAAATGACGGAAAAGCTGACTGGCTAAACACTGCATTACGTCTGCATGTCCCTCAAAGAAATCTCAGGTCTGCCAATAAAGCACTACTAACCATACCCTCAGTCAAAACGGCAAAGTTGACACAGGTTAGAGAGAGAGCACTATCCTTAGCAGGGCCATTGCTATGGAATACATTACCACTTGAGCTAAGACTAATGAAAGAACTGAAACTTTTCAAAAAAAACCTAAAAACCTGGCTCTACAAAAAAGCATTTCACAGTGAGGGTGCTGAATAACATCAAAATATTCAGCCGAATGTCACCTGTAAAAAACTGAACTGATTTTATTATTTTAGTCATTATTAATTAAAACAGTATTCACATATGATTATCTCATTAATCAAACGAATAGTAACCCCAATCCACTTATCATTTAGATTATATTATTGATCTATGTAACCGTATAATATTGGCACCCTATGGATAACTTAGAAACCGACCAAACCTATTTTGTGCCTATATGTAAACCGTTGTGATGGTACACCACTGAGCGACGGTATAGAAAAGCTTTTAAATAAATAAATAAATAAATAATCTGGGTAGATATATAGTTTGGAGACCAGAATTCACAGACTAAATGGTGGCGCTTTCCTTCATATATGGCAAATAACACAGATTTTCAAAAGTTTTTACAAGAAAAGTGGTCTCTATTTAGTGAAGCTAATGTCCAACACCTTGATAACCCCTCCTTATTTTGGGAAACAAGCAAGGTAGTAATGAGAGGGGAAATAATGTCCTATTTACGCTCCAGAAATAAACAAATAAATTAAAAAATGTTTAAATTGGACATTAAACTCTATCAGGTTAAACAACAAATAATTCACGATCCCTCAGCTGCAAATATTAGTAATTATCATACCACACTCGGCGAATTACACTCATATTTACACCAACGGGCTATGAAGAGTTTCCAATTTGTGGAACATAATTATTTTAGGCATGAAAACAAGACAGGGAAATTACTAGCAAATTTAATAAGGGGCAAAAAGAAGTAGAACTTACATAGAAAAACTTAAGACATCTCAAGGTACCTGGGCCATTAAAGAGGCTGAGGTTAGGGAGAATCTTCATTCATTTTATGAACAACTGTATACTGAGGATCGAACATGGGGAAAATTGGAGGAAGAACAGTGTTTTCAAAAATTGAAGCTACCGACACTGACCTTGCAACAATTAGAGATGTTAAACACTCACATTGCAGGAGCTAAGGTCATTAAAGACTGTAAACCAGGCAAAGCTCCTGGACCAGATGGGTTGTCATATGACTATTTTAAAATTTTACATACTCAGCTTTCTGGTCCCTTGTGCCAATTCTTTCAAAATGGTTTACATACCGGTCTTTTCCCACCTGATTTTAATAAAGCCTACATATCTGTGTTGCCCAAACCGGGTAAGGATGTGTCTCAGGCATCATCCTACCGGCCTATATTTTTGCTAAACTGCGATCTTAAACTGTTAGCTAACATATTGGCCGTCCGAATAAGTGCAGTTCTTCCATATTTAATTTCCTCACATCAAGTGGGTTTTGTCAAGAGTAGGTCAGCCAGCTCCCACATAGTAAATTTAACAATAGCAATGGCTTATTGTACTGCTAATCAACTCAACTCACCTGCAGTAAGTTTTGACTTGGAAAAGGCCTTTGATCAGGTGGCCTGGCCTTATTTATTTTCTGTCTTGGGTCGTTATGGTTTTACTGGTAATGTGCTTCAATATATCTCCCTTCTCTATACCAACCCTACATCATATCTTCTGGTTAATGGCTCTATTTCAAACCCCTTCAAACCACAACGAGGAGTTCGACAGGGGTGCCCATTATCTCCTCTTCTATATATTCTGTCCCTGGATCCGCTTTTACAGGTGATAGCAGATGATTGTATAATTAAAGGCCTGGATGTAAATGACACACTTTTAAAATAGCGGCATTTGCTGAGGATTTACTCATCTTCTTAACAGACCTGCACTTGTCCCTACAAAGGGTTTTGGACCACCAAACTAGGTTTGGATCTTTCTCCAGGTTAAAGGTAAACAGAGATAAATCTGAGGCTATGTCAGTTTATGGACATCTTCAGCAACGCTGGGGCCCAGGATTTCCGCTTCGTTGGTCAGATACCCATCTTAAATATTTAGGAGCCCTGATTCCTCCAGATATAAATAAGATTTATTGTTATAACGTTATGCCCATGCTGAAGAATCTAAAAGGTTGTCTGGAAGGTTAGTCACATTTACCTATTTCACTTACTGGCAAGATACACCTCTTCAAAATGAATGAAGTACCTAGGTGGTTATATTTATTTCAAATGTTGCCTGGGTGGCTACTCAAATCAGACCTGCAAGAGATATTAAGAGCCTTTAGGGCCTTTATATGGCAAGGGAGGAAAGCACGAATAGCACTTAGTTATCTACATGACCCATTACAGAATGGGGGATTAGCTTGTCCAGATTTTAGGAAATATAATCTGGTTTGTATGATGAGGCATTTTAAAGACTGATTTGCTGGGACCTCTTATCACTCTTCACAATCACATTTGCAAGCATGGTTTCAAGGATTTGTTTTACAGCTTTAATTCAAGTGCCTATGCATGCACTACCAGCTAAAATTAAAAAAATATATATTTTAGACTCTGGAAGAAGAGCTTGGGCATGTTTACAAACATATGGGGGATTTTGACATGGGGTGACACCGTGGTTACCAATATGTGGTAATCAGCAGTTTGAACCCGGACTAAACAACTCATTATTTAGACATTGGGCAGACAAAGGCTTAAAATATGTAGGGCAAATAATTAATTCCTCTCAATGCCATATCTACAGCTTTGCGTGTTGTGACCATCGGTCTACCACGGCTTCGCCCCGCCTACCTTACTCTTCTTGACGCTACTCTCGCTCACCTCGGACTACTGGGTGCCACGGCGTCTGTCTGCCGACCTCTCTGGCATCCCCGGACCGGCTTTGGTGCTGCTTCCTGCCATGTTCCTCCAAGGTACCATAGGGTACGCGCGCGCACACACCGCCCTCATCTTTATTTCCTCATTGGCGCGAACCTCGGGGGCATCTCCCTGAGATGATGACACGCTGCCCGGATATTTAAGCCTACCACTTTTGCTAGCTAATCAAGTTAGCAACACCTCGGTCTCTACGGATGGGATTCGTACCGGAGAACAAATCCAGCGTTCTCTGGAACTCTTACTGCTAACGGGGTGCCCACTTCTCGGGGGCCTCTTCTTCTTTTCAGGTGTTATCAGGAAACCGGTACTCGCTCCTCGAGGGCCCATGTTCCCTGAGTCGCTGCCTGCATCTACAAATCCTTTTTACTTGGAAGACTTCACTAACAGTATCCATCTGTGAGTACAACTACCATCTAGTCCACAGTACTGCTTCCCTGGAACCAGGTACTCCTCGAGGGCCTGCCCTCTGTTCCAGTGCCAGACCTCTCGTCTAGTGGAACCGCTGATGAGTACAATACCTCTGAGTCTCCCTGCTCTAAGGGATCAGGTACTCGCTCCTTGAGGGCCTGCTTTCCCTGTCTCCGAGCTTCTACTATTCTACCTGGGACTCTGTATATTTCTCATTGTATACTCATAATTCTCAGTCTCTTTCCACTATAGCACAGCCAAGCAGAGGATCCACTGTTCCAGCGCCCTGTGGGATACTCGCCCAGCCGGGCTCAACATCTACTACTCACTACTGCCACCTCTGGTGATTTCCAAAAACTGTTTATGTGTGTCCAGAGTCTAGCCTGACACCATGGTCCCTCACGGGACTGCCCCTTGTGGGCATGGTCAGCTGCCACAGTGTCCAAGGATCCACTCAAATACTAATAATCATAACTCCATGGATCCGGCTCAGCTCAATGCTTTGCAGGCCATTCCAGGCCTGGCCCTGTGCATGCCTGAACAACAAGACACATTGGAGAAACTCACTACTGAGTTTCATCAGCTGAACGCACAGAAGAATCAAGGCTCTACTTCTAGTAATGAAGGTCAGTTACCTGAAATAACTGTAAAGACTACTGTGCCTCTTGCTGCTCTAGTTCATTTCTCTGGAGAGATTCAGAGAACTAGAGGCTTTTTAAATCAGTGCTGCATGCATTTTGCATTACAGCCCTCTCACTTCCCTACAGCCTACGCCAAGACTACTTACATTCTATCTTATCTTGATGGAAGGGCCTTGTCTTGGGCCTCTGCGCTGTGGGAACTCAAAGATCCTATACTCCAGGATATTGATGGATTTATGGATTTGTTCAAATCCATTTTTGATGATCCTGCCCGACACACTGTTGCTGGTTCTGCTTTGGTGGACCTGAAGCAAGGCAACCGACCATGCTGATTTTGCTATAGAGTTTAAGGCTCTTGCTACTGAATTATTTTGGGATCCTAGATGCCTGAATACCCTCTTCAGAGCTTTGGATTCCCGCTTGAATGACGAGTTGGCTGCTCGTGAGACTTGACTCGCTGGATGAGCTAGTGGCCTTAGCTACTAGAATTGACCACCGGCTTTGTGATAAGGTGCAAGAACTCAAGCCTGGTAAAGGACCTGTTCAGAAACATAGAAACATAGAAATGACGGCAGAAGAAGACCGAACAGCCCATCCAGTCTGCCCAGCAAGCCACGCACTTTATTTTTTATTTTTTATTTTTATCTTTTTCCCTCACCCACCTGTCACTATTGGCTTCCAGTACCCTCCAGCCCTAATTCCCCTCCACCCCACCACCAATGCAGAGAGCAGCGCCGGATCTGCATCCAAGTGAACATCCAGCTCAATTAGGGGTAGCAACTGCTGCAACAAGCAGGCCACACACCTGCCCCATACTCTTACCCACCCCTATTTTGTTTTGTTTTTTTTGGAGATGGCAGCCCTCCATCCTTCCGCTCCGTGTAGGTGGAACACCAACCACTGGCCACTGGCATCCCGCTCCGTGAATGCCTCTGTGGCTACTGCCGCTCCGTGCAGTGTTTTGCTGCCTCCTCTTTATTCACGTCCTCTAGACTTGATGGACCCACAGTGTTTATCCCATGCCCCTTTGAAGTCCTTCACAGTTTTAGACTTCACCACTTCCTCCAGAAGGGCATTCCAGGCATCCACCACCCTTTCCGTGAAGAAATACTTCCTGACATTGGAAAGAAGTTTGTGCTAAGCCTGCACTCAGGATGGTCCCTGTAATGCCTGTTGCCAGTGGTGAAGAACCAATGCAACTTGGTCACAGTCACCTGACACCCAAAGAGAGAAGACTTCATGAGAGGAAAGGTTCGTGCATGTATTGTGGACAAGCTGGTCATGCAGTCCAAACATGCCCCATCTGTCCAGAAAAGCAACGGGCCTAAGTCCTGCAGGAGGACTTTTCTTAGGCCTTACTATGCCCTCTCCTCCACTCTCTCTCCCTGTCTCTATAATCTGCAGACCATTTGAATTCCAAACCCTTGCCCTTGTAGACTCAGGGGCAGGAGCTAATTTTATTCTATGATGACTTGTGGAACTTTTCAGGATTCCCCTCACCACCTTGAAGATTCCACTACTCCTATCGTCTATTCACAGAGAGCCGTTACCGGGCGATGTTACCAGTTGTAATGAACTGGTAGTCCTCCATACCTGAGCCCTCCATACTGAGTCAATCTCCTTCTTTGTGTTAGAGAAGGCCATGCACCCTATCGTTCTGGGATTACCCTGGTTGCAACTGCACATGCCACAATTCAACTGGGCTACATTGGAGCTCTTCCATTGGGGCCCAGAATGTCATGGCAAATGCTTAAAGGAGGTCTCTCCTATTCTCTGCATGCCTACACCTCCAGTGTTGCCAGGACTGCTGCCTCAGTATGCATCATTCCATGATGTTTTCTCCAAAAAAGCTTCTGATATCCTTCCACCACATAGATCTTATGACTGTGCCATAAGACTGAAACCTAATGCTGAACCTCCTAAGGGACGTGTCTACCCACTGTCAGCGGTAGAGAACAAGGCCATGTCCGAATACATCGAGGGAAACTTGCAAAAAGGTTTCATTAGACCATCTAAGTCTCCTGCGGGCACAGGCTTCTTCTTCGTGGGGAAGAAGGACGGTACTCTGCATCCTTGTATCAATTATCGAGGTCTGAATGAGATCACGATTAAAGACTGATACCCCTTACCTCTGATCTCAGAGCTGTTTGATCGACTTCAAGGAGCCAAAATATTCTCGAAACTTGACCTAAAGGGAGCCTACAACTTGGATCGCATCCGCGATGGCGATGAATGGAAAACAGCCTTCAACACTCGAGATGACCATTTCGAGTATTTGGTGATGCCCTTCGGCCTGTGCAACGCTCCCACTGTGTTTCAGAACATGATGAACGACATTCTACGGGACAAGTTGTATAAAAGTGTCATTGTTTACCTAGATGACATCCTGAAATTCTCACAGGATATGTCAACTCATCTAGCAGATGTTAAGCAGGTATTACTGAGACTTCGAGAACACCACCTCTACGCCAAGCTGTCAAAGTGCGAATTTCATAAGGAATCAGTGCCTTTCCTTGACTATATCGTATCTAAACAAGGCTTCCAGATGGATCCCCAAAAACTAGATAGTATCAAGAATTGGTCTGAGACAATTTTTGAGGTTCACTAATTACTATAGAAGCTTTATAAAGAACTACTCTTCTTTAAATGTGCCCTTAACTACAATGACACGGAAAGAGGCCTATGCTTTTAAATGGTCTGCAGAGGCCATTTCCGCGTTCGAGGATTTAAAGACTGCCTTTTCCACTGAGCCATGTCTACATCATCTGGACCCCAATAGACCCTTCATCATGGAGGTTGATGCTTCAGATGTTGGAGTAGGGGCCGTGTTAATCCAAACCGGAGGTTCCAAGGCCTTACATCCCTGCTCTTTCTTCTCGCAATGCTTTTCTCTTGCAGAGAAGAACTATGCGATCGGTGATAAAGAGCTTATGGCTATTAAACTGGCATTTGAGAAATGGTGGCCTTGGCTCAAAGGCGCACAACATCAAATTACAGTATTCACGGACCACAAGAATCTAGAGTATCTCGGTCATGCGCAACGTCTTAACCACAGACAAGCCAGATGGTCCTTGTTTTTTAATTGCTTTGACTTTGTGCTCAAATATCGCCCCGGAGACAAGAATACAAGAGCTGATACCCTGTTATGCTCTTTCCTCTCCAAGGATGTCCCTGAAGAACCTCAGCACATTATCAGCCCGAAGAAAGTCATCTTGGCAGCTACACATCTTGTGCCTGCTGGTAAAACATTCTGGTCAACGCCGTACCCTGCTGAAATTACAGAAGTACTATTGGTGGCCTACTATCAAGGAAGACACATATTCCTATGTAGCATCATGTTCCAACTGTACCAAGCATAAGCCTACTTCTGGTCAGCCATGGGGATTGCTCCAACCTTTTCCAGCTCCGGAACAGCCATGGACTCACATCGCTACTGACTTTGTAGTTGATTTACCTCTTTCTGGAGGAATGAATACCATCTAGGTCACAGTTGACCATTTTAGCAAGATGGCTCATTTCGTGGTGCTGCCTGGCTTACCCTCAGCCTTGGAGCTTGCAAAGCTCTTCATCGCACACATCTTTCACCTTCACAACCTACCGAAGCACATAGTCTCAGATAGAGGATCTCAATTCATGGCAAGATGCTAGAAGGCTTTGTGCAAGCTATTTGACATCTCTCTGGATTATACATCTGGCTATCATCCACAATCAAATGGCCAAACCGAAAGGATGAATAGAACCCTGAAACAGTTCATTCGGGCCTACGTGAGTTGCAGTCAGAATAACTGGGCAAGCTGTTACCATGGGCTGAATTCGCCATTAATTCTCATCCAGCATCATCCACTGGATCAACACCTTTTGAAGTGGTATATGGACCTTTACTTTTACCGCCACTTCCACTGAGTTCTCAGTGTTGTCCCTAGCAGCTCAATCCACTGCTGATGATATCCATCAATTATGGATTCAGACTAAAGAAATGCTAATTAAAGTGGGTAATCGAGCTAAGAAGACCTAAAGTGCCTGTGTTTCAACCTGGTGACAAAGTCTGGCTATCCACTAAGCACCTGAGACTGAAGTTACCCTCCACTCGATTTGCTACGCGTTACGTTGCACCATTTCCAATTCTCCGATGTCTTGGCAACATTACATATAGTCTGAAGCTACTGCCTGGATTGAAAATCTACAACGCATTCCATGTTTCACTTCTGAAACCACTCATTCTCAGTGAGTTGTCATCCAAGTCACCTGAACCATCTTCTATCAATGCAGAAGAAGACCTAGAATACAAGGTTGATGCCATTCTAGATGTCAGAAGATGTGGCAAGACTTGGGAATACCTTCTGTCTTAGGAAGGTTACAGTCCTGAAGAAAATTCTTGGGAGCCAAAGGCTGCGGCGGAGCGCACTGTTAACCCACGTTTGGACGTGTATTTTTGACGCGCTAGCTTTACCCCTTATTCAGTAAGGTGTAATAGCATTTCAAAAATGTGCATCCAACCCCCCTGAAACTAATAGCATCCGGAACATGCAAATACATGTTGATGGCCCTATTAGTTATTCCTGCACGATTCAGTAAGTAAAATGTACAGCCAAGCCACACATTTTACTTTCAGAAATTAGCGCCTACCCAAAGGTAGATGTTCATTTCTGCCTTCACTGGAAAAGTGCACAGAAAAGCAGTAAAAGTGCTTTTCTGTACACCCTCCAACTTAATATCATGGCGATATTAAGTCAGAGGTCCCAAAAGTAAAAAATAATTTAAAATAAAATATTTATTTATTTACTTATACAATTTCATAAATAAAATCATTATTTGAGTAATGTTGGTCAAGTCCAGGTGTATTATTGAGTTACTATCGCTTTGAAATATTACTTCTTAAATGTAGGATTGAATAAATAATATAGGATTGAATAAATAAAATAAAAAAAATGTAAAAATCGGTCTGCGGCTCATGGGTTGAAAACCAGACGCTCAATTTTGCCGGCGTCTGGTTTCCGAACCCGTGGCTGTCAGCGGGTTTGAGAACCGACGCCGGCAAAGTTGAGTGTCAGCTGTCAAACTTGCTGACAGCCGTCGCTCCTGTCAAAAAAGAGGTGCTAGGGACACGCTAGTGTCCCTAGCGCCTCTTTTTCGCGTGGGCTATTTGTATGCTTATTTGTATGCGGACCGATACTAAATCGTGCGCACAGGAGAGTGGCCTTTGCGCACGCCGGGAGAGCAGGCACTCACCTGCTCTCCCATGACTTTTACTGTATCGGCCCATTACTTTGTAAAACTAACTAGAAAAATGCCTAAGAAAAAAAAAAAGCAATGCAAAAAAATCAATTTTTCAAAAATTAAAAGAATAAAAAGTTATTAATAAAAATTATCCCCCTTCAAAGTAAGGTCTCCACAATTAAATTTAGCTAGAAAAACTTACCTGTTGTAGTTTAGCTCCTCCAATAAAGGAAGATTAGTTCTTAGCTGTGGTGACCTCTATGCAGAGCTCAGATTCTGATCCAATTAACACAGATAATGAGTTCCTTACAACTCCCAAGCTTCAAAGTAAAAGCTGTCCCTTTGAACCACTAAATCCAAAGGCAGAAAAAAAAAAAGACACTAGAGCAACGCAACCCCTTCCATTCTACTCTTCCTTTTTTAAAACTAATGAGAAAAAATGCTTAAGAAAGAAAAGCAATGTAAAAATTCCTTTTTCAAAAATTAAAAGAACAAAAAGTTAATAATAAAAATTATCCCCCTTCAAAGTAAGGTATCCGCAGTTGAATTTAGCCAGAAAAACTTACCTGTTGTAGTTTAGACCTCCTGGTTGTATCTCACTGCATGCATTCTTATTTCCCTAAGAAAACATCCATAAGAAGGGTCATGCTGGGTCAGACCAAGGGTCCATGGAGACCAGCATCCTGTCTCCAACATGGCCAGCCTGGATCTTAATGAAGAACGTGGCAGATCCCAAAGAGTGGATCCATTTCTTGCTGCTCAATCCCAGGAATAAGCTGTGGCTTTCCCTAAGTCTACCTGGCTAATAATTGTTTACAGATTTTTCTTCCAGGACCTTGTCTAATCCCCTTTTTAAACTCAGCTATGTTAGATGCCTTGACCACATCCTCCAGCAACAAATTCCAAGGCATAATTGTGTGATGAGTGAAAACAATACTTTCTCAATTTTTTTAAAAAGTCTGCTATCAATCTGAGCCAGTCTTTAGTTTTTAATCATTTGGGGATTTGTCATCCAACTATTTAATTAGAAAAAGCAGAGCTATAGATCCTAGCAATCTGAAAGATATGAGATGAAAAATCAAGATTGCCTCAGTTTAAATCCCTTCAGCTGCTAGAGCACTTGAATATCTCCTTACTGTCTAACGTTGCCATGCATAAAGAGACTGAAGGAACTAATGATGCACTCTCTAGATGAAAGAAGGGAAAGGAATTTATGATACAAATATTCAAATATCTATCAGACATCCAAAAGATGCTGGAAGCAAGCATTCTGAAGAGAATGAAAAGTTCAAGGACAAGGGAAGGAAGCTCAATACAAAGGAAAGAAAGCAGCTTTTTTATTGGCAGGGTGATGGATACCTGGAAGAGATCTCGAGTAAAGGCAGTGAGAGCCAAAACAGTAGTAGAATTCCAGCACGCATGAAACAAGGAGAGAGAGGGGAGACAATCATGGTCATATAGTGCAAGCCTGAATGAGGCCACTAACACATGGGAAGACCCGCTAGTTAGAACATCAGCTCCCTAGTGACCATATTCCTTTTTCCTGCTAATTTGCCCAATTTACAATATTTTTCTGGATTTTGTATAGTGAATTATGCCAAATTGACATACTTCCTGATTGTCACCAAGTTCTGCAATAATTTCAAACTTTTGAATGGTTTTACACATTGCCACAAAAACCAAATAAAATTTAAATGTTTTAGGTAGGACCATGACAGGCAGTAAGGGATAACACCTGCCCTACTGTAATATGAAGGGTGGGAAGAAGAAAACATTTCATTTTGCTTTTCATTTCATTTTTGGAGTTTTGGTTTCCCACAAATTTCGTTTTGTCTAATGTTTATTTTGTTTATATTGTAAAAAAAAAAATAAAAAATCCCCAAATAAATATTAAAAATACAAACAACCCGAAAAAACAAAACAAAAAAGAAACAAACAAAAAGAAATGGGGCCTCCTGAGGCTTCCCAAGGCCTCCCATAACCCCACCCATCTGTCCCATCTGAGAAAATGCCAGGGACAGGATTTGAGCGCATGAAGATAATACAATCACACTCTGATATATATATTTTTTACCACAATCTTTATAAAATTAATTTTAATGTGCCTGTTAAATTGTTTTCTGAGGCATTACTAATGTTTTTGTAGTAAATCATTACTGTACATTCAGCACAATGTAAATAATTGCTCTTCTTGCTGTTGAGTTACTTATGCTTTGTTCGTCCTCTTCCCCCAGTTCCAGCACCTGAGTACCCCTGTTTTACTGTAACTTCTGCTTCTCTTCGCTTTGTTAATATCTAAGGTTATTGTACCCCCGTTCCATGTAAACCGACGTGATATGATTGTATCATGAATGCCGGTATAGAAAAGCAACAAATAAATAAATACATTTAGACTTTGGGCAAGTTGTTCTCCCTATTAAAAATAGATATATGTTTGAATGAAGAAATGCTTCTGAGAAAATGGTGAAAATTGATATTATTCCATTCAGATTTTTGAATCTGCCTATTTGGAATGACAATTCTGGTAGTTAATTGATACTGATCTTGGTGGTAAAAAAAAAAATGTGATGGATTGATCATGGAAGTAAATCAAGCAAAGCAGTCTAATTTTCTAACCACTAGAAGTAATTTTAAAAGGAGTTACATGTGTAAATGTAACATACCATCATAGCAATTGTAAAAAGGCATTTATGCAGGTAAAGTGCTCTTACACACGAATAACTTATGGTCAATTCATAGAAATATAGAAACATAGACAATGACGCAGAAAAGGTCCAACCGGTCCAAAATGATAAGGGGAATGGAACAACTCCCCTATGAGGAAAGACTAAAGAGGTTAGGACTTTTCAGCTTGGTGTTGAAGCAGAGAGCAATGTCAGAGTTACATTAGAAGTATCAGGCTTACTGGTTAAGGGTAGTAATTGCCACACCAGCAAGTTACCCCCATGCACCCTTTTTTTCATTTCCATCCTCTAACCTTTAGGGATCCACAGTGTTTATTCCATGCCCCTGTGAAATATTTCACAGATTTAGTCTTCACCACCTCCTCTGGAAAGGCATTCCAGGCATCCACCACCCTCTCTGTGAAGAAATATTTCCTGACGTTGGTTTTGAATCATCCTCCCTGGAGTTTCATTACATGACCCCTAGTTCTATAGATTTTTTCCAATGGAAAAGGTTTGTTGATTATGCATCATTAAAACCTTTCAGGTGTCTGAAGGTCTGTATCATATGCCCCTGCATCTCCTTTCTTCCAGGGCATACATATTTAAGTTCTTCAGTCTCTCCTCATAAGTCAATTGATACAGAACCCCACCATTTGTCAACCTTCTCTGGACTGCCTCCATCCTGTCTCTGTCTCTTTTGAGATATGGTCTCCAGAACTGAACACAATGAGGCCTCACCAAAGACCTATACAAAGGGATTATCATCTCTTTTTTCTTAATAGTTATTCCTCTCTATGCAGCCCAGCATTCTTCTGGCTTTAGTTATCACCTTGTCACAATGCTTCGCCATCTTCAGATTGATAGAAAGTATCTCCCCAAGGTCCCTCTCCTGCTCCATGCACAACAACCTTTCACCCCTCATCACATACAACTCTTTTAGATTGCCACACCCCAGATGCATGACTCTGCATGTCTTGGCCATAAGTTCAACCACTGTTCAAGCTTCTTTAAATCACTTCTCATTCTCTCTACTCCTTCCAGTGTGTCCACTGTATTGCAGATCTTAGTATTATCTGCAAATAGACAAACTTTACATTCTATCCCTTCCGCAATGTTGCTCACAAAGATATTGAACAGGACCAGTCCCAACACCAATCCTTGCATTTTCTCTTCAGAGTAGGTTCCAATTACCATTAAATGCTGTCTTCTATCCTTCAACCAGTTTGTAATCCATGCCACCACAGTTGGCACTCAATCCCAAGCTTCTCATTGTATTCACAAGCCTCCTATGCAGGACCATATCAAAAGCTTTGCTGAAATCTAAGTAGATCACTTTGAATGCTCTTCCTTGATCCAATTCTTTAGTTACCCAATCAAAAAATTAAATCCGATTTATCTGACAGGACCTTCCCCTGGTGAATCCATTCTGCCTCAGGTCCAGCAATCCTCCTGATTGTGGATAGTTCACTATCCTGTCCTTCAGCAGAGTCTCCATTAATTTTCCCACCACCGAGGTGAGGCTAACTGGCCTGTAGTTTCCAGCCTCCTTTCTGATCCCACTCTTGTGAATCGGGACCACCACCGTGCACCCATTGGCAAGCAAGCAGAGGTACGCCTAATTTTATATCATGCGTGCAAGTACGCGCCTATCATTTAAAATATCCCTGGCATACGTACGTGTGCAGCCTTTATGCAAGTATTTTAATAACATGCTCACACAAGTGACCGTATGGAGAGAGAGAGAGATGACACTCTATATCAGTAGTTCTCAACCTTTTTTCTGTCGGGACACACCTGATAGATGGTTCTCACATGCGTGACACACTGAACTCATGACAGTCACAAGGCTAAATGTAAATGAACACTTTGCATCCACAGGAACTCCACCCCCACCCTCGACCCTCAGCAATGGGTATAAAGCATAACTAGAACATTCCCCATACAATTCACCATACAAAAGAAATATTTTGGTGTTATCTCATTAACAGCAACACAAACTGCCTCTACTTCCAGGCACAATAGCCCTACTTATAAAAAGACAGCAGTTCACCACCAATGCATGCCCAAAGGAGAAAACACAATAAATAAGGTGAGGTAGTTTACTAGCCTACATGCTAATTATAAACCTCACCTCGGTCATACGCACGAAATCGACCTTCACCAAATATAGAAAGACCACAAATTACAAATATGAAGACAGAAACTGGAACAGAAACCTAAAAAAGCCACTGTGCATGCGGTACAAAACTGGAGAAATGGAAACAGAAATTTAGCACCTAACATACCAGGATCTGCAATAATGCACACAAACTAATCTGCACAAAGTTACACCTGCATTATGGCATGTACTCAAAGGGGCCGATTTTCAGAGCCCTGCTCGCGTAAATCCGCCCAAAACCGGGCGGATTTACGCGAGCAGGGCCCTGCGCGCCGGGAAGCCTATTTTACATAGGCCTCCCGGCGCGCAGAGCCCCGGGACTCGCGTACGTCCCGGGGTTCTCGGAGGGGGGCGTGTCGGGGGGGCGGGGCCGGAGCGCGCGGCGTTGCGGGGGCGTGTCGGCAGCGTTTTGGGGGCGGGTACGGGGCGTGGCTACGGCCCGGGGGCGTGGCCGCGCCCTCCGTACCCGCCCCCAGGTCGCGGCCCGGCGCGCAGCAGGCCCGCTGGCGCGCGGGGATTTACGTCTCCCTCCGGGAGGCGTAAATCCCCCGACAAAGGTAAGGGGGGGGTGTAGACAGGGCCGGGTGGGTGGGTTAGGTAGGGGAAGGGAGGGTAAGGTGAGGGGAGGGCAAAGGAAAGTTCCCTCCGAGGCCGCTCCGATTTCGGAGCGGCCTTGGAGGGAACGGGGGGAGGCAGCGCGGCTCGGCGCGCGCAGGCTATACAAAATCCATAGCCTTGCGCGCGCCGATCCAGGATTTTAGTGGATACGCGCGGCTCCGCGCGTATCTACTAAAATCCAGCGTACTTTTGCTTGAGTCTGATGCGCAAGCAAAAGTAGGCTGATCGCGCTTCTTTTAAAATCTACCCCAAATAGAATAACCCTGCCTATGAAAAGGCAGCACTACAAACATTAAGCCAGGCCCTAAACACCAATACACCTCCAATTAGGAAAACAGAAAAAGCCAAGCTGCTATAGATCCCCACCCAGAAATAATTGTAAAACTAAGTGAATGTTTCAAAACAGCTGATGAACAGAATAATATCTAACTATTAAAAATTCTTCAAACACCAATAAAATATTTCAAAACAGCAGACTTAGTTTTTGGGTACTTGCCAGGTTCTTATGGCCTGGATTGGCCACTGTTGGAAACAGGATGCTGGGCTTGATGGACCCTTGGTCTGTCCCAGTATGGCATGTTTTATTGTTCTTATGTTCTTACCCAATAATTAAAATCACAGTCAATCAAGAAAAATGAACTTAAAAAACCACCTTTACTTAACCTCTCCAGTAGTTCTGCTACTCCCTTCCCTTGGAGGCCTCACCAGAAGCAGCAGTAGCTACTGAAGCTGTTTTCAATTCATAGTCCTCTTCCTTAGGGACCACTACCAGTTGCTGTCTTTCTCTCACACACAGCAGTCACACCCACAGGACCAGTTTCTGTCTCTCACACACCAATCATCTCCCTGACCAATCTCTCCCCCCCCCCCCCCCCCCACACACACCAGTCACCTCCCTGATCAGTCTTTCTCACACATATACACATCACCTCTCTAACCAGTCTCGCTCAATCACAGAATGTTCTCTTTATCTCACTTACACACAGGTTGTCACACGCATGCTCTCTCTATTTCACTTAACACACAGGCTCTCAATCACACGCATGCCTCCTCTCTCTCTCACAGCCACAGCCAGCCAGAAACATGCTCCATCTCTCTCTCACACACACAGACAGAAGCACTCTCCCTCTATCGCATAGACACCACATACGCACACATACATACAGAAGCATCATACCTCTCTCACATGCAAACCACATACCCAAGAACCCTCCCCCCACATACATATCACACAGACACAAAGCACCCTACCCCTTCACATACACACCATAGATACACACAAACAAGCACCCTCCCTGTCTCTCTCTCTCTCACACACACACACACACAGAAGCACCCTCCTTCTCTCACATACATACCTACACAAATGTACCCTCATGATCTCAAATACAAACATACACACACCAGCCCCCAGCTGAACAGCTCCAGTCTTCGACCCTGCTAGCATGGTCTCCGGTGGTGGCCAGCACTCTGATCTTCGGCCCCGCCAGGAGCACGAGACACACCTGACGGTGCTTGAGGACACACTGGTTGAGAATTGCCGCTCTATAAATCTCCCACTGTAAGGGAAGCACTTTCAACTCAGGGTAGGTTTTGGGGGGTCGGTGTTACAAGGATCTACGGACCCTTGTGCCGTAGGCAGACCAATGTAACACCACTCCCCCTGCCAAAACCTACCCTGAGTTGAAAGTGCCCCTCTTACAGTAGGAGATATATAGAGTGTCAAATTGTTTCTCTAACAACAGGGTCAGTACAAGAATCTCTTGCACCCTAGGCAGATCAAAATGCAATGCTGCCCCCCCTCAAACCCACCCTCAGTTGATTATGATTCTCTGACAGTGTTAGATATATAGAGTTATGGTCACCTTCTTACAGTGCTCTCTTTCTCTCTCTCTCACACACACACAAGTGAGCACTCTGGGACTTCTTTTGCCTCTTTCTCATTTTGAAAATGGCACCCTTGGGTGTCCTGGATGTTGCTGTCGGGGCGGAGGTAGTGAACCCTTGGGCCAGCCTGATGGAGTAGGAGGTTGGTAAGGATGAGAACTCCTCTGAGGCAGAAGGCCGGGAGGCGGTGGCAGATGACTCGTGACTGGTGTCTTCGCCCTGGAAGCCAGCGGACCCCCCGAGAGGAGCTCATGAGGTCCCGGCCGCTGGGACTTAGGAGATCCTTGGGAAGACTGGAGGCGACTTCACCCTGGAAGCCAGCAGACCCCCCGAGAGGAGCTCTTGAGGTCCCGGCCACTGGGACTTAGGAGATCCTTGGGAAGACTGGAGGCGACTTCACCCTGGAAGCCAGCAGACCCCCCGAGAGGAGCTCTTGAGGTCCCGGCCACTGGGACTTAGGAGATCCTTGGGAAGACTGGAGGCGACTTCACCCTGGAAGCCAGCGGACCCCCCCGAGAGGAGCTCGTGAGGTCCCGGCCACTGGGACTTAGGAGAATGGAAGAGGCAATGAGAGATACCGGTCCGGGGTCGAGGCAGGAAGCAAACACGGAAGTCAGGAACAAGGCGGGGGTCAGGAGCCAAGAAGACAAGTGAGGTCCGGAACATGGAATCCAGAGCAGGAGCCGGGAACCCAAACCTGGAACAGAGGTCAAGGTCCAAGAGAGGAGCAGGGATCCGAGGCGGCAGCCAGTAATTGAGGAAAGAGCCAAGGTTCAAACAGGAATACAGTCCAGCAGGAACAGAAGCAGGCACTGCAGCAAGTCAAGCACTTGTTGCAAGGCGATTTGGGAGAGGCAGTCGCCGGCTTATATACAAGCCAGCGTCTGATGTCACTTTAGGGGCGGTCCTTGGTCCGGCAGGAAAAGCCCTTTAAAACAGGCTTCCCTGCGCGCGCGCGCGTGCCCAGGAGGGGCGGAGCCTCCTCAGAGAGCTCGGCGGCGTCTCCCTTGTGGAGACGCCGCTGCGACCAGGCCCGAGCAGGCCCAACACCCCGCGCTTCCGGGCAGGGAGCTGTCGGCAGCCCCGCGCAGCCTTGGAGCCACTGCGAACCGCGCTCTCCTCGCTCTCGGCCCTGAGGTAAGGACCTGGTCGCAGTGCTTGCGACCGGGATGGCAACACTGGAGGCATTCTCTCTCTCTCTCTCTCTTCCCCCCCCCCCCCCGCACGGTTTTCAGGACCCCTCTGGTTTCTCATCCTGCCAACCCATGCACATGGGGCTGTTTTTGCATGAGCAACACTTTTAAAATCTACCTGTCAGAACCGAAAAATGAAAAAAAGTTAAATTTTATATAGCTATTTTATTATGAAGAAAACTTCACTAATGTGTCTAATTGGAGAATGGATTCATAAATAATGAAATATTTTTTTGGTCTTTACAATCAGGATAGCAAAGTCAGTAAGAGGCATGGAGGAACATTTTAAACCTGTTTTAAACTTTTTGATTCATCTGGGCCATGTCAATTCATTGGGTTTGGATTTAATTAAAAGCATTGAGGTATAGAGAAAACACTGCAGTTCCATTCATTTTGCTGATACTTCATAGACTTTTATTGGTTTGTGTAGGCTTCATTAAATGAAGTAGAAGTCCATTGGTTTCTGTAACTTTCCACTGAATTTCTATAAACTTACATTGGTTTTGCATAGATTGCAAATAATTTAAATAAACTGTCATTAAATTTAAATTGGATTACAAAGAAAATGATTATTCATATATAATACACATCACTATAAATTAATTATATATCAATATCACATTGTACTATTTAATTATATTTAATCCAATATTAAATATAACAGAACCTTCATAATCTAATATTGAATTTTTATTTAATATATATAAACAGATTTAAAAGAATAACTCCCTTGGGGCTGTTGCTGAATATTGGTTAGAGTGCTCAGGATCATAAATTAAAATTTACAACGTTTTTTAAGGTAATACAATGTTTAGAAATTTTACAGTCCCATGAAAACTTTAAGTAGCTTAAATATTTCACTAAAGTGTTACTTAGTGATTATTTAGCAAAGTAGCAAATGTCAAAACATTATGTACATAAAACTTAGCATATACAGAATGTATGTAAGTAGCATCTACTTGTGTATTATATATTTTATAAGAGTAGAAAATATGCACATATTTTCCCTTTCACAATCACATATACACATGTAAGAAAGGGGATGTCTAGGGTGTTCTGGGGTGGAGGCCAACATTTATTTATGCATGTCAGTTGCTATGTTTAAAGGCATTTATGCACGTGGATTTTCCAGCTTACTTGGATAACTTTGCACCTGCTAATTATCTGACATAAATTATATTAAACATGTTTATTGTCTAGTTCTGACTGGTTGAGAGGTCTGGATGAACTGGAGGGCATTCAGACTGAAGAACCAGGAAGTCTCAATGTCTGGTGGAAGGACTGGATAAACTGGTGGACTAATTGGTAAAACTAGTAATTTCTTTGATGCATGCATAAGAACAGAGGAACATAAGTGTTGCCATGCTGGATCTGGTCCAAGGTCCATCAAGCACAGTGTCCTGTTTCAACAGTGGCCATTCCAAGTCACAAATACCTGGCAGGATTCCTAAGTTCAGTGTGTTCATCCCAGTAATAAGCAGTGGAAATAATTGTTTATGGATTTTTCTTCCAGGAACTTGTCCAAACCTTTTTTAAACCCATCTACACTAACAGCTTTTATCGCATCCTCGGCAACAAATTCCAGAGTTTATTTATGCATTGAATAAAATATATTTTCTCCTATTCGTCTTAAATGTATCATCTAATAAATTCATTGTCATGTACCCTAATTTTTATATTTTTTGAAAGCATAAACCAAAGATTCATGTTTACCCATTCCAATCCACACATTAAAGTGGAAGGAAGGCTAAACAACTACAAGCATGGTTAAAAGATGAAGTAAAAGAGACTATTTTAGCAAAAAGAACTTCTTTCAAACACTGGAAAAAAGGATCCATCTGAGGAAAATACAAAACAGCAAAAACATAGGCAACAGATATAAAACATTGAAAAGGTGAGCTAAAAGAGAATTTAAAAAGAAGCTGGCCTCATAATAAAATCTTTTTAAAATATATCTGAAGTAGAAAGCCGGTGAGGAAGTTGTTTGGATTGATCAAGGGATTAAAGGGGCATTTAGGGAAGATAAGGCCATCGTGGAAAGACTGAATACATTCTTTGCTTACTGTATACTGAAGAGGATGCTGAGGAGATACCTGTGCTGGAAACTGTAATCAGTGGTGATGATTTGGAAGAATTGAAACAAATCATGATGAAGCTGGAAGATGTAATAAGGTAGACTGACAAACTAAAGAGTAACAAATCACTCAGACCAGATTGCATACATGCCAAAGTTCTGAAAGAACTGAATAATGAAAGTATAGATCTATTACTATTCATTTGTAGCCTATCATTAAAATTATCTGATACAAATATTGAAAATACCTGAAAAATCTATGCCAGGTATAATAAAAGCATTCTACTTGGGAGGAAAAAGAAGTGAGGTAGATCAAGATCTAAAAAGTACAAGTGATAAAAGAACTGAGAATATTGTGGATTCCATTGATATATCAGATTTTTTGCAAAAATCTCAAGAAGAGATAGAAATAAAGATAAGAGGAACTTTGTTAGTTCAAGTAGCATTTTCAACTGATAAAGATATTATTATGAGAGCCTTTTTCAGAAATAGAACATCTACTTATTATGGGCAAAAAGTCTGGATTTTTCCAGATTTAATAAGAACTACACAATTGCGAAGAAAAACTTTCCTTCAGTACAGAGAGAAAGTTGTTGAGAAAGTAGGTCAATTTAATTTGAAATACCCTTGCAAATGTATTGTAAAATTGAATGGGAATAACTATGTATTTACTGATCCTATAGGACTACAGAGCCTTTTTGCACAATAATGACCGGTATAGTGTATAAATTAGGGATCTAAATAATGTAAATGTGCCTATTGGTCCGTTTAAATAGTGACATCTTACACTTCTTTTCCTTGTTTACTGAGTAAAGCTATCTCGGCGATTTCCTTGTTAAATTGCTATATTATACTATTTGTTCAGTATATCATTCTCAGTTCAATTTCAATATTGTTTTTATTTGTTGTAATATTGTGAGAACAATAAAAAAATAAAAAAAAATCATCTGTTGCACCCAGAGACTAGAGGGTGACCAATGTAGCCCCAATCTTTAAAAAGGGCTTCAGGGGTGATCCAGGAAACTATAGACTGGTGAGTTTGTGCCAGGAAAAATCGTGGAAACTCTTCTAAAGAACAAAATCACAGAACATATAGAAAGACATAGTTTAATGGGACACAGCCAGTATGGATCTACACAAGAAAAATCTTGCCTCACCAACCTGCTACTTTTTTTTGAAGGGATTAATAAACGTGGATAATGGTGAGCCAGTGGATATGGTGTATTTGGATTTTCAGAAGGCATTTGAGAAAGTGCTAGAGATGTGAATCGCTTCCGATTCCAGTTCGATTCACATCGTTAATTTTTTTTGTGTGGCCCGATCGCGGTTTTGTTTATCGGCTGCGCCTGAGCCGATAAACAAAAAAAACCCACCCGACCCTTTAAAACTGTTCCCTTAACTCTCCCCACCCTCCCAACCCCCCCCCCAAAACTTTTTACAAGTACCTGGTGGTCCAGTGGAAGTCCCGGGAGCGATCTCCTGCTCTTGGGGCCATCGGCTGCCACTAATAAAAATGGCGCCGATGGCCCTTTGCCCTTAGCATGTGACAGGGTATCCGTGCCATTGGCCAGGCCCTGTCACATGGTAGGAGTAATGGACAGCCGGCTCCATCTTTAAAAATGGCGCAGGCCATCCAGTGCTCCTACCATGTGACAGGGGCCGGCCAATGGCACTGATACCCTGTCACATGGTAAGGGCAAAGGGCCATCAGCGCCATTTTGATTAGTGGCAGCCGACGGCCCGAGAGCAGGAGATGGCTCCCGGGACCCCCACTGGACCACCAGGTACTTGTAGTTTTGGGGGGGTTCGGGAGGGTGGGGGAAGCTAAGGGAACAGTTTTAAAGGGTCGGGGTGGGTTTAGAGATTGTTTTGGTGTGCCGTTTTTCCCGCCCTCCCCCAAAACGATAAGAGAACCCCAGGAACAAAATCATGGGGTTCTCTTATCTGGAGCCCCTGATTTATGGCGATTTTGAAAATATCGTCCGATATTTTCAATCGTCCGAAGCCCGATCCACATCCCTAGAAAGTGCCTCATTAGAGACTCCTGAGAAAATTAAAAAGTCACGGGATAGAAGGCAATGTCCTAATGTGGGTTGCAAACTGGTTAAAAGATCGGAAACAGAGAGTAGGACTAAATGGTCAGTTTTCTCAGTGAAGAAAGGTAAGCAGTGGAGGGCCTCAGGGATCTGTACAGGGACCAGGGCTGATGCAAGGGTGTGAAACACCCTAGGTGAACCTTAGAGCCTTGCACCACCTCCACCTCCATCCCCACCCATTCCCTCCCCCTGGGGCATCTTCTCTGTTTTCTTCTGCTAGTAGTAGTAGATGGGCTCTTTTGGTAGCCCTGACTGGCCTCTCTCCTCTTTTCTTTAGCCACCACCAGCAGCCAGGGGTTCATGCTGGTGAGTTTGCTGCCCCATGAAGTGCCCTGCGCGCATAAATCTGGCCGGATTTAGGCGTGCAGGGCTTTTAAAATCCGGCCCTCTGTGTTTGCAGGTTATAAAATAGCAACTTAAGAGGTGAATTTTAAAAGCTTGGCGCGTGACAAAATCAGGAGATGTGCACACATGTAGGACATGCTCATGTCCTCTCAATTTTTAAAGCCACCTATGTGTGCACACATCTCCTAATACATGAATGTCTCCCTTTGAATGAAAAAAAGGGCATGGTGTGAGAGGGACATGGGCATTGGGGGGGGGGGGGGGCAAGAGATGTGCCCTCAAGTACCTACATATCTGGGCGTGTGCCCAGGTCTGGTGCCACATAACTTTACTTCTGTTATGGAGGAGATGTAAATTAAAAAAACAAACAAACAGGCATCTGTGAGGGATCTGAGGGTCTTGGGTATCTGAGGGGAGTGCAGGCTAGACTCAGAACCAGGGGGGTTTGGAGGACCTAGCTCTAGGCTGGATGAATTGGTGGACGAATTGGGGAAACTAGTCATGGTGTGGACATGCTTCTGTTGGAAAATTCCCCCCCTTGCGCGGCTGAAGGCTGACTATGCGTGGCTGTGCGCACCCACTTGCAAAAATGGGTGCACACATACGTGCACCTAGGCTGTTTTACAACCTATGCACGTAGGTGCAATTGTGTTATAAAATTGGTGTGTCTCTGGGTGTGCGCCGATGCACACGTGTACATATGCGCCTGCATGCCCGTTTGAAAGTGACCGTCCCTGTGCATAAATGTTGGCCCTGCCCAGGAATGCTCTTGATCCTCCATTAACGTGACCCTTTTTTACAAGAGCATATTTATTAACTCACCAGTACATGCGTGTGCATGTGCGAGGTTTATAAAATTTCACTAGATTGAATATGCACTATGGGGCGGATTTTAAAACCCCTGCGCGCGTAAATCCTTCTGGATTTACGCGCGCAGGGCCCTCGCGCGCCGGCGCGCCTATTTTGCATAGGCCGCTGGCACGCGTAAAGCCCCGGGACGCGCGTAAGTCCCGGGGCTTCCTGTCGGGGATGTGGCGGGGGCGTGGTGGGATGACGCGGCGTTTAGGGGGCGGGGCGCGGCATTTCGGGGGCGGTGACGTGGGCATGGTTTCGACCCGGGGGTGTTCCGGGGGCGTGGCCGCGGCCTCTGGAACAGCCCCCGGGACCGGACCACGGAGCGGGGCAGCCAGCCCGCGCACCAAAGGTAAGGGGAGGGGGTTTAGATAGGGCCAGGGGGGTGGGTTAGGTAGGGGAAGGGAGGGGAAGGTGGGGGGAGAGCGAAGGTAAGTTCCCTCCGAGGCCGCTCCGAAATCGGAGCGGCCTCGGAGGGAACAGGCAGCGCGCGCTGGGCTCGGCGCGCGCAGGTTGCACAAATGTGCACCCCCTTGCGCGCGCCGACCCCGGATTTTATAAGTTACGCGCAGCTACGCCCGTATCTTATAAAATCCACCAGGCGCGTGCACCTGGTGGATTTTATAAGTACGCGCCTGGTGCAGGTCCGTGCACCAGACACGTACTTTTGTTCGCGCCTGGTGCACGAACAAAAGTACGCGTTCGCGCAAGTATTTAAAATCTACCCCTATGTGTCAGTAACTTTTAAACGGGTGTAATGCACACATGTGAGCGAATTTGTCGGCCCTTGCTTAGGGATGTGGCCATTTTATAACATACATGTGTATATGTTTGCGTTATAAAATAGCCTGACCACACGTAGATGTGCACGCAATTTTAAGTGGATGCTCGCCTATGTGTTCAAATGCCTCTTCTACCACATAAGTGGGGGGATTTTAAAAGACACGCGCGCTGATGCCATTTCCTGATTTACCAGTTCATTCCCAGTTCTCCCAGGTAAGGAATAGGACTTCCAAACCCCCCTAATTTAATAGGCTCCATTCTCCCCTGTTAGCCCCGACCCTTAAAATCCTCCAATCTATTTATCTTTTTTTAATCACTTGCACATAATCTACAGCAGAAGTAAAGTTACGCACCAAGGGACCCTGGCACATGAGCATGCGCGTAAATATTTACAAGTAGATTTCAATGTGAAATCTAGGAATGTCAATGCCCTGCCCAGACCTCGCCCATGCTCCACCCCTTCTTTGTAACTTTTCATTGGTGTGTGTAGTGGGAAATACACGTGTACTCGGGCGATTTTAAAATATAGTCAGTGCGCACCAGTCCAACTTGTGCGCATATCTCCCGCTTTTAGAGCGTGCCGGGCTTTTAAAATTCACCTTTTTGTGTGTGCATCCTCTAATTTGTACATGTTCATCTTTTTAAAATTCATCTTTTTGAGTATAGCCACTGCTTATCATTGCTTGATAACAGCCTGGGATCTGTTTACTGCTTGGGATCCTGTCAGGTACTTGTGACCTGGATTAGCCACTGCTGGAAACAGGATACTAAGGTTGATGGACCCTCGGTATGACCCAGTATGGCAATTCTTAAGTAAAATAGTTGGAAAAGTACATGCATTCAATGCATTGATGTAACCTTTTTCAATGTAGTGCAAGCATTCACTACGTATGTTGTGGGACAGAGATTCATTTATTTTATAAAATGCATATATATTGGGGCAGATTTTCAAAAGGTTTTGCACGCCGGGCCTATTTTAAAAAGGCTTGGCGATGCGCGTAAAGCCCCGGGATGCGTGTAAGTCCCGGGGCTTGCAAAAAGGGGCAGGGAGGGGGCGGGTAGGGGCGATCCGGGGGAGCAGGGCGGAGTCAGAGGCTCCCGGCACTTGTGCAGTAAAGCCACATAGATGCATTTGCGCACACATGTGCACATCCATATAAAAACTGCTTATTTTATATCGTACACGCATATTTGCACGTATGATATAAAATGGCCACATCCATTAGTGTGAGCTGGCATATGCATTTTTATGTGTGCCCGCACAGCTATTTCAAAGTTACCATCCCAAATGCACTGAATCCACGTATATCAATGCATTGAATGCAGGTATTTTTCCTACCTATTTTAAAAATATGCGTTTGTATATTTTACGAGCTAAAGGACTTACACATGTAAGTTCTAATTTACATGCAGAAGTCAGACAATTTTAAAACATGCCCGTGTCAAGGAAATTACAAGTTTTACCAATTAGTGCACCTGTTTGTCCAGTCCTTCTCATCATCATTGAGACCCTCCTGAGCCCCCTCCAGTTCACCCAGTCCTCTCACCAGTCAACAGTTCAGAATAGATGTGTTTAATATCACATGCCAGATAATTAGTAGCCGTAAAAATATGTGAGTAAGTTGGCAAATGGATGTACGGGTCTTTGAAGGTAGAAGCTTATGCACATAAGTTTTGGCCCTGCCCTGGAATGGTTCTAGATCACCCTTTTTTTTTTTTATAGGCGCTTATATGTGTTTGAAATAGAAAATACGGGCATATTTTCCTTTGTTTTAGCATTATTTGAAGAGTAAATAATAGGGGTGTGCAGTGATTTTTGGTTTTTCTTTTGTTGTTTGTCATGTTCATTTGCACTTATGATACAAAATAGCCTCATCCATTAGCGTGAGCTGGCATATGCTTTTTCATGTGTGGCCACATGCCATTTTTGCTTGATTTCATTTTTAAAATGTATTCATTGATTTTTTTCCCCCCAAATTTAATGGTTAGAGTGCACTAAGTTCTGTTAGTGTATACTAACTGGACTTAGTGCACATTAAATCAAAATTGGTGATCACTAAATCCAAGCTAGTGTGCATTAAATCTAGTTAGCGTGCACAACTGCACACTTGCAATTCATTTCCTCCCTTCCCCAAGTCCTTTTACCACCCCACCCCACCTATGCACCCTTTAACACTGCACCTGCAAAAGGAAACTTTTTATCACATTATTGCTCGAGAAAGAAGCTATCTATGGGATGTACATGGCTGCAGCATGGGTCAGCTACATTCCACAATTCAATCATGGAATATAAACAAACACACCATCCATTTCCCAAAATTACTCGCAGGGTGACCACACCTTCTGGATGTGGTCAACCCCAGCACAGCTCATGGCAGCGAAACCTTGCTTGCTCTGTCTGCATGCCACCCAATAGGATATCTCTTCAGGCAGTCTCCTGCTTTTATTTATTTATTTTTTTTAAAGTTGAACCCAAGGCAGTTGTGAAGCAGAGGTCCCTTCCAGCTCAACTGGCAGTGGGCTGGACAGTCACAACATGGAGGCTGAAGGGAAATAGTGCTAGCCCTGAAACTGCACCTCTGTCAGTCCAAGGTCCAGAGCTTGCCAGCAAGAGATCACAGGAAATGTCCCCTCAGCCATTGCTGAGAATATTGCTTCAGAGGAAATCAACCACGCTCACTAGCCTAGCTTATAGCCCCTAGCTTACTCCCATCCCTCAGAGGCCTTGGACACTGACCTCAGCGCATCCTTCCTACTTTGCAGTGAACACTCACTTGTGTGTGGGAGAAGAAGTGAATTTAAATGGGGGGGGGGGGGGGGGGGAGGAAAGGCCTTGAGCATATGGCATTCAACAGCAGTGGTCTAGAATAAGGTAAGGCATTCAGCCAAAATACACAAGCAACCAGAGGCAGAAGGTTTTCACGGGAATGGGACAAGGAATGCCACCAAAGGGAGGGACGAAGCTCACTCAAAACTGCCACAAGAAGAAACCACTAAAAGGAGGGGATGATGGGTGGGCCAGCCCACACTTATAGGGGCAGATTTTCAAAGGCTACATGCGTAGCCCGAGAAAATCTGCCCCTGCGTGCGCTGAGCCTATTTTGCATAGGCTCGGTGGCATGCGCAAGCCCCGGGACGAACGTATGTCCCGGGGCTTGCAAAAAGGGGCGGTCCAGGGGCGTGATGGAGGTTCGGGGGCAAGGCTGGGGGCGTGGTGCCGGGCTGGGGGCGGGGTCCAGTTCCCCCGGCAAAGCGGCCTGTGCCAGGGCATGGCACACCGGCAGCCTGCCGGCGCACGCAAGTTACGCCTGCCTCAGGCAGACGTAACATTTGAAGCAAAGATGGGGGGGGGATTTAGTTAGGGATGGGGAGTGGGTTAGATAGGGGAAGGGAGGGGAAGGTGGGGGGGGGGGGGGGCCGGAAAAAAGTTCCCTCCAAGTCCGCTCTGATTTCGGAGCAGCCTTAGAGGGAACGGGGAAAGCCATCAGGGCTCCCTTCGGGCTCGGCGCATGCAAGGTGCACATGTGTGCACCCCCTTGCGTGCGCCAAACTCGGAATTTATAACATGTGCATGGCAGCGCACACATGTTATAAAATCAGGCGTAGATTTGTTTACGCTCGGTTGCACGAACAAATCTACGCCCGCGCGTAGATTTTAAGATCTGGCCCATATTGTGCTCGCCATTCTGCCCCCTGCCTTCCCTCCCTACCTGATTTCCCCTCCCTTCTTCCTGCCTGAGATTCTCCTTCTCTAATTACCAGAGGCATAGCATGTCCCAGGTTGTGGTCTCCCCATCCCTATGAGGGATGAGTCAGCTCCTCTTTATTTCATGGTTTCAATAAAATGAAATGAAATAGACAATGTCAATTTCTATTTCGTTTTAAACTGACATTGTCTATTTCATTTTAAATGAATGCACTTCCCCAGTAAACAAATATCCTCTATTTACCCATTCCACTCCCTCAGGATTTTATACATTTCTACCATGTCCCCTCTCAGCCATTTCTTTCAAAAGCTAAAGAGACCTAGCGTGCATAATCTCTCATCATAGGAAAGATGTTGCATCCCCTTTATTATTTTTGTTGCCCTTCTCTGCACCTTTTCTAGTTTTGCTAAGTCTTTCTGGAGATAAAGTGAACAGTACCACACACAATACTCAGGGTGTGGACATACCTTGGCTCAATTCAGAGGCAATATGATATTTTCCATTGCATTCTGTATTCATATTCAGATTATTCTTAACATTCTATTTGCTTTTTTGACCACTACCACCCACTGAGCTTAAAATTTCAAAGTATTAACCACAAGGATTCCAAGGTCCTATTCCTGGATTGTGACTCCGAATACAGGACCCAGCATTTTGTGTTACTGTTGCGGACTGGATGGTGGACCCTTGGGCTGGCCTGGCGGAACCGAAGCTCCGCAAATGAAGAAAGGCCAGGAGGAGGAACTTTGGCTGGAGGGTCAAGTGAAGTCTTTGCCCTGGAGGTCCGAGATCCCCCCAGGAGGAGCCCGTGAGGATCCGGACCGCTGGGACTTAGGTGATGGCAGCGAGGTAACGAAGCGAAGGAATCTTCACCCTGGAAGTCTTTGGTCCCCCCCAGGAGGAGCCTGTGAGGACCAGGACCACTGGGACTTAGGCAACAACAGTGACGAGAAGACAAAATGATCCAGAAGTCGGGGTGGGCAGCAGGCACGGAGAATCAGGAGTAAGCCGGAGTCGGAACCAGAGAAGCAATCCAGTGGAAGCAGGTTCAGGAAGAGCAGGAGCGTATTCAGGAAGAGCAGGAGTAGATTCAGGAACAGCAGGAACAACTATACACTCACACGGAGAGACCTCATTGCAAGGCGATTTGGTGAAGGCAGACGCCGGCTTAAATACCCTGCCGGCGTCTGACGTCATTTTGGGTGCTGTCCAGCACTTCCGGGTGCTGGACCTTTAAATTGCTCCCCTTCATACGTGCGTGCGTTCCTTAGCTGGGGCGGGACCAGGATCGGGCCTCGGCGGCGTCTCCCTCGTGGAGATGCCGCTGCAACGCGGCCTGGCAGGCCCAGACCTCAGCGGACCTTGGCGCGGCTCAGAGCAGGGAAGATGAAGTAAGGACCCGGTCGCTAGTCTAGTGACCGGGACTGCAACAGTAACCCCTCCCTTACGCCCCCTCTTCAGAGGGCCAGGTTTATCGGGGTGATCCAGATGAAACTGCTGCAGAAGGGATTTGTCCAGGATGTTGCATGCAGGTTCCCAAGTGTTGTCTTCAGCCCCTCAACCCTCCCAAACCAGCAAATACTCCCAGCGTCGATTGAAAAAACGCATGTCCAGAACTTCTCGGACTTAGTATGTAGGATCCTCAGCCGTAGGGGTGGCTACCGCATCTGGCAGTTGTCGATGAAACTGGGAGAGGAGTACTGGTTTCAGAAGAGACACATGGAAAACGTCGTGGATGCACAACGAGGTAGGCAAGCGCAAGTGATAGGACACCATCCCAATTTGTTCTGCTACTCGGAAGGGTCAGCAATATTTAGGTGCTAGTATCTTAGAAGGTAGCCGTAAGTGGATGTTCTTTGTACTGAGTCAGACACAGTCCCCAGGCAGGAACATGGGTGCTGGCCAATGATGGCGATCCACATGCTTCTTTGCAGTTAGGGCCGCAGAAGTGAGTCTTTGTTGAATGGAGTTCCAGAGCCCATGCAACTGTTGAGTGGATAGCTGCACTGCGGACAAAGATACTGGCACTGGCACAGGTAGTGGTGGCTTAAGCTGTTTTCCATAGACTGTTTGAAAAGCAGATTTCCCGGTAGCCGAGTGAGTCTGGTTGTTATAGGAAAACTCTGCCCAAGGTAACAACTCCACCCAGTTGTCTTGCTTGTTGTTGGTAAAAGTTCGGAGGAATGTTTTCAGAGAGCGGTTCATATGCTCCGTTTGCCCGTTGCTTTGGGGGTGGAAGGTTGTTGAAAAGCTGAGTTGTACTTCAAACCTTTTACATAGAGCTCTCCAGTACTGGGCCGTAAACTGCGGGCCTCGGTCAGAGACAATGTCTTGTGGAAGTCCATGGATGTGGAAGATGTGTTGCGCGAATAGTAGTGCCTGCTCCGGTGTGGACGGTAGTTTGGCTAAGGGCACAAAATGAGCCATCTTAGAAAAGCGGTCCACAGTGACCCAGGTGACCATCTTCCCCTTGGAAGGTGGCAAATCCACCACAAAGGCCACGGCTATATGCGTCCAAGGTTCCGTAGGCACCGGCAGTGGTTGTAATAAACCCCTGGGAGGGCCGACCTGTGGTTTCTGTCTGGCGCACGTGAGTCAGGAATTCACATAAGTGAGAACATCCCGTCAAATGTTCGGCCACCAGTAGTAGCGATTTATCAAGTCTAGCGTTCTGTCTTGACTGGCATGTCCACCAGATAAGGAGTCGTGAGCCCAGCTCAGAACTCTCCTCCGGAGTCGTTTAGGAACTATAGTCTTCTTTGATGAGTCTATTGTTACCGCTGCCAAGCTAATCTTTGCGAGGTCTAATATGTATTGAGGGCCCTCCTCTTCCTCCTCTGCCTGAGAGGTGCATGACAGTGCATCTGCCCGGGCATTCTTTGCTGCGGGACGATAGCGAAGGGTGAAATCAAATCGATTGAAGAATAGGGACCATCTGGCTTGCCTGGGGTTCAACCGCTGTGCGTTACATAGAAACTCTAAGTTCTTATGATCAGTGTAGACAGTGATTGGGTGAATCGCGCCCTCAAGCCATTGCATCCACTCCTCAAAGGCCAGTTTGATTGCCAAAAGCTCTTTGTCCCCGATGCTGTAGTTGCATTCGGCTGGAGAGAACTTTTTTGAGAAATATGAACATGGAAACAATTTGCCCGAGTCTGTGTGCTGGCTAAGTATTACCCCAACTGCGATGCTGGATGCATCTACTTCTACTATAAAGGGGCGTTGGGGATCCGGGTGGTATAAGCAAGTGTCCATCAAGAAGGCCTGTTTTAGTTCTTCAAAGGCCTGGCAGGCTGCTTCAGGCCATTTCTTAACATCTGCCCCTTTATGTGTCAAAGCGGTGAAGGGGGGTACCTTCTGTGAATACTGTGGAATGAAGTGTCTATAAAAGTTGGTGAATCCAAGGAATCGCTGCAGAGCTTTCACTCCTGCGGGGCTAGACCAGTTGGTGATAGACCAGTTGGTGATTGCAGAAACTTTTTCGAGGTCCATTCGAAACCCCGTCGATGACACAATGTACCCCAAGAAGGGAAGCGACTCGCACTCGAACTTACACTTCTCGAGCTTAGCATACAGATGATTGTCCTTCAAAACCTACAACACTCATTTGACGTGTTGCCGATGGGACTCCAGATCTCTGGAGATCAGGACATCATCTAGGTATACTATGACAAATGAGTGCAACATCTCTCTTAGTACCTCGTTCATGAGGTTTTGGAAGACTGCCAGGGCATTACACAATCCAAATGGCATCACCAGGTACTCGTAATGCCTGTCTCATGTGTTGAAGGCAGTCTTCCATTCATCTCCAGGACGAATACGGACTAAGTTGTACGCCCCTCGCAGGTTGAGTTTCGTGAAAACTTTAGCTCCCTGCAATCTGTCCAAAAGCTCTGGAATCAACGGAAGCGGATAACTGTCCCATTTAGTAATGGCATTCAAGCCTCTGTAGTCTATGCACGGTCTGAGCGTACCATCCTTCTTCCCCACGAAGGAAAATCCCGCCCCGGTGGGGGATCGCGAAGGTCGGATAAATCCTTTGGCGAGGTTTTCAGAAATGTACTCAGACATTGCGCGCATCTCAGGTAGAGATAATGGATAAACTCTGCCACACGGTGGTGTGGTGCCAGGCAGTAGGTCAATAGCACAATCGAAGGGTTGGTGGTGTGGTAGGATCTCCGCTTTCCTTTTCGAGAAGACTTCTGTGAACTCTCTGTAAGGAGTGGGAGGCAAGACAGCAGTACTTATCAGAGACACCCTGGGTGATATCGGTATCTTAAGGCAGTTGGTGAAGCAATAACAGCTCCACTGAGCAATCTGAAGAGAGTCCCAATGGATTACGGGGGAGTGTTGCTGTAACCATGATAACCCCAATACCATGGGATGCACTGCTTTTTCCAGAATTAGAAAGGACATCTGTTCTGAGTGCAGCGCTCCTGTTCGGAGAGTCAGGGGTACCGTGACCTTGGAGATACTCCCAGGAAGGACAGTTCCTCGAATGGACGTAATACATAGTGGTGGGCTCCGTGGGACTGTAGGAAGCTGTAGTTGTTGCACCAGATTGGATAAGATGAAATTTCCACCCGCTTCAGAGTCAATAAAAGCCAAAGTGTGGAAAGACCCTCCTGGGTATTCCAACATTATCGGGACAGTACATTGAGGAGCAGAATTAGCACAGCCTAGGAGTAGCTCCTCCATACAGCCTAGGCTTTGGTGTTTTCTGGCCGCTCTTTGCAGCGGGCTAAGAAGTGGCCCTTGCTGCCACAGTACAAGCATAGCCCTAGGGTGCGATGCCTTCGCCTTTCTTTGTCCGTCAATGGCATATGACCAATCTGCATCGGTTCTTAGCTGACGGTTCTGTGGATGCCGCTCCCTGATTCGCCAGTGTCATCAGGGGTCTGGAAAAGGCGGGATCTAAAGATATGGGGTGACATAGCAGGTGTCCCTCCTTAGCTCGCTGCTGGAGACGTCGGTCTATCTGCCCGGCCAGGTCAATTACCCCATTAAGGGTATCTGGGATATCACGAGCGGCCAACTCATCCTTGATGTGCCCCGCCAGTCCCTCTAAGAAGATTCCACGCAAACTGTCATCACACCAGCCCACTTCCATGGCGAGAGTGCGGAATTCAATGGCATAGTCTGCCAGGGACTGAGATCCCTGTCTTAGCTGTAAAAGCTCTGACGTTGCTGTGGGCAGGCAAGCGGGCTCGTCAAAAGCCTGTTTGAACTGGGTGATAAACTGCTGTAAGTTGTGCAACAAAGGATCTTGCCACTCCCACATTGGGGATGCCCAATTCAAGGCTTTCCCATCAAGCAAGGACAGGATATAGGCCACCTTCATGAAGTCAGATGAAAATTGGCTTGGGAATAAGGAAAACCTGATGTAGCATTGGTTCAGGAAACCTCTGCAACCTTTGGCATCACCCGCGTAGCGAGACAGAGCAGGAAGCTGCGTGGGTGTAGTTATGTTTACCGCTGGGACTGGAGGGGGTGCCTGCGGAACCTCAGGTGGCTTGGCATCCAGACGATTGGCCAAACGTTCAACGGTGGCGGCGAGAACATCCAGGCAATGTTGCTGCTGCTGAAGTCTCTGGGCCGATCCGGGGATGGCCTGCAGTCCAGGCATGTCCACTGGGTCCATGGCCTTGCAAACTGTTACTGTTGCGGACTGGATGGTGGACCCTTGGGCTGGCCTGGAGGAACCGAAGCTCCGCAAAGGAAGAAAGGCCGGGAGGCAGAACTTTGGCTGGAGGGTCAAGTGAAGTCTTCGCCTTGGAGGTCCGAGATCCTCCCAGGAGGAGCCCGTGAGGATCTGGACCGCTGGGACTTAGGTGATGGCAGCGAGGTAAAGAAGCGAAGGAAGCTTCACCCTGGAAGTCCTCAGTCCCCCCAGGAGGAGCCTGTGAGGACCAGGACCGCTGGTTGATTTGAAATGTTACCACTGCATTGAGTCCTGACCCAAGCCAAAGTTGTCACTAACCCTGTCCACTGCATCCAGATTTCTCCCCTTTACTGTGTAGCTGAAGAGACCTGGGAGTAAAGAACAATGTCAAAAAGATGAGGTACAGGGATGGCATAGATGCACACATTAAGTGAGGCCAAGAGTCAGAAGGACCCAGAAGAAGTTGTGGCCAAAGGTGAGATGAACAGCCAATACACAGTATGTTCTTAAAAAGGGGAAGATATCTACCAGCATTTCCTGTGCTCCTTCCATTGCTGTGAAGCTTGGAAAGCCATGCTGGATGTGGGGTGGTCAACTGCCTGAGCTGTCTCTCCCCCCCCCCCTCCCCAGTTGAAGTCCACACTAGAAGGAGAGGCTAGTGAAAGAGGTCACCGGAGGAAGAGATCATAAGTACCAGATCAGAAAAGTGCAGTTTTCTGGTGAAGAGGCAACTGAGACCTTTGAAAGAGATCACTGGATCCCAGTTTCAGGGCAGAACAAGTGGCCTTACCTGTAATGAGTAGTAGCCAACAATGGACCCTATCTGCCCATTCTCTTTCACTATTGCAGGAGCTTGGTGTTGAGTTGTTGCACTAGACCTGTGGTGGGATCATGGATTGTATTCCAAAGACCCCTGTCTTATGGGAAGAGAAGCCAATGAATGATGCAGCCAATTGAAAGAGCAACAAATTAAATGCCTCTGCATTTTCCAGTGGCAGAGCATATGTACCAATCCTTAAAGATATCTATCCATGTGCTGTTTGCATTCAGTAGTTCAATTCTTTGATCAGGTTCTGCACCCTGTACTAGTCAAAGATTCACTCAGTGTGTAATACAAGTATGTGCTTTTCATCACTAACTTGTTATAATCTGATTTATTTAAACATTTTTTTCTTATATAATGTAGTAATTATGTGATAAGGCTGATGGGAAAAATGTGATCCTTAGTGTCCACACATTTTTTGGGAGGGGAGTTAAGTATAAGACAGAGTAGGCCTTTTCATAAGTTAAAGAGAGGAAACTTCTAGCAATAGGAGGTATTGATTGTTTGAGTACTTGTCAGAGTTGATGCAACCCTGGGACTTCTAGGTCATGAATCTGCTACAAAGCTGTGGAGACTGTTGGTTTTCTTTGTTGTCTTAGTATATTTGTCTTCTTCCCTGGGATGGTCAGGCACTGTGGTCTTCTCATTGGTCTGGCATAGGCTGTGTCTAAAATAGAGAACTGTATATAAATTGTTTTAGCCTGCCACACCTTTGCTGGTACAACAGCATATTTGGTGTCTTCCATTGTGGAAGTGCCATCTGTTTCAACTGTGATTTCCTAGCCTTCTTCTTGCCTAGTATCATGATTCTGTTTTTCTTGCCATTCTATCCTGTTCCTATGTTCCAAGTGTATTCTTGTTTCTACATTTAGACCTATAAAGCCTTCCTGCATCACATGCCAGTTTCCAGTCTCCTGTTTCCTGGTTTCCTTCTCCATTTTCAGTCCTGGTCTTTAGTCCTGCTCCTTGATACCTTGTCCCCCCTCCCCTCCCCCCCCCCCCCCCCACAGGTATAACTGTGCCAAGAAACCATATCTCACCGTGTCCCCAGCAGAGCCATCCATTACTGTGATGGTGGGGGTCCATCTGATAAAGAGTGGATCCGTTTCAAAGGTCACTTAATGAGTCATTGGAGTGAAGACATCTTATAGGGAGAGAAGGAGAAACATCCAAGTAGCTGTGATCTTCAGGGTTCTAAACAGGGAAAGTACAGCTTCTTGACCAAGCAGAAGAGAGATATTGTGAGAAGTGCAATACAGGAAGGTTCTGACCCCAGGTCTCAGGAAATGAGAATTGGTCTGATTTTATTCAATAGCAAGGTTTTGAGATTTGTTTCTGAGTGAAAATAGAGAATTTTCAGGTTTTCTATAAGGACTTCTAGAGGAACCAGATCTCTGTGGTGAGCAAGAGAAGGGTCCCAGCCTTAATCTGATTATGAAAATGGATCTTTATAGATGAACTATTTCTCTGGAATACTTTATGAACTTTCGTTTGATTCAGTAAACTTTACTCTTAGTTTGGATCATAATACTCGGTCCCCTTGGATCTTACCAGTTAGCCTGTCCCCCAAAAGCAGAATCCAGATTAATGAGCTGCACTGCATTGGAGAGTGCACTGCAGCATCTGAAGATGGCCACTGGTAAAAGTAGAATGGGGGAGGGGGACTGCATGCAAAAACAAATAAAGAAATAAAAATTCTTCAAAATTCTTTTGCCAGTAATATAGACATTAAGAAAAACCGCGGAGGATTTATGTATAGAGGCTTCATCATAATGAAGGACCAGAGGATCATTCAAACTGTTGTCTGTTGTGTTGCCTGTTGGATGGCAAATCAGGTGAGCATGGTAAAAAATGAGGAACCTACCAAGAAAATTCTTAACTACTTCCATCTTTTTTCCATCACTCAACCATTTTCTAATCTGGTCCTTGTGGGCTATCTGCAGCCTGCTCATTTAATTTATTAACTTGCTATGTAGGACAACATCAACAACTTTATTGAAATCCAAATAAGCCACATCCAGTACAAGGTCTAATTATCTAGTCACCCAAAGAAATTGATGAGAATTGTTTTATATGATCTCCCTTTAGTAAAATCATGCTGCATTGGATCCAGGATTCTTCACTATCCTTTCCTTAAATAGTATTTCCATTAATTTGCTCACCACAAAGTTCATAATAATGGGCTGTGAGGCAGGGCTGCTGTGTTCCCCCTTAAATTAGTGCAGGACCAGGCGTATTTGGTCCCCTTTAATTCCCCTTGTGAGAGAGAGTTCTGTGGGTAGGACCCAGCAGGGGAGAAATAAGAGCTAAAATCCAGGTGGGGATAGTCAGACCTGGCCCAGGTCTCCAGGATGAAGGCAACTCCTGTAGAATAATGCTGTCCAAACACTGAGTTGTGCTGAGAGTACTGAGGAAAGCAGTACTGAACTGTAACTAAAGTACACTTGTCTGAAGGGAAATACAGTCTACTTTTGTGTGTTTGTGAAGCTAAATAAAAATACAGTGTTTTAAAAAAAGGCCTGAGTCAGGCTATATTTATGTCTCCAGGCCTGGGGGATCACCACTGAGTCCCATATTTGGTGTCATGCATATGATTTTTCTAAAGAATTGTTCAGAAAAAAAAAACAGTCTCCAAAGAAAAATGTGGTGTTTGTGTAGCTTGCCAGAAGACGTTTGGAGGTCAAACAGTTTGCAGAAGTGAGAGGGAAGTGTCTGTTTGGAATACAGAAATTTGTGAAGAGGTCCTGTGGTTCTAAAGCTGCACTGAAGCTGCACTGAAGAAACAAAAAGTTTCAGGTAGAGAGGAAACTGTGAGTGGGCCTGGTTGCAGGGATAGCCAGAAAGTGGTGCATTTCAACTGGCTCAAGAGAGTAGCCCTGCTGGTGGTAGACAGGAACTTAAAGTAATTAAGTTATTGATGGTTATGAGAACATAAGAACATAAGAACATAAGAAAATGCCATACTGGGTCAGACCAAGGGTCCATCAAGCCCAGCATCCTGTTTCCAACAGTGGCCAATCCAGGCCATAAGAACCTGGCAAGTACCCAAAAACTAAGTCTATTCCATGTAACCATTACTAATGGCAGTGGCTATTCTCTAAGTGAACTTAATAGCAGGTAATGGACTTCTCCTCCAAGAACTTATCCAATCCTTTTTTAAACACAGCTATATTAACTGCACTAACCACATCCTCCGGCAACAAATTCCAGAGTCTAATTGTGTGTTGAGTAAAAAAGAACTTTTTCCGATTAGTTTTAAATGTGCCCCATGCTAACTTCATGGAGTGCCCCCTAGTCTTTCTACTATCCGAAAGCGTAAATAACCGATTCACATCTACCCGTTCTAGACCTCTCATGATTTTAAACACCTCTATCATATCCCCCCTCAGTCGTCTCTTCTCCAAGCTGAAAAGTCCTAACCTCTTTAGTCTTTCCTCATAGGAGAGTTGTTCCATTCCCCTTATCATTTTGGTAGCCCTTCTCTGTACCTTCTCCATCGCAATTATATCTTTTTTGAGATGCGGCGACCAGAATTGTACACAGTATTCAAGGTGCGGTCTCACCATGGAGCGATACAGAGGCATTATGACATTTTCCGTTTTATTCACCATTCCCTTTCTAATAATTCCCAACATTCTGTTTGCTTTTTTGACTGCCGCAGCACACTGTACCGACGATTTCAATGTGTTATCCACTATGACACCTAGATCTCTTTCTTGGGTTGTAGCACCTAATATGGAACCCAACATTCACACAAGCCTACACCTGAACTGATCTTTTATATCACTTTTCCTTTCTGGTTAATGATCTCTTTATCCCACATTGCTTAATAATCCTTGAATTAATCTGAATTTCCCTCCTGCCAATCTTCAACCACTTGTTACATGTTTAACCTAATTTATAGGAATTCTGCTAGTTAAAATTGTATATATTGTATATTGTATAAGTTATTATTTATTCAATTCAATGTTGTCCAAGTTCCATAGTTTCCCTGTTCTCTGTAAGACATTCGTGTTAGTCATTTCTAAGTTCCATGTAAACCGAAGTGATTGGTAACATTGTTACCAGAACCTCGGTATATAAAAAATGTCAAATAAATAAATAAATAAATAAATTGTGTAATTATAGCATGGGTTATTTTTCCCTATATGCATCACCTTGCACTTATCCACATTAAATTTCATCTGCCATTTGGATGCCCAATTTTCCAGTCTCACAAGGTCTTCCTGCAATTTATCACAATCTGTTTTTTTTTTTTTAACTTTTTTTTTTACCTTGAAAAAGGTGCAGCAAGGCTATGCTGAGCAGGATGTAGCCCTAGAAAAGTTGTTAGAGTGGGCTGTGAGTGCAGTAAATGGGAATAGGGTGGGGCCATCTTCCAGCAAGGAGTGAAGCCACAGAAAAACCTGGAGTGGAGTGTTGCGGAGGTGGACCCTTGTCCCGAAGTGGTATTGGCGCCATCTGTGGGGGAAACCCCCACAGATCCCGATCATTGGGAGGCAAGGCCAGACCGGAAGCGGAAGCCAGCTGGAGCTTTGCCAATACCAGCCCTCATTCCCCGCAGGTTGAGCCCTAGGGTGCCGGAGTTGGCTGGACTTAGGTGGGTCTCTGCGTAGATGATCCTGTAAGGTTGGTGAAAGGGTGACATACAAGAGGACAGCAGCAATCGAAGACATCCAGCTGTGGGACAGCAGCTGACAAGACTGAGAGGCTGAACAAAGAGACTGGTGAGAGGCTGGCAACTTAGCATGGAGAGGAGTCCAGATGAGAAGTCGAGCAAGCAGCAAGGCACAAGGTCAAGTCCAGGCAAGAGATCAGAGGCAAGTGGCAAAGTACAAAGTCGGGTCCAGGCAAAGGGTCAGAGGCAGATAGCAAAGGACAAGGTTGAGTCCAGGCAAAGGGTCAGAACCAAAGGAATCTGTCCGAAGGGAAGTAGGAGGCAGGAACCGGTACTGGAACTGAAGCAGGGTCAGGAACAGTTACTGGAACTGAAGCAGGATCAAGAACAGGTTCTGGAACTGAAGCAGGATCAGGTACTGGTACTGGAACTAAAGCAGGATCTGGAGCAGGAACTCAGGCAACACAGAACACAGCTGAACAGCATGGAGACCTGATGCCAAGGCAAGCTCTGACTGCCAGAGCCTGCCTTATATAGGGAGGTTTGTAGACATCATCAGAAGGGGCTGTGGGTGGCTTTCCCACCATGGTCCCTTAAAATTCAGAAGAGCCACCGCGTGCCTAAGGCCGTTGGGACAGAGATGAGGTGGCGGCAGCGTTTGACTGTGTCGCGGAGAAGAGGCCTAGCCAGGCCAGGAGGAACTCCCTGCCACGCGGGGTGGCTTGGGAGGCAAGAGAGCAGAACAGGTACAGGAACTATGCCCACTGCTGCCAGAGAGGACAGGCCCAGACCGGAGAGCTGGCATTGGGGGTGAGTGAACCCGGTCACAGGACTGTGGCTGTAGGGGAGTGCAACATGGATTAGTCAGGGTACTGCAGCAACAGGTGAAGCAAAAGCAGCCAGAGGGCTAGAAGGAAAGAACAGCCATGTATTTTGGTGTATTAGCAGTTCCCCAGTCCCAAGAGTTGGGTCAGAGGCAGGACCTGATGAAGACACTGTAGGGTGCCCAAACACTATCGGGAGTCTAAAAACAGCTCCCATAAGAAACCCAGAGAGAGAGAGGGTGTTATGATCTGTAAAGGTTGTGGGTGGATCCTTGGACCAGTGGCAGATGACCACATCCTCAGGGGGGGGGGGGGGGGAGAGTCCCGAGAGGGGCCACAGGTCAGGCTCAGTGTTGGAGACACACACACAGAAAAAGAGTGTATTAACAGTTCTTAATGTTTGCCAGAGGTGGCAGTAGTGGGTAATACTTGAAGTTGCAGTCCAGCAGAGACAGGCAACCACAGAGGGCAGCAGTGAGTAGAATCTACAGCAGTGCTGAGGAGTCCTGTTCCACAATGGAGGAAAGGCAGTTCCAATGCAGATAGCCAGATAGGCTTAAGGAAGTACTGCAAGATTGTGGTAATTACTCACTCTTCTAATAGCTGTGAGGATGGTGTCCCAGCAGATGGTAGATGAAGCAGATACCAAGATATGCACTCAGGACCTCGAAGAGAGAGTAGGTACCTGAAATAAACAAAGTAGGTAAAGTAAGCATAGGGCCCCCGAGGAGCGGGTACCCAAGGAAAAAAAAACCCCGGAGGGTGGAGAGAACCTCCAGTAACAGCGGGAGCGGCAGAGAAACTAAGACCAAGCGAGTCCTTGCTAACTCAATTCAGTCAGCAGTGAAGCCAACTAATATACTCCCAGGAAAGGACAGAGTCACTGGTAAGGGCCGCCCTTCCTGAGTAGTTCCTCTTTAAAAAAAAGGGCTGGCTTTTCTGCATGCATCTAGAGGACGTTGGGAGCGGAGTCTTCATTTCTGCTGTGTCTCCAACGTGGTCACATGCCCCTTGACCTCGCTGCAACCCCCGTGAATCGGCAGCGTGTCATATCGGGCGGAAAGGGTAAGTTGAGTCAGCCTCCTTAGCTGACAGACATAACAGAGGGCATGAAAAGGCCAGCGAAAGAGGAGATGAAGTGCCCAGTAAGAGGTACCATAAAGACCCCAGTGAGTGAGGCTGTGGAAGAGAACCCAGAGGAAGGAACCCTGGAGATCCCAGAGGATGCACTGCAGAGACCCCAGTGAGTGAGGCTGTGGAGGAGAATCTAGAAGAAACCATGGAGAGCCCATAAGGTGATGCTGCATAGACCCCAGTGAGTGAGTCTGCAGAGGTGTCAATGACTGGTGTGGGCAAGTATGCAGAGAGTGCTGAGGGGATACCAGAGGAATCACCAATGGAGGTACCACAGCTAGTTAAAAAAAGTCCTGCTGGGGTGGAATTTGAACCCAGAGCCAGCAAGGGTGCAGATGGTATAATGGGTGGCGGTAGGGTGGTCTAGATTTACCCTGGGAGGTGAAGGTGAGCATAAGCCTAGAACCCTAACCAAAACCTAACTGGTCGGTGGCCATATAAAAGATGCTGGTGAGGTGAGGTACTCACCTGGATGGGATCCAGGGAGATTGAAAATGCTTTGAGCAATGGGTCCAAAAAGAAGGGTGGTATGTGAGGCAGTGCCCTTATGTTCCCCCTTAAACCAATGCACGACCAGGCTAGGTGCCTGGTCCCCTTTAATTCCCCTCGTGAGAGGGAGCTCTATGGGAAGGGCCCAGCAGGGGAGGAATAAGAGCTGGGATCCAGGTGGGGATAGTAAGACTCGGTCTGGGTCTCCAGGAGGAAAGCAGCTCCAAACCCGGAGCTGTGCCAAAGCTGAGCTGTGAGTATTGAGGGAAGCAAAACTGTGAATAGCTAAAGTACACTTGTCTGAAGGGAAAGATAGTCTACTGTTGTTTGTTTGTGAAAATGAATAGAGATTATAGTGTTTTAAGAGGCTGGAGTCAGGCTACATTTATGTCTCCAGGCCTGGGGGATCACTGCGGTGCCCCATGGGCATAAGTTTCCAACCTCATCTCTGGTAATACTTTTATGGAGAAAAACCATATCCACTGTTTTCCAGTCTCATCTCCATTGAAAAGATCCTTCAGTGGATGCTTCAAAACCTCTCTGAGCTCCCTTGGTATTGTTAAGAACATAAGAACATAAGAAATTGCCATGCTGGGTCAGACCAAGGGTCCATCAAGCCCAGCATCCTGTTTCCAACAGAGGCCAAATCAGGCCACAAGAACCTGGCAATTACCCAAACACTAAGAAGATCCCATGCTACTGATGCAATTAATAGCAGTGGCTATTCACTAAGTAAACTTGATTAATAGCTATTAATGGACTTCTCCTCCAAGAACTTATCCAAACCTTTTTTGAACCCAGCTACACTAACTGCACTAACCACATCCTCTGGCAACAAATTCCAGAGCTTTATTGTGCGTTGAGTGAAAAAGAATTTTCTCCGATTAGTCTTACATGTGCTACTTGCTAACTTCATGGAATGTCCCCTAGTCCTTCTATTATTAGAAAGTGTAAATAACCGAGTCACTTCTACTCGTTCAAGACCTCTCATGATCTTAAAGACCTCTATCATATCCCCCCTCAGCCGTCTCTTCTCCAAGCTGAACAACAGTTAAATCTACCAGCATCAGGGTGAATGGGATCTAGTGTCCAGAGGAAGTGATCTATGTCCTCAGAAAACTAGTACCGTTTATCTTCTCCCCTCTTAATTTAAAACTATCCTCACTAGTGGATAGCCCCCAGGCCTCCCCTGCTTACCCAATTTGAAGTGGTGACTTCAGGGAGCAGGAATAATCCCTGCTTACTACTGCCCCACTGGTGCCAGCTGACCCCATCTGCTTATCTGCCTTGCACATGTATTCCTATTTAGTTCTTCCTATATCGCTTTTCTTTTACTGTTTTGATGGGGGATGAGGCATCAATGTCCACCAAACAGGAGAGGGATCTTGGGTTCTACATATCTGATTATCTCAAAATCACAAAGCAATCTGACAAGGTGATGGCGAGAGTCAGAGAAATGCTAGTGTGCACAAGGAGATGCATTAACAGAAACAAAGAGATATTAATGCCACTGTAGAATTATTTGGTGAATCCTCAAGTAGAATACTGTGTCCAGTTCTGGACTCATTACCTCCAAAAGTTTATAAAGAGACTAGAGATGGGACAGAAAAGGGCTATCAAAATTGTACAGGGCATGCCCCTTAAGTCATGTGAAATAAGACTTAAGGACCTAGAAACATATAGCCTAGATGAAGGAAGGGAGAGAAGGATATTTCATTTCATTTGCAATGCTTAAATAGTGATGCTCATCGCTTTGTGCTAATTGCAGAAAGCAGTTTATAAATCTAATAAAATGAAAAAGAAAATGAAAATAGTGCATAAAAGGAACTGCCTCCCAGGACAGGTGCAGGAGCAAAAGTTGTATTGAATTCCACAAAGCATTAGATATGCACGGAAAATCTTTAGTTTTGAGGAAGTAAAGAAAATGCTCGAGGTTGACAGGAAGGATAAATTTAAGGACTGGATAGGCCTATTTATTTATTTACATCTTTTTACTATACCGACGTTCAAGACGAAGATTCTTATCACACCGGTTTACATCGAACTGGCTTTTATCTCTATTCTCCATCTTTCTATGACTGCAGTATGGATGACACCGCAAAACACAATCCTAGTTCTCTAAGTAGAACAGATTCATGTACAGAAACTGTTCACAGCACTAATTTCTTCACATAAGCAAACCAGACAATACCTACAGCATGAAAAGCAAGTAACATCATGCACACATTCAGACATGCAAGTAGTTGAGAAAGAATCACAGAAAAATACTCCCAGGCACAAAAGGGCACACCTAGATCAGCAGGTACAGGGATATTACCAATTCCTTCCCCTAAGATTGCACATCTAAATAATGTAAGAGAAAGGACTATTTCTATTGCTGGACCCCAACTGTGGAACTCTATACCACAAGAATTAAGATAGGAAGCAGACATTAAAATATTTAAAAAGGGCATTAAAACATGGCTATTCAAACAAGCCTTCCAAGAGTTGTTAACCTAATGATTTTTTTTTTTATTTATTTTATTTTTTAAATTTCTTATTTATGCAGTTTTAGATATATTACATCATATATCAACAAGGCAATAAAGATCCAAGGCATTAACAACAAAAGCAAAATCATTTTTCATAAAATTTTCCAATGGATCTCAAATTACTCAGGCAATATGGGACCAAGATAGGAATTTTATAGAGCTCTTGAATAATCATATATACTAAGGAAAAATAAACCAATCAGCATAGGACAATCCCTAATTATTACTGTAAATCAAGCCTTTCCATCTAAGAAATCCCTTAGTTGTTCTGGTTCAAGAAATATATATTTAGCCTCCTGATATTTCAGAAGACATTTGCAGGGGTACCTTAATGTCATACTAGCTCCTCTATTAATCACTTCGTCTCTCATTAGAATAAATTTTTTCCTTCTCTCTTGGGTACTACGAACCATGTCCGGATATATCCAAACATTTTGTCCATAGTATTGAACAGATCTATTTCGAAAGAAACATTTTAAAACCATATTTCTATCCTGTTCAAAAGTGAAGGATACCAGCAAAGTTCCTCTAGATTTAACTTCAGAGTTTATGGATAATTCAAGCATTTCAGACAAGTCCAAAGAAGGTTGCTCAGGTATTTCCGTTGGTTCAGGTTGCAATACTTTTCTTGAAACAAAGAACGCTTTGGTAATTACCGGGGTAATTTCCTTAGGAATTTTTAAACATGCCTCCATGTATTCTTTAAACATGTCCAAGGGCAACATTTTCTTCAGAATAGGGAAATTGACTATCCTAAGATTTAAAAATCGTAAGGAATTCTCAATATTTTCAAATCTCTTTTCTGAAATGTTGTCCATTTTTACCAAATTACCCTGGACCTTTTCCATTGTTATAATTTTTTCCTCCAATTTTCCTATTTTCTCCTGGTTTTCATTTGCAACTTTTTCTACCTTCAACCCTCTTTTATTTAAATCCAGGAATGCTTGGGTTAAGGTTGTAACTGCAGATTCAATAGAAGTCATGGCATTCCATAATGAGTCCAGGGTAACTAAGGGTGGTTTCTGCAAGGAAAATGCCATTTTAGGTTGTATCTTTACCAGGTCTTGAAGCACAGTAGTTCCTTCGATGTTCTTATGATTTTAACCTATTAATTATATACCAAGGTAATGCATGCATCCATGGCTCAATATCCCCCAGCCACGTAAACATGGAAGCACCCTCCCATCCTTCAGATGATGCTCCCCGTACTGAGGAAGGAGAGAGCCTCCCATGGATGGTCTCCAAAAGCACCCTCCCATCCTTCAGATGATGCTCCCCGTACTGAGGAAGGAGAGAGCCTCCCATGGATGGTCTCCAAAAGCATGAGGATGCCTGCCACATCTCTGACTGGTGGAACAAAAAAAAAAAACCCCCAAAGAAAAATAGAAGAGAACATTTTAATATCATCTCATTTATGATATGATTTCTAATAAGCTAGGACCAATACATTAACACACATTCATTTTCATTTTTCAAAGATAGGGCAGATTAACGATGCAACCTATTACTACAACATAAACTATAAGGGGTAGATTTTCAAAGGGTTACGCCTGTAATATACACGCGTAACCCCTGAAAACCTACCCCTGCGCGCGCTGAGTCCTCCGCCTTCCTTAACTTGGTGAAATAAGGTAGGGGGGAATTAGGTAGGACTGGGGGTGGGTTAGATAGGGGCCGCTCCGATTTTGGAGCGGCCTCGGAGGGAACGGGGAAAGCCATCGGAGCTCCAGTTGGGCTCGGCGCACGCAAGGTGCACAAGTGTGCACCCCCTTGCGCGCGCCGACCCCAGATTTTATAACATGCACGCGGCAGCACGCGCATGTTATAAAATTGGGTGTACATTTGTGTGCGCCGGGTAGCACACAGAAATGTACCCCGCGCACGTAGGATTTAAAATCGGCCCCTAAGTGCAAATAACAACATAATTTGAAAGTGGTGGTGTTTTTTTTAAATCTCAAATGTGGGTGATAGAGCCCTTTATTAAATCGGATTCAGCATTGTTGGGAGAGTGACACCATGGAATACAGAGCAACAGATTGTACTCGCACACTGTGCAAGACAAAAGCAATATAACTGCAATCAAATTAAAACATGTTTTCATTTTTATAACACTTTTAATATACAATCCAGTTATCCTGGCAAGAGGCATTTAGGTTCACAAGTCATTACTATTAATGAGAACTGTCTCACGTCAGTAAAACCTACTGAACTAGCAACATTTTACTTTTATTTTTGCTTATATCTCATATCCCATGATGAGACCCCCTACTAAGCATTAGAGAATAAATGCATCTCATTAGTCATAGATCCACAATGCACAAGGTTCTCAAGGGTTACATCATTCTTACATGTATTCAAATATACTGAGACACCTATTAATGTTTCTCTCACTCTTTCTCTCATTTATCCACTGAACAGTGACAGCAAATGCTTCTTTATGAACTTTTCCATTGTGTCTTAAATCTGTCTGGGAGGACCTGTATGGATAAAGGGCTACAAGGTCTCTGCTGATAAGGCTGTTGACTTAGGTGCCAATTATGATACTATTAGTGTTGAAGATGCCTCCCCACTGAGAGCAGGATGAAGAAAATCATCACATTTCTCTTTGCAGCCAGATGGTCTTTTTCCACTGCAAGACAAATTGTTTTGCAAAGGCTAAATCTAGAGACACTGACGGATGGCTATTCACATTGAATCATTGGCAAAAATCACCATTTATGATGCCAAGGCAATTTTTGACTTGTATAAAGTTGTCCTTGAAGAACCTTTCACACCTTTAAGAAATAACATAGTTTAAAAAAAAATATACATTTTTTTTTATCTTGAAAGTGGCTGTTTTGGTACAGCAGTGATTAGACATGAAAATGTGCTAATGAGATTATATACACTCAGGGGGCATGCGAGGGATTATGGCACTTTGTTAATGCTCCGTTCTCCAGATCCTTGTTATTTAATACCAGCTAGAAATTCAATTGTGTTTAATTACCTTGAAGAGATTAATATTGTTAAATCTTAAAAAAAAATAATAATGTAAAAAAATAGTTATTTCTTTCTTCCTTCATTTTGGGAGCTGAGTAGTACTGTAAAAAGGATACCAGTCATCGGACCTCTCCTTTAGAGACTCATGTGAGGGGGGATTAGCGACTGCTACTTTGAATTCTGATCATTTGAAATTGGTTTGAATGAAAGAATTGTCAGCAGCAGCATTCAAATTAAAAGTAAACCTTTCTAACGATGAAAAAGAAAACAGCAGGACACGAGGAGATTCAAAATGCAAATTGACGCTAACTGAGATGGAGATAAGAAGCAGGCTGCGTCCAAAGGAGTGAGATACTTTCTGTGAAAACAAGGTGCATGTTGAAAAATAAATGAAGCCTCTAATTAAAAATAACCTTTCCTCTCTAGCATTGCATAGCCCTTTTGTGCACGGTAATCTCCTTGATTAGTGTCAGAGGGTTTGGTATATTTATTCTTTCCATTTACCAAGCTGGAATGAGAGTAGACCTGGAGTTGACTGAATTGGTAGGATAGTAAGAAGCCTATTTATTAAAGTGCATTAAAAAAAACCATGCTTTAGCATACATTTTTAACATGCTTTAGTTTCCACCCCATCTTATCATGGAGAAAGGATTTACCAAAGAGTGTTAAGCCTCATAAAGGTGTATTTTCAAAAGCTGGGCGCATATGCTATTTTATAAACCTCAAAAGAAGTAAGAGACCGGGAGTAAATTTGTGCATCTAAAAGAGGGGTGAGCCAGCGGCATTTCAGGGCAGGGCCAACATTTTCATTTGTAAGTTACTTTTATAAAACAATGTATTCATGTAGATTTGGCAGCTTATACACATATTTTTACACTTGCTCTGTATCTTGAATAAGTGATCATAAAAGTCTTAAAAGTGACATATTGATTGGATGAGGGATCTGGATGCAATAGGGCAATTTCAGGCTGAAGAAATGGGGTGAAATGAGAGGAGTTCAGGAAGATCTTGATAACCTGCAAACTGACTGGGCAAACTTGGTAGACTAATTGGTAAAACTGGTAATTTCATTGCCATGTGCTTGTTAGAAAAGAAGAAATAGCCATACTAGGTCAGACCATCCATCAAGCCCTGCATCCTGGGTCCATCAAGCATCAAGCATGGCCAAGAAATTGGAGACAGTAATAAAACGTACATAGTAAGAGCAAAATAAATTGAATAAAGATTAGAATAACAAAGGGGATGTAAGTAACTGGGAACTTTTAGGTCCTATTTTCATGGTTTCACCTGCCATACAGCCTCACTGTGCCCTGATCCAATCTGCTATGACACTTCCCCACCAGCACAGCTACCTGAACCATCTCCTCACTGGCCACCTGACTCACCTGTGGTGCATCCTTCTCTCCACCAGGGGTCCTCAGCAAGCTTTACCTCCAGCTTTGCCAAGTTCTGCCTCACAGATTGTACCACACCCGAGCTCCAGTCCCATTTAAGCCAGACTTGCCAAGGTTAAATGGAGCTCTTTGACCTGGCTGCTCTTACCTTGTTCTATGTCTTGTGACATCTGGGCCTTCCTGTATCTTGCTCCTTGCCTTGCAGCCTATCTAGGCCTTACCTTGCCTTGTGGCCTCCAGGCCATTGGTCTCCTTGGACCTTGCTCTGTGACCCATGGGACATTTGGCTCCTTGGACCTTGCTCTATGGTGTACTCAGGCCTTACTTGCCTTGTGGTCTCCAGGTCTTCTCTTACCTTAGGCCTTACTTTGTGACTATTCAGGCCTTCCCTTTCTTAGTGACCTTGAATCCTTTATTCTTAGAGGCCTTCTGGCTGTTTGTGTTGCTACCTTTGGGCTTCAATGTCCTGTGTTCTGTGTTGTCCTTGTCTACTCCTACCCTTGTTTGTCTTATCTAAGTCCTGCCCTAGTCTGCCTTATTTAGTCCTGTCCTTGTCTGGTCTTGTTGTTTCCTGCCCAGTCCAGTCCCCAGAATCCATTCTCTGCTATGCCTTGCCCAAGGTTGTGTCTGTATCCAGCCCATTCCCTCAGTATCCAAGCTTGTGTCTATATTTAGTTCCTGCCCTTGTGCAGTATCCTCCTCCCCTCCTGTCCCAGTACCCATCCTGCTACCCTCCTGTCCCAGTATCCAGTTCTCAGCTCCTTGCTTATTCCAGTATCTAGTCCTCAGCTTCTATCTGGTACCAATACCCAGACCTTTGCTTCCAGTTTGTCTCTGTCCGCATTCAGCCTATTTCTGCCTTGTCTTGTCCAGCATTTTAGCCTGTCCTGCTTGCCCAGCATGCCCAGCCTGTTCTGCCTTGTTCAGTCTGTCCATTTAAACCCTATTGGCCCCCAGAACCCAAGGTCTCAACCTGCAGGGGAGGGAGCTGGCTAGGCAGAAGATAAACCTATATTCTGCCCTGTGGTCCTGCCCCACTCTTTCCACAGCCCTTATGACAGGATGTAAGGGCCACAAAACCTCCAGAGGAGTGGGTGCAGGTCATCCAGCCCAGTTAGTGAATCTGATTTTACTTTGCTTAGCACAACCTCAATATGACAAAGTGTTCTGATTCCTGTACCTGTCAGGACAAAACCTCCAGCTGCAGCACAGAAAGCCATTCCTGATAGACTGCTGCTAGACTGACCTGCTAGCCAACTCCACAGTCTTCCTACTTTCCCTGAATGTACGTGCTGCTACCTCCTTAACCCAGCTAAGTGGAGGTGTCAAAAATGCCAATTTGCTAGCCTTCACTGTTTGCATACCTGCTGCCACTAAGGGGTTTCTAAAATGCTCTCCAATCCATAGAAACCAGAGATAGCTGATATGCAAGCTGACAAGGGCAAAGAAGAAAAAATTCAGGGAAAACCCAGCCCGGGGCAGTAAAATCATCAGCACCCTGAGGCTTCCCCAACACCACTATAGCAGATCTAAGCTGCCAGGGAAACTTACCTCCTTGTAATTCCAGTTCTGACTGTCAGGAACTCCCAGCACATTCAGGTAGCATTGCACATATCCACAGGGATTTTAGGGCAGTCCCTGCTGAGATACAAACTGCTTCTCACCAAGTTCTAGGTATATCCTTCCCAAGCAGCACAATTAAGGAACCAATAATCAACCAGAACAATCTTGAGTTTTTTACCTGAAAAAATCAATACAGTTCCAGAGTCCAACCAGGATAATCCTGGGTTGTTGAAGGAGTCAGGTAAACCGGCGCTGATGCTACTACTTCCCTCTGCAGTAATGGTTAATCATGGAGAGTTAATCAATGTTACCTCCAGAGCCCAGCAGTCTTCACCTAAAACTCATGGGCCCCTAACAAATGCAATTTGATCTGCTAAAAGTGTAGCATGTAATTTTTTTCCTCTCCTGCCTGTTGAAATTCCTTGCAGAGAAAATCAGCTCCACTCCTGCTGTTCTGAATCCTCTCCAGCCATTTTCCTCCACCACAGCTGTCGTTCTGCCATCCAGGAGTGCTAATTTTGTGCTTCAGTCATCAAGCAGTGAAAAAAAATCCTGTGGTGCTATTTGAACAACCTGTTTTCTCTTCCCAGCCTGACAGAATAGAAACGTTACCTGTAATGCCACCGGTCTCTCCTCTGCCTCTGTTCCAGAAGCAGTCTAAGCCAGCATGCCAGAGGGACATTGCTCCAGTGCTCCAGTGTAAAGGAGTCTCAGATTCAGTGCTCCAGCCACTGTGGGACTCCAAATTGGCACTTCAGTAAGGTAGAGACTCTAAGCCCAAGACCCAGCACCAGGGAGGTGCTGCTCCAGAGCCCCAACACCCCAGCTATTCCAGATGGTTGCACCAGAAGGAGGGACTGTTCCATTTGCCAGGACGCCAGAAGCAGGCACTACTCAAGATACAAAGTGCCAGGTGCCAAGCTCCAAGACGGAGTTACTGCTCTAGACACCCAGTGCACAAAGGAAGGTGCTGTTCATGATACCAGTAGGAGGCACTGTTCCACTTGCCAAGAGCCCAGAAGCAGGTGCTTCTCCAGACTTAAAGCACTCAGAAGGCAGTATTACAGACACTCAGCATCTACCAGGAGATTCTGTTCCAGGCACTTAGCACCCAGAGGGTGGCGCTACTCAAGACACCAAGTGCCAGAGGAGAGATACTGTTCCAGGTACCCAGCTCCAGGAAGGAGGTGCTGCTTCACACATTGATCACCAAGAGGAAGGTACTGCTTACCATGCCAAGTGCCCAGAAGCAAGCACTGCTCCAGATACCTAGTGCTCAGAAGAAAGCACTGTTCCTGATGCCATGCACCCAGTGGGACACACTTCTCCAGTACGGAGAGAGAGGTGGAATTTCTAACTCCCAGCAACCAGAGGGAGGTGCATTTCCAGACTCCCGGTACCTAGAGGGAGGCACAGCTACAAACTCCCAGCACCCAGAAGGAGGCACTGTTCCAGATACTGAGTACCCAGATGGAGGTGCTGCTACAAGTGTCAGGTGCCCAGAAGGAGGCACTGTTCCAGACATGAAGTACCCAGAGGGAGGCACAGTTCTAGATGACCAGCCTCAGAGAGATCCAGAGCTAGCCAGCCGATGCCAGAGTGACACCATTCAACACTGGGGAGATGCTAGCACAGCTACCTAGTCATCAGAAAACCTTCAACAAGGGGCTCAGCTACTAAGACACCCTTAGCTGGCAGTCCAGCTACCTAGAGACCCTGAGCCAGTAATTCCACCACCAAGAGGCCCTGTGCCAGAAACCCATTTATGAAGATGCCCTGTGCCATGGGCCCAGTTTCAACAAGGCACCTTAGGTTAGGTTCTACAAGGTGCCCTATGCCAGAAGCCCAGTTCCAGCAAGACATCCTGAGCCAGAGGCTAAATCAACAAGATGCCCTGTGCCAGGGGCCCAGTTCTAGCAAGGTGCTCTGTGTCAGAGGTCCAGTTCCAGTGTGGCGCCCTGTGCCTGAGACCCAGTTCCAGCAAAGTGCCTGGTACCAGAGATCCATCTCCAGTGAGATGTCAACTCTGCAATTCAGCCTCAGGGAGAGTCTGAATCCTCAGTCCAGTCTAGGAAAGGCTGCAAACCTGCCATCCAGTCTCAAAATAAAATCTGGACCCCTTTGACTACCATCCAAGACAACCAAACACCTGCTGGCCAGAACCCCCATACTAATGGGACCCAGGAGGAGGAAGACTTGAAAAGGGGGTACTGTCACGGTTCTGCCTGCTGTGCAACCTCACTGTGCCCTGATCCAATCTGATTTGACATTTTCCCACCAGCAGTGAGCTCTATTCTGAGCTACCTGAGCCTTCTCCTCACTGTCTGCCCGTTCTGGGTTCAGACCATGCACACATAGGCATTCTGCTCAGGGGCTCTGACCTATGGGGCTAATCTCACTGAGGTCTACTCTGGGGGCTACTTGAAGGGCTTATCACCTGCATGCACACAGGACTACCAAAGGGGCTTACCCAATATAATCACACACAATTACTGGGATTACACTGGAGGCTTATTTATTTATTTATTTGCAGTTTTTATATACCAACATTTGTTTAGTAACCTCACATCGGTTCACAATTAACAGAAACATTGCAGCTGTGCCAACTAGAACGAACATGTGCAACAGTGCTTTACAATCAACAATAAACATTTACAATAAACTTGTTAACAAACATATGCAATAGTGCTTTACAATAAACTTGTTAAGCGGGGGGGGGGGGAGGGGAGAGAACAGTGGAACAATGAAAGGGAAAAATAAAATAGTGGTACAAAGCAAATTGTTATCTCACTGAATTTATAAGTCTATAAATAAATAGAATGAAATTTTATAAGTCTAGAAATAGACTTATAATTTCCTGGGTTCAAGCTCCTGGCTTGAACCCAGGAGCTATTCCCTACACAAATAGCCACACATATACTTTGATTCAGTACATCACTGTTCCAGGTACTTAAGAAAGTATGTTTATTTGAGCAACAGAAGGATAGAACAAATAAAACTGGATCATACAGAAGCAATAGTAGATAATAATTGCTACATAAATATATAAAATGCTTACATGTTTCCAAAGGATCTGTTGCGCTTGGGGCTTGGGGCTGTGGCAGTGGAGATGCGCCTCCTGGTAGGGACCAGGAGGCAACTGCCCCCAGGAGGCGGAGCACAGAAGGAGACAGAGACTAAGAAGAGCTTCACCACTGGAAGCCCGAGGTCCCCCCGGGAGGACCCATTAGGGACCTGGGCCGCTTCGTCTTAGGTGGGCCTCGCAGGGTCTCTTGGGAGAGTGGAAGTCCGGCGTGCCCACAGACAGAAGGGGAGTGTGGTCAGGTTCGAGACTGGAGGTCAGGTGGAACAAGGAGGACCAGAAGAGTGTAGGTGATAACAAGGCTAGGAACAGAGCCAGAATCTAGAGATGAGGTCAAGCAGGCAAAGGTCAGAGTCCAGGAGTCAGTCCGAGGAATGGTCAACTAAGCAGAGGTCAGGTACCGGAGGTCAGATGAGGTCACAGGCAGGCTGAGGTCAGGAGGCAGGCAGCAGACAGACAAGTCGAGTAGCCGGCTGGAGTCAGGAGGCAGGCGACAGGCAGGCAGGTCGAGAAGCAGACTGGAGTCAGGAGGCAGGCAGCAGGCAGGCAAGTCGAGGAATGGACCGGGTTCAGAAGGCAGGCAGGCAAGCAGACAGGTCAAGTAGCAACTCAAAAGTACCAGAGAGACAGTCTGGAGGTACTATCTGGGGAGACGAACAGATGAACAGGAACAGGATGATGCTGGAACTAGGAAGCAGGAACAAGGCAGGAACAGAACTGGAACAGAAGGATCCTGGAACGAGACTTGGAACAAGACAGGAGCAAGTACAAGCGCGGAGACAATCTAGCATAAGCCGACCCAATTGCCAAGGCAAGGAAGTGCAGGCAGGGACTTCCATATAACAGAAAATCAATCAGGAAGCGCTGCAGAGCTAAGACCCACCCTTGGCCCTACAAGAGGCTGGGCGGTTCGCGCTTGCGCGTGTAAGGGTGTGGCCAACAGCGCCAAAGACACCGAGCTCTAGCATGAGGCCTGGTGCGCAGTAGAAGGCCCGACGACTGCCGCCGCCGCAGGATGCCGGGGCCTGGAAGTGCTAGCAGCTGTCGCTAGGGAGGCCAACCCGGGACCTGCCATGGAACCATGAAGGTGAGCAGGTCCGTGCATGGGACAGGCGCGGACAGGGTGCGTAAAAGTACCCCCCCCTTCTAGCCTCCCCCTACGAGGCTGTGGCTTGTCAGGATGAGCCCTATGAAAGGCTTTCAAGAGCTCTTTATCAAGGATATTATGGGAAGGTTCCCACAAATTCTTCTCGGCCCCATAACCCTCCCAGGTTAAGAGGTATTCCCATTTTCCTTGACGCCGCCAAATGTCAAGGACCTTTCTTACCTGGAGGGAGGAGTCAGGTTCAGCAGAGACCCGTGGAGGAGAGGGAACTCTGCGAGAGGGCCAGGAGAGGACCAATGGCTTCAACAAGGCCACATGAAACGTGTTATGGGTGCCCATGGCACAAGGTAGCTAGTGTTGGTATGATACCGCTCCCACTCTTCGGATTACAGGAAATGATCCTATGTACTTCAGAGCCAAGCAATGAGAGGGAAGTCTGTCGTATGTGTCAAGCACTTAGCCACACCTTTTGGCCGGGACGGAACAGGACGTCTGTGGATGTCAGAGTTACGCTTGGAGCATTCAGCGGCTTGAGAAAGACGCTCTTTTACTCTGTTCCGTACCTGCGAATGGTGTGAGCCATGGAGTGTGCCACTGGAGATGGAACTGTCTAAGGAACAGGAAGAGGCAGGCGGGGCTGTTGTCCGAATACCACAGAAAATGGGGAAACATCGGTGGCTGCAGCAACATGTGTGTTATGTGACAGCTCAGCCCGAGGGAGAAGATCAGACCAATTATCTTGCTCATCATTTACATAGGAGCGGAGGAACGTCTTCATGGTCCGATTGGTCCTTTCAGCTTGGCCATTGGCCTGTGGATGATAGGCCGATGTTTAGCTTAAAGAGATGTTGAACTTCTTAAATAGAGAACACCAATATTTGGCAGCAAACTGTGGTTCCTGATTGGAGATGATCTCTTTGGGGAGTTCATGAAGGTGAAAGATGTTCTTTAAGAACAGCTTCGCTAGTTCCAGGGCTGAAGGGAGGCCTGGCAGAGGAATAAAGTGACCCATTTTTGAAAAACAGTCGATGATGAGCCAAATCACCTTGTTGTTCTGGGAAGGAGGCAGGTCCATAATAAAGTCTGTCGAGATGCTTAACCATGGTTCGGTAGGTGCCGGGAGTGGTTGCAATAAGCCCCAGGGCTTTCCAGTAGGCAGCTTCTGCTGAGCACAGATGGGACAGGAGCCCACATAGTTTCGGGAGTTTTGCACCTTATTGGGCCACCAATAGTGTCCTCGTAACATCTCTAAGGTTCTGGCAGGGCCCAGATGACCTGCCAACTTGGAGTCATGAGTCCATTTCAGAACTCGTTCACGTAATCTCTTAGGAACGACAGTTTTTCCAGTAGGAACTGTAGTGGTCACAGCAAGGGAAATACAGGCAGGATCAATAATTAAGCTAGGAACTTCAGAGACATCTTCAGGTTCGAATGATCTGGACAGTGCATCAGCGCGAAGGTTCTTAGATCCAAAGTGGTAACAAAGCGTGAAGTTGAATTATTCAAAGAAAAGTGCCCATCAGGCTTGACGAGGGTTCAGGAGTTGAGTCTCTTTCAGATGCTCAAGTTTCTTATGGTCAGCGAAGATGGTAAACTTGTGTTGTGCCCCTTCCAACCAGGGGCGCCACTCTTGGAGTGCCAAATTGACTGCGAGTTCACAGTCACCAACGGTGTAACGCTGTTCCATGGGGGGAAACTTATGTGAATAGAAAGAGCAGGGAATCAGTTTGCCCTTGGGAGAAAACTGGCTCAAGACGGCACCGGCGCCAACTGCTGAGGCATCGACTTCCACGACGAAGGGATGTGTGGGGTCCGGTGCTGCAAGTGAGGACCAGAGCAGAATGCTTCCTTTACAGTCTGGAAGCTGGCAAGTGCTTTGGGTGTCCATACCGGGTGTTGGCCCCTTTCCTAGTCATAGTGGTAAGTGGGGCAACTAGGGAGGAGTGATTAGCAATGAAGCTCCGGTAATAATTGGTAAAACCAAGAAAACATTGCAAGGCTCGGAGACCTACTGGCTGGGGCCAGTCGTGGATCCCCTGGAAAACCCTCAGTCAGAAATGATGTATCCCAGGAAGGGTAAGTGATTACACTCAAACAGGCATTTTTCCAGCTTGGCGTACAAGTGGTTCTCTCGTAGACATTACAGTATGATCCTGACGTGATCTCTATGAGATTCCAGGTCTTTAGAAAAGATCAAAATGTCGACAACAAGGAGGCATCGAGTACTCGACTAGCGAGAGGACCTGTTGCAAAGGCAATTTGAGAGAGCGGAGCCCGGGCTTATATTCTGGAGCTTAGCCAATGTCATCATCCAGGGCCGTGGCCAGGTTCCCGCCACGGGTCCTATTAAAGGATCAGCTGTGCACACGCACGTGCCTAGGGAAGGGTGCGGCGCTGGTTGGGACGGCGTCTCTCCGTGGGCCATGCGGAGAGGCCCGATGCAGAACATCAGGAACTGTAGCAGAGCCGGAGGCCCCAGAGGCAGTCCGAGGATGGAGCCGGCGGCAAACAGACACCAGAGACGAGGGACCCGGTGCTGGATCACTTTGAAAGAGGTGAGGGGGCCAAGCTATGAGTCTGCTGCAGCCGGCGCATGTAACAAAATCCTACTAACTCTGTCCTTATTATTCATCTAGCTATCTCGGACAGAATTAGTCTGCTTACTACTGTGAATTACAGTGGAGAGCCTTATGCATTTTTTTCAGTAAGGACTCTCCCCTATTCCTAATCAGATTTTATAAGTGTGTATATGTGTATATATTTTTTTGCTTTGCTCAATTATGACAAATAACATAAATAATACAACATCTAACTAGATAAATGACGCTTGACCGACGTGCCGCAAATGCGCAGTAGAGAGCAGCTCTACTGCGCATGTGTGGGCGAGCACGTCGGTCTTAGGCAGCGTCAGGAAAAAAAAAACTTGGCGGCGGGCGGTAGCGGGCGGCGGCGGCGGTAGCGGCAGCGGGCGGCGGGCGGCAGCGGCCAGTAGCGAGGGAGGGAGGAGAGAGAGGGAGGGACGGACTGAGTGGAGGGACGGAGAGAGAGAGTGGGAGGGAGTGACAGGGAGGGAGGGACTGAGTGAGAGGGAGGGAGGGACTGAGTGAGGGGGAGGGACTGGGAGGGAGGGACTGAGTGAGGGGGAGGGACTGAGAGGGGAGGGAGGGAGGAGTGGGTGAGTGTGTGGGAGGGAGGTAGGGGGTGGGGAAGAGTGAGGGGAGAGGGAGAATGAGGGAGAGGTGAGAGTCAGGGATGTAAGTGGAAGGGGGGAGAGGGAGAAATGAGGGAGAGGTGTGAGAGACAGGGAATGTGAGTAAGTGGAAGGGTAAGAAGTTGTGGAGCAGAGAAAAAAGGAGTGGAGGAGGGCTGAGGGGGAGGGGATGGGATTGAGAGAGGGTGGGGAGTGACTGAGGGAAGGGGAGAGAGGTGGGAGTGACTGAGGGAAGGGGAGGGAGGTGAGAGTGAGGGGAAGAAGGCAGTGGGAGACAGAGGGTGAGTAAGACTGAATGGAGGAAAGGGGAGGAGTGAACGAGGGGAAGGGGGAGAGAGGGAGAAAAAGTGTAGAAGGGTGCTGTGTTAGAAAATGGACTGAAAACAAAATGTAATGTAGCCCGTTTTAATGGGCTTAACGGCTTGTATAACATAAACAATGCAGATACAAACATAAAAAGAGCTAAAACATTTTCAAATATTAATCATTAGCACCTTTGAGATTAAAAACTCAGCCCTGCCTCCAAAGACCAGGAGAGGCTATAATTTATGAGGCCAGAGAATTTTTGACAGCTACAGAAATTTGCTCTATCCACAAAAGATTACCCAAATTAGGCATGCAAGGGGGGTAAACAATTATTAGATGCACTCCAAAAAGAAGTATGAGTGGGGGATTTCACATTTGATGACACAGTATGTATTTTAAGGTCACATTTAAATGATGAATAATTTGAGAATTGGGTTTAGGAAACAAATTTAGCAGAAAAAATGAGACATGTGCATACTTTACTTTCTAATAGATCTCTGCTAAATCCTAATGATCAAATTAATTTACAGATTTTAGGGAATCTTGTAGCTTGTTACCCCTCCAAACCAAACTGGAATGTGATTAGAGGTACTATACAGGGGAATGATGAAGCAGTTAGTGATATTTGTGCATGATTTCTTGAAGTATGGAAAATGAATGCTGGTGCAGATGTAATTCCTATTGACCCTTTTATTACTCAATGTGTATCTAGGTTCATACCACGCATTAAGGCAAGTGTCAATTCAGCCTTTATTACTTATACTCCCATAACTTGGGAGGACTTTGAAATAAATGCTATCTAAGCTGCAAAAAGTGATAGCAGCGTCACTCCCATCTCTTCCTTCAAATACAGGTGAAGGGGGACGAGGCAACCAAGGTAGAGGTAGGGGAGCCTCTAATCATCAAAATGGTCATTGCTATTATTGCTGGAAGCAAGGTCACTGGAAAAAGGAATGTAGAAGGAGGTAAGCTAACAGAAATGTTAGGGGGGCCGGGATACTGTGACACTAGTCCTTGGCCATAACCAGGCCCTCAGTCACAAATCCCCTCACAAGATGCCAGACATCTTGGATAGCCCTGCCTATCCCTTAGCTGCCCCACCTACACAGCTTCAACATTTTAATAGTTTCTATTCACTGCAGAGGGGGCATGTACTGGCATTTCTCTTATTGGTGTTGTTTTTTTGTGTTGTTTGGCTCTTTTACTTCTAATGGTTTAACTATATAAGACGATCTGAAGGCTTTCCTCTCAGCATGATGATTGACACTGAAGCATAGCAGTCTCTTCTCATGGTAAATGATTTCATAAGATAGGTCAGATACAATCTGTGAAAGGAATGGGGAATAAAAGTGTTGTTTGCTCATCTCCATCTCCATCGACAGTTACAATTGGTCCCTCTCAAAACGTTATTCCCTTTTTAGACACCCTCTCCTTTCACTTTTCACTTCTAGGCCTGGATGCTCTACAAGTGTGAGCTTGATAGTCATAAAGGAACTATATCCCTGACTCCTTGAAAGACCCAGCAGTTTTCTCCCACTGGAGACCAAAGCTGCATTGAACTTACTCCATTAAACCTTGAGCAGAATGAGGAAGAAAGAGATGCCTTAATACAATCCCTGCATATTCCCTCTTGTTTGTAGGTAACAGAAAACAGAGAAGTAGGATTAATAAAATTTGCTGTCCCTGTATTTATCAGGGTGGACTCAACTAAACAACTCCCATGAATATGCCAATATCCCCTCTGTCCAAAGGCAGAGGAAGGAATTGAATCTATCATACATTCCTTGCTTACACAAGGAATTCTAATTCATATTCGCAGTGACTGTAACACCCTCTGTCCAAAGGCAAAGGAAGGAATTGAATCTATCATACATTCCTTGCTTACACAAGGAATTCTAATTCATACTCGCAGTGACTGTAACACCCCCATTTGGCCTGTGCCCAAGCCCAATGGCAAGAGGTGACTCACTCAGAATTTACAGCCACAGTCCTGTCCACCGTACCACCTACAATGATGATATATTCAGTCATAGATCTTACTGACACCTTTGTTTACAATGCCTCTATACCCCCAGTCTTACTTTCTCTTTGCATTTACATATAGGGGATTAAAATACATACATGAACCTGTTTACCCCAGGGCTACACTGAAAGCCCCTCTAGCTTCAATCAACTTGTACATCAAGATTTGGCTGATGCTTCCCTCCAAGACACATTGATACAATATGTAGATTATATTGTGCTCTGTTTTACAGAACAACAGAGCCATTTACATGATTTAGCCACACTACTTGTTATGTTTACGTGTGTTTTGGTGGATCCTTGGATGCTATGGAGATGACCACGCCCATGGGGAGGAGCCCCATGAGGAGCCACAGCACTGGGCTAGACTTGTACTACACAAAACACAAAATAGTTCTTTTATTAGACAGCTTGAAGAGAACAACCAGAGGTGGCAGTAGTGAGACAGTCTAGTAGTTTATTTATTTAAAAACTTTTCTATACCGTGCTAAGTTATATACCATCGCAACGGTTTACAAATAGGCACATAGACTAAGGTAAGTAAATGTAGGATATCATACATTCTAACAGGTGCCAATAAAGTTTGGTTACAATTTCATAAATAAAATCATTATTTGAGTAATGTTGGTCAAGTCCAGGTATATTATTGAGTTACTATCGCTTTGAAATATTACTTCTTAAATGTAGGATTGAGTAAATTCATTCTCATCTGCATTACCCTTACTTTCATTCTCTACCCTCCACACTCTTTAGTGAAGGCTTTTTTAAAGAGCCATGTTTTTAGATTTTTCTTAAAAGTTTTGAGAATATTCTGTAATCTGAGTTCGGGGGGCATCGTGTTCCATAGTGTGGGCCCAGCCAATGATAAAGCCCTTTCTCTCACTTGGGTTAATTTTGCTGACTTTACTGAAGGGATTGTTAGTAGTGCTTTGTTTGCAGAGCGGAGGTTTCTTTGTGGAATGTGTACTCGTAAGGCTGTGTTTAGCCAGTCTGCTTCTTTATCATATATTAGTTTGTGTATGGTGCATAAGGCTTTGTATTTTATCCTGTATTCGATGGGTTGCAGTCTCAGGGACCTCGGCAGAGGGATCCCTTCTCTCCTTGATGAAGTCAGGAGGTTCCGCAGCAGGTCTCCCAGAGGAGATACTGTGGATGAGATAGACTGATAGTTAGAGTACTCACTAGGTGTTTGCTGTTGATATGCGATTCCACCAGGTATGTTGTAGAAGGTACAGGCACTGAGGCAGGGAGAGCAGGCCCTTGAGGAGCAAGTACCTGTTCCCTGTAAGGCACCTGAAATAAAGCAGAGGACCCCCGAGGAGCAGGTACCCAGGTTAGCAGTTACCCCAAAGGGCAGAGAGAGAGTTTCCTGCGGCAGCACGGAAGCGGCAGAGTAGCGTAGACAAGAATGGATTTGAGTCCTTGCTAACTCAAAGAGCTAGCAAACTAGTGAAGGTAATATACCCGGATGGCATGACGACAGCATGAGGGAACGCCCTCGAGGTTCACGCCATGGGTGGTACAAAGACGTGGGTTACGCACGCGCGCACCCTAGTAGGTACCTGGGAGGAACAATGGTGGGAGGCTGCACCATAGCCATTCTGGGGATGCCAGAGAGGTTGGCTTGTAGACGCGGCAGTAGCCATCTTTCCCAGGTAAGCGGGAGGAGCCATGAATAAGGTGAGGCAAACGGGGCGAAGCCATCTAGGACCAACGGACGCAACAGTACCCCCTTCAAAGGGTGTCCACGCTGTTTCCTACCAGGTCTTGGTTTTTGAGGATGCAATTTATGCAAGTCCTGTAGCATCTCTTTATCTAGAATATTAGACATTGGTGTCCAAGAGTTTTCTTCAGGGCCATACCCTTCCCATGATAGGAAGTATTCCCATACTCTGCCTCGTCTTCTCACATCGAGAACTGTGTCTACTTTATATTCGATGTCTTCTTCTGCATCTATAGGTGTAGCTTCAGGTATCTTGTTGGAGAACTCACTAAGGATCAATGGCTTCAATAGTGAGACATGGAATGCATTGTGGATCTTTAAAGTAGATGGTAGCTTCAGACTGTAGGTGAGATTGCCCAGTTGTCGGAGAATGGGAAAAGATCCAACGAAACGAGAGTGAAGCAAGCTAAAGGAAGTTTAAGTCTTAAGTGCTTCATGGAAAGCCAGACTTTATCACCAGGTTTGAAGTCTGGAACCTTGCAGTGATGAACATCGTATCCTTTCTTTGCTTGAAGTCCTACTTTAGTAAGCATCTCTTTTGTCTGAGTCCAAAGTTGTTGGATATCTTTGGCAGTAGATTGAGCTGCCGGGGACGACACTGATAATGGAAGTGGCAATGGTGGCAGTGGTAGTCATCCATAGACCACTTTGAATGGTGTTGATCCAGTGGATGTTGATGGATTTATTTTTTTATTTTTATTTTATTTATTTAGAAGAGTTTATATACCGAGGTATAGCAGGCTGCCTTCACCCCGGTTTACATTTTAAACAACTTATTACAGGAGTAAAAAAATAATAGATAACATTAACACATAATTTAAATACTATAATACATAAAATAAATAAAAGATAACATTAACATATAATATTTTTTCTATGTAAAGTCAACGTGAAGAGGGAAGGAGTAAAGTAATGTAAAATAATAATAGTAGTAGAAACAACAGCAGGTAACAGGCATTGTACAAACAGGGACAAATTGGGAAATGGGGGCACTGGATGCATATAAACTTGCGTTCGGCTTCGGAGTGTGGTGGACAGCTTAGTCGTCACCAGCTGTGAAAGATTGCCTGAAGAGCCAGGTCTTGAGCTCCTTTTTGAAAGATTTGGAGTCGTTGATCATGATTAAGTAGTCTGGTAGGGAATTCCATGCTTTCGGTCCAGCAATGGAGAAGGCTCTGTTCCTAGTGTTGGAGAGCTTAGCTGAAGTGAGAGGGGGTATCGTTAGATGTGGTTTGCTGGTTGTTCTTGTTGTTCGTTGTGGATTGTGTAGCTGGATCATGTTATCTAGTGCGTCATTCTCTGTTCTGTAGATGGCATTGTGTAGGATAGTTAAGGTCTTGAACATGAAAATCACTGAAAAATTGGTCAATTCCCAACTATCGGATTTCCTAGACGATCACAATATCCTCTATCCTAATCAATACGGGTTTCGCAAATCCTACAGCACAGAAACCCTCCTCCTCTCCCTTACGGATCACATCATCTTAGGCCTAGACAAAGGTCAAGATTTTCTGTTAGCTCTGCTTGACATCTCGGCAGCTTTTGATACTGTGAATCACTCCACTTTGCTAAGCCGTCTCTCAGACATTGGTATTTCAGGCTCAGTTCACAGATGGTTTAATTCATTCCTAAGCAACAGAACCTACAAAGTCAAAATTAACAACAAAGAATCATCCAGTATTAAATCTTCAGTAGGTGTTCCTCAAGGATCCTCCTTATCCCCCACCCTTTTTAACATCTACCTCCTCCCCCTCTGTCAACTGCTTACTAACCTAAGATTAAAACATTATCTCTATGCAGACGATGTGCAGATTTTAATCCCCATAAAAGAATCACTATCAAAGACCCTCCTTTATTGGGAAAATTGCCTTCAATCCATTAACCAACTCCTCAACAATTTGAATTTTGTCCTAAATACGTCCAAAACCGAACTGCTCATTATTTCAACCGACCATCATGACTCCTCGCTTCAGCCCCCTCTTACAGCCCAAATTTCTCATGCTAGAGACCTTGGAGTAATCCTTGACAATCGCTTAAATTTAAAGAAATACATTAACAACACAACAAAGGAAGGCTTCTACAAACTGCAAGTCCTAAAAAGGCTTAAACCCCTACTGTTTTTCCATGACTTCAGGACTGTCCTCCAAGCCACGCTCTTTGCCAAGATTGACTACTGCAACACTCTTCTTCTGGGGCTTCCACTCTCATCCACAAAACCATTACAGATGCTCCAGAATGCAGCAGCTAGAGTCTTGTCCAATACAAACCGCAGAGATCACATCTCCCCCATCTTAAAGAACCTACATTGGCTACCAATAAATTATCGAATCTTACACAAATCCCTTACCATAATCCACAAAACGATCCACAAGCAACAACCGTTGGACCTCCAATTCCCCCTCAAACTTCACTCCTCATCCAGGCCCATCAGAGAATCATATAAAGGATCTCTCCATGTACCTCCTAACAAAACTTCACGCCACACCGCAACCAAAGAAAGAGCATTCTCTATAGCGGGACCCACTATTTGGAACAATTTACCTCCTGACCTCAGACAGGAACCCTGCCTACAAACATTTCGAAAAAGACTTAAAACCTGGCTATTCAGCCAAGCTTTCCCTTAATCTATTCAGTTTCAGAATTCCACATCTCAAGCCTACTGGACAACTTACTTAGTGATACCCTTTTATCACAATGGTTATCCCTCTGTCCTTCTCTTTCTTCTTTTCTCAAGTTCGATCTCCTTGTTATATGTAACTTTATTACCTCCTCTGATTATTTTATTGTTAAATGGTTGATAAGAATGTTTACCCCCTTGTTACATGTAAACCGATTTGATATGACACCTGTCATGAAGGTCGGTATATAAAAGAATTAAATAAATAAATAAATAAATGATTCATTGTTCAACCGGAAGCCAGTGGAGCATTCTCAGAACTGGGGATATGTGGTCCATTTTTTTCTTGCCGGTTAAGACCCTGGCTGCAGCATTTTGCAAGAGTTGAAGAGGCTTTAAAGTCGATTTGGGAAGACCAATCAGGAGCGAGTTACAGTAATCGATAGTATTGAAAATAAGAGATTGTAGGACTGTTCTGAATTCTTGTTGGTGTAAGAGCGGTTTTAGGTGTTTCAGTATGTGTAATTTGTAAAAATCCGTCTTTAGTTTTTGTTGCGATGTTCTCTTTGAGGTTAAGTTCGTTGTCTATCCAGATACCGAGGTCTTTAGTATTGTTCTTCAGTTGGATATTTGTGCTGTCGATTTGTAAGGGAGGCAGTGGGGTGATTTGGTCAGTGTTGTTTTTTTCGATGAGGATGCACTCAGTTTTGGTCATGTTGAGGCATAGTTTTAGTTGGATCAGCATGTTTCTGATAGCGATGAGGTGTTTAGCTGTGCGACTCAGTGCATCTTCGATTGTTGAGGTTATAGGAATGAGGAGTTGAATGTCATCGGCGTACATGAGAATTAATGGCAAATTCTACCTGAGTAGTGGCCAAAATAACCGTCTCTGGGTCATTGATGTGGTTCTTCAGGAATGTCCTCGGAGAGGAATGAGCGAGAGAGCGTCAGCTCTGATATTCTTATCTTCAGGGTGGTACTTGAGCACAAAGTTGAATCTGTTGAAAAACAGAGACCATCTCGCTTGTCTATGATTCTGATGCTGTGCGTGGCAGAGGTACTCCAGATTCTTATGGTCTGAGAAGACCGTTATTTGATGTTGTGCTCCTTCGAGCCAAGGGTGCCACTCTCCTGTAATTTTTCTCTGCAGGAGAGAAGCGATGGGAGAAGAATGACCATGGTTGTGGAACCTTTGAATCACCAGCCTGGCTTAATACGGCCCCTATGCCAATGTCTGAGGCATCAACCTCCACGATGAAAGGCTTGGAGGGGTCTGAGTGTTGAAGACATGGCTTGCTTGAAAAGGCATCCTTTAGTTTCTGGAATGCAGCTATAGCCTCTGGAGACCAATTAGCAACATTGGTACCTTTCTTCGTCATGGCTGCAAGCGGCACTGTAAGTGAAGAGTAATTATTGATGAAGGTCCTGTAATAGTTGGTGAAACCTAAGAAGCATCTGAGAGCTTTTAACCCGGTGGGTTGCGCACATTTTTGGATACTCTCCAGCTTCTGTGGATCCATTTGAAAGCCTTGATTGGAAACGATGTAGCCTAAGAAAGGCACTGACTCCCTGTGAAATTCACATTTGGATAGCTTGGCATAGAGATGCTTCTCTCAGAGTCTCTGTAGTACTCTCTTAACATCCTCCAGATGAGTGGTCACGTCTTGCGAGAATATCAATATGTCGTCCAAATAGATGACAACACACTTATAGAGGAGATCCTGGAAAATGTCATTCATTAAATTTTGAAAGACAGCCGGGGCATTGCACAGGCCGAAGGGCATCACTAGATATTCAAAGTGGCCGTCCTGAGTGTTGAAGGCCATCTTCCACTCATCACCAGCTCAAATGCGAAGTAAATTGTAGGCTCCTTTCAGGTCCAGTTTGGAAAGATTTGAGCTCCTTGTAGTCTGTTGAATAGCTCTGAAATCAGAGGCAGGGGGTAACGATCCTTTATTGTTATTTCATTGAGGCCCCTGTAATCTATATATGGATGTAATGTTCCATCCTTTTTGCCCACAAAGAAAAAGCCTGCACCAGCAGGGGACTTGGATGGTCTTATGAAGCGTTTTTGGAGATTTTCCTGAATATATTCGGACATGGCTTTATTTTCTGCTACGGACAGGGGGTACACCCTACCATAGTAGGTACCTGGGAGGAGAAATGGCAGGAGGCTGCACCATAGCCGTTCCGGGGATGCCAGAGAGGTCGGCTTGTAGATGCAGTGGTAGCCATCTTTCCCAGGTAAGTGGGAGGAGCCGGGAATAAGGTGAGGCAAATGGGGCGAAGCCGTCTAGGACCGACGGATGCAACACTACTCATCACGTTATCTCACAAGGGCCATAAGTTAGCCATGCAAATCTCAACCCCTGATCAATCCACTCAGAAAGATCAGTGTAAAAGCGGCAATTGATACACAGGGGTTATCTTTCAACACTTCTAATGGAGAGTGAGCGCCATGAAGATTTTGTAAATGCTTACAAATTGCATACCACATTCTGACTGTATGTGCAACAACTGTTCTAGCTTGCAGTGCCCCTCACACCCTTGGAGAAGTCGAAGGCAATGAAAGAAGAAGAGGGAGGTCCACGCCAGCCACTGAGCCAGCTTCTAAGGTAAGCTACAGCTGATTGCTTGCTCGGTAAAACCAAGCTGGCAAACAGGCCAGCCTGGCCGCCCAGTAGTACCCAAGCAAATTTCGAAGACGAAACCCTCCCCCAAGCTTAGTATGCCAAAATGTGCCATGTATAATCCCTGACTACAGACTACTACAGACATATTCACAACTCTGCAAGGCTATGATCCAAAATTTAACACAACAAAACATCCACTGACTTAATTTTATCTACCAATCCTGCGTAGCAAAATATCATATCCAACCAGGTATAGGAACAATGTACCTTGGAGAAGAAAGTGTAATTCCTACTCGCCAGTTCCCTAACTCTCCAAACATCCCCCCATCTGAGACGGTGAACCAATTGTTTAAGACTGTTGTTTGGTTCCACCACATCATGCGTCCTATCCAATATATCCATCCTAAGGTCTAAGCATGTGTTCCAATCTCCTCCCACAATAACAGGACAAGAGGTGAATTCATTTACATTGTGTTTAAGAGCATTGTAGAAACTGGACTGGACCCTGTTTGGGCCATATACATTCATCAGCGCAACTCGCTGACCATAAAAAGAGCCTTCCAATAAAATAAACCAACCTTCACAATCCTTACAAACTTTGGGGGTCATTTACTAAGGTTTTCTCCCATTTTGTGTCTATGGGAAAAATGCTTAGTAAATGATCCCTTTGTGAATTGTAAGAGGCAGGTTTTTGTGAATCATAATACAGACTCCCCTACTCTTTGAGTTAAATGAGGAATATAAAACCTGCCCCACCCAGTCCCTAGATAGCTTCTCATGTTCCTGATCTGTCAAATGTGTTTCCTGCAGCATTGCTACTTGCACTGACCTTTGTTTTAGAATTATCTGTCTCTTAACAGGAAAAGCAACACCTCTCATCCCAAGAGACAAAATACACTTGTAAATTATTCATATCATTTAATTCAAAAAGAGGATAGCATATATCTTTTAATCATTTATTAATACAAAACTTCATTAGATAATTTCAAAAAATGTGTCCAATTTAAAACAACACACACATCCCTACACACTCATACCTTAAAAATATACATTTCAAGGAAGGTACACATAAAAACCCCTTTAATACCCGTAATAACTTGATGCAAAAACCATTATACCCTGTGGGAAAAACCCACTTACAGTCTATCTATACACATTTATCTACGACGAACAAACTCCTCAAGTGTCTCCTTCCTTCTTGGCGCTATGTTTGAATTTATGTCTGGCTTGTCTCGATGTTATCAACCCCCAACAAGCGGCCCCTGTTTCGCAATCGTTTGCTTCCTCAGGGGGAAAAACCTCTGAGAAAACCAAACGAAACATAACATTAAAAATCAGGACACATTCCCATATTACAATTCTGTCTTTAACATAATTTCAAAAACTCAAACAATCCCAAACCATTACCACCTCAACACTTACCCGACCAGGACTCTACTGTGCTCACTTTCAACCTGAATCTCAAACTGTTTCCAACACGGTCTTTTTCATATCAAGAGTGATATTGCAACAAGGGAATTCCATCTGTAACATATCCATATTTATGCCTATAAGGTACTATAATTTCAAAACTCCTACACTATTCCATTATACCCCTATTGAAACTCACATACCTTACAAACATTTTTTCAATCTCTCTTCAGCGGCAAAAAACGCCAAACATTTTTCAATCTCTCTTCAGCGGCAAAAAACGCCAAACATTTTTTCAATCTCTCTTCAGTGGCAAAAAACGCCAGAAGGTGAACCACCCTCTTACGTTGCGTCAAAGTATGTTAACCCTATGCTAACAACTCAAAGCTTTATTGTGCCGCATCAACCACCACTCCCTTCTACGTCTCTTCAACGTCAAAAACGCACAAAAGTGAGCCACCCTCTTACGCTGCATCTCTTCAACGTCAACATAGCACAAAGGTAAACCACCCTCTTACGCTGCATCAATGTGTGTTGACAATTCCAAATTTTATTATACCACCGCAACAACCTCTCTCATATACATTCTTAATTAAACGTGTGTGCGCAACCACGCTCCCCACCAGATCAAAACCTATGCACCCTCTCCTATAAATTCAAACAACATAATGGGAAACAACACATTCAGTATCACTAGCAAAATGAAATGACTGCCCTACTACATTCAAAAGAATGCTCCTTCCACTATAAACCTCGGCAACCTGCCTAACTCCATAACCTCAGGTATAAATCCACCACACCCCTCCTTAAAGGTATCCATAGTATAGCATGGGATCCGAAATAAAGAACGCTCTAAAAACAAGCCTGCCACTCAATTTCAGCATTTAAACCAGTCGGCAACAATAAACCTTAGTGTCTGCAAAATTACTTCAGCAAGACACAGTCATCTCAACCTGCATGCATCACAATCAATCCCATTATCAATGTTTTCGAACCCCAATGACAACACCAGAACAGTAATACCCACCCACCAGAACCCCACCTCTTCCTCAGCCAGAATAATTTTGAACTATCAGCCTCCTGATCAGCTTTCCTTATCCCCCTTCCCCCTTCCTCTCAGGGTGAACCATCCAGGCAGGAGCATCCTTGAGGCTGAGCTCTGCCCTACATTCCCTATCACTTCCAGACCCCCAGCACCACATCATCCTGCCCATATCCCGACCTCCACCCACCTGCCATCCACTGTCCCCTCCACACTTTTAAGTCATATCCAATAGTCTCATCTACTGACGTGCATATCCATATGAAAAAAGCATATCCTGAGAGTCACACACCCAGGCTCATAAGGCACCTCCATTAACCCGGCAAAGGATGTTATCAAAGTCAGTCCTCTAGGACCTATCCAACTCCCAATTTCTTTGAATGGCATTATCCCAGACATGTAAGACATTTCTTCTTGTCAAGCAGAACCAGGTGATCTTAAGCCACTCTCACTCTGGAGCCATGTCAGGAAACATGTAAACTCCCTCTCTGCCATGTGCAACCTCAAAGTTGAGAAGGCCAGGACAAGGAAAATAAAATAGCATGGTGTGGCAGCCTCAAACAACATCCCCATACACTCTTTCCTGAATGCCTTCGCACTCCACTCTACCCCCTACTCCCCCCCCCCCAATTTAACAACATCCCTACCTTCCAAGCTTATCCTCTGAGCCCCCCTTGAGCCAATTCCTAAATCCCATTCCAGTTTCCACTTCCATCTATCTTTCCCCCTTCCACCTGTATAATCTATTCAGCAACTCTTAGTACATGTGACAGTAAAAAAGGATATAGAGCATCCATTGAACCAAAAGTTCCAGCTACAGCTAGATCGATATCTTCCCCGAGTAGAATTAAAGTACACATATCTGGGTCCAGACTAGTCAAAACGTGCTTAACAGTTGTCAGGCCCTTTATCTCCAGACGAAGCATGTGTGATACCAGCTGCTATTCTATCTGCCATCTCAGTGTTTTGTTTTTTTTTCCATACTGGGTCAGATCAAGGGTCCATCAAGCCCAGCATCCTGTTTCCAACAGTGGCCAATCCAGGTCTTAAGAACGTGGCAAATACCCAAACACAAAGGGGTAAATTTTAAAAGCCCTGTGTGCGTAAATCCAGCTGGATATACGTGTGCAGGGCACTTGCGCGCCGGCACGCCTATGTTGCATAGGCCGCGGGCACGCGCAAAGCCTCGGGACGCGCGTAAGTCCCAGGGCTTTACTTGGGTGGCATGTCGGGGGCGTGTTGGGAGCGGCGTGTCATTTTGGGGCGTTCCAGGGGCGGGGCCATGGGTGTGGTGCCGTTCCGGGGGCATGGCCGAGGCCTCCGAAGTGGCCCCCAGGCCGGGGAATGGCGCGCCGGTAGCCAGCTGGCGCACACAAGTTACGCTTGATCGGGCAGGTGTAACTTTTTTGACAAAGGTAGGGGGGGATTTAGTTAGGGATGGGGGGTGGGTTAGATAGGGGAAGGGAGGGGAAGCCGGGGGGGGGCCCGAATAAAGTTCCCTTCAAGGCTTCTCCAAAATCAGGGAAAGCCATCGGGGCTCCCCCTTGCGCACACCGACCCTGGATTTTATAACATGCGCGTGGCAGGGCACGCATGTTATAAAATTGGGCGTAGATTTGTTCGCGCCGGGTTGCACGAACAAATCTACACCCGTGCGTATGTTATAAGATCTGCCCCTAAGTCTATTCCATGCTACTGTTGCTAGTAATAGCAGTGGCTATTTTCTAAGACAACTTAATTAATAGCAGGTAATGGGCTTCTCCAAGAACTTATCCAATCCTACACTAATTGCACTAACCACATCCTCTGGAAACAAATTCCAGAGTTTAATTGTGCATTGAGTGAAAGAAATTTCTCCGATTAGTTTTAAATAGAAAGACTAGGGGGCACTCCATGAAGTTACATGGAGTGCCCCCTAGTCTTTCTATTATCCGAAAGAGTAAATAACTGTTTCACATTAACCCATTATAGACCTCTCATGATTTTAAATACCTTTATCATATCTCCCCTCAGCCGCCTCTTCTCCAAGCTGAAAAGTCCTAACCTCTAGTCTTTCCTCATAGGGAAGCTGTTCCATCCCCTTTATCATTTTGGTTGCCCTTCTCTGTACCTTTTCCATCGCAACTATATCTTTTTAAGATGTGGCGACCAGAATTGTACACAGTATTCAAGGTGCGGTCTCACCAAGGAGCGATTCAGAGGCATTATGACATTTTCTGTTTTATTCACCATTCCCTTTCTAATAATTTCCAACATTCTGTTTGCTTTCTTGACTGCCGCAGCATCGCTTGCCATGATCGAAGCCATCCAAAGCCATCAAAGACCCGGTGCACATTAACAGGCATGGCCAGTCCTCCATGCTCAAACAGAGCAAGGATTTCTTAGGTCATGCATGCGCACTAGTGCCCAATGGGGTGCTATTCATACTCTGCCTGCCTCCAGCCTCCTCCTGCAGTAGCGGGCCTGGGCTCTCTGGCAGCATCGGGGAGCTACTGCCAACACAAGCCATCCCTTCCTGGGACCTCTGGAGTCTCTCCTCCTTCTTCTGTGGCTGGGATGCTGTTGACTGCCGCTCTTCCACAGGCCCCTGCTACGTGTGCCCGCACACCTTTTCCTAGGCCTTAAAGGGACCGCAGCAGGAAATTGCTGCCAGTCTTCTCTGATGATGTCATCAGCTCCAGCCTATTTAAGGCCCTGACAAGTTTGTTATGGATGGGAAAAACTTGGTGTATTAACACAGAAGCTGCTCATAATAATGACAAGTAAATTTCGGTGTGTGATGTGGAATGTGAGTGGTATCGGATCAGTAGTAAAGAGATACAAGGTTTTATAAGCATTGCAATGCTGGAAAGCCCAAGTGGCTTTAATTTAAGAATGACACTTAGATGCAGCAGAACATCAGAAATTATCTAGGCAGTGGGTGGGAAGGGTGCACTCATCACAGCCTGGAACTCGTAAGGCAGGAGTAGCAATCCTATTGGGAAAGGCAGTACCATTTCAAGAAACCAAAGTCATCTCAGATGAAGCAGGGAGATATTTGATTGTGGAGGGACAGTTATTTGGGAAGCAAATAGTGTTCTGTAATATCTATGTCCCAAATGTTTATGAACACTTGTTCTTTGTGAAATTGGCACAACTGCTCCTTACTTACACTAACTCTCCTCTAATAGTTGGAGGAGACTTATAGTGTGTTCTGAATAATCAATTGGATCTCTCATCTAATAGGACAATCTCCCTGGAGAATAATAGAAAGGATGTAGATGTAGGATATTTATGCAAAAATTTAAATCTAATAGATGGCACTTGCTACAGCCCCTAGAGAGGGAATATACATTTATTTATTTATTTATTGGTTTTATATACCGACATTCATCAATGATATCACATCGGTTAACAGTAAAACAGTAAACTACGCATAAGATGCATTTGACATAAAACAGGCAAGAAAATATATGCATTATAAACTACACTTACTTGTTTGAACGCACAGCACACAGTCCAGGACTGATTACCTTTTAATGGATCGAAGGACTTTTTCTAAGATCTCGAATGCTTAGATCGGGCCCTTAATGATCTCTGACCATATGCTTGTTTGGGTGGATATCAAAGGTCTTCATCCAATTGATGTGATCTTCTCATGGCACTTTCATAAATATTTATTTAATGACCAAGTCTTCAGGGAATATATATTAAAGAAGTGGGACAATTATTGCATTAAGAATCAAGAACATCAGACTTCCCCAATACTATACTGGGAAACTGGGAAAATAGTTCTGCGAGGAGACATTATCTTCTATGCCATAGCTATATGTAAAACTTCAACAGCTGCCATATTAGCGTTAGAACAGCAACTGTGTAAGGATAAACTGCAATATGAGTAGTACCCAACTAAAGAAACAAAAGATAATTTTTTAGTGACACAAGTGGCTTTCAATGAATTGCTTCATTAAAGAGCAAAAAAAGGGTTAGTATATTATAGTTGCGAGTACTTTCAACATGGAAATAAGGTAGGAAGATCTTTGGCAAATCTGACTACAAATTGGACAATTAATAAGTATATAACAATCAGGAGTGACGTGGGGCAGGTAGTTAATTCAGAAAAGGAAATTAGTGCCGTGTTCAGAGCGTATTATCAGAATTTATACGCAAAGGAACCGGGTGCTTCACAGGATACTGCGAATTATCGGCCTCAGCCAAGTTGCCCTAAATAACAGCAGAATAGTTGGAAGCTTTAAATCAGTCTATATAGCGCTGACTCCTTGAATGGGTTACAGTGATTCCCATTATCACCTAATTGTGCTGCTATGATTCTATTAGCAAAGCCAGGGAGGGATCTGGTTTTTCCAGCTTCTTGTAGACCAATGTCTTTGCTGGATTTTGATATCAAATTATTGGCAAAGATTGTGGCAAATAGGCTGGCCCAGGGTACTACCCACTTTTATCAGGGAAGAGCAAGTGGGTTTTGTGAAAGGCCAATTTGCTGTTATGAATATGCAAAAAATTCTTGCTTCTCTGGAAAACTGTAAGTGGAAACAAGTACCATCCATATTGTTAAGCTGGGATGTAGAGAAAGCGTTCTACAGGCTGGATTGTGACTTTATGTTTCAATTGTTGGCAGCTTTTGGGCTGGGGGGTATTTTGTTCAAGTGGTGCACACCTTAAACAATGACCCTAGAGCACATGTAGTAGTGGATGGTTCTAAATCAGTAGATTTCCAGCTAAAAAGAGGTACGAGACAGAGATGCCCAATATCGCCCCTGTCATTTATTCTATCCCTGGAACCTCTTATAAAGAAAATTAGGGGTAATGCTTTAATTGAGAGGATTTCAATTGAGGGGCAGCCATCTAAGTTTTTTTAAGTTAACATTGTTTGCGGATGATATTTTGCTCCATATAATAAACCCGCAGGCATTTCTCCAAGAATTAGTATGAGAATTTTCACCATATGGCACGTTAGAGGGCTTGACATTGAATATGGATAAGTGTGTGTGACGTGCTGCCCATGGAGGATCAGGTGCAGCAGGTTTGGAAGGGGAGTTTCCTAATCTGCTGGATCATGGAATCTTTTCTTTAGTAAGGTATCATATTACATAAAGACCCAGAACAGTTATTTTGGAAACATTTTTAGACAGATGGAATGATGCTGAGAAGTTGGAAAGATTTTCCCTTTTTGTTGGCAGAAAGGGCATAAATCTTTTTCAAATGATAGCACTGCCCAAATGGTTGTATATGTTCCAAACTATTCCTTGCTACCTGACTAGACAAGATTTGCGTTTGCTGGAAGGTCTTTTACAGAAATATTTGTGGAAAAATGCAAAGCCACGGTGGTGTTGGCTAAATTAATGCAGAAATGAGAATGCGGGGACTTGGGATTGGCAAACCTAAAGCTATATAATATTGCTTGCAACTTGCAACATGTAGTAGATCGGCTATTGGATACCCATTTTTATGCCATGGTACAATTGGACAGTAATCTGCTTGCTCTAGCAGGGCTGGGATATATTTTACATTCAAAAGTCTCTACACCATCTACCCAACTTAAGAAGAGGCCATTAACAATTCCCTTGTTATTATCATAGAGGTACCTTTGTCACTTATAAAAAGTGGAGGGGTCTATTTCTCAATTTTTACCTATGATTAGAAATGGAGCATTCCTGCCAGGGATGCAGCAAAGGGTTTTTGCCATCTGGGCTTTTAAGGGACTGAAGCTAATTGCATAATTTTTGAAGGAGTAAGGAACTTTAAAATCCTACCAAGAGATGGCAGTAGAATATGATCTAAATAATAAACAGTTCTATGCCTACTTGCAAACAAGACACTATATTCATTCTCTTCGAGTGCAGGACTGGGATAGTGAGAGTAGATTGCTTCTTTCAGAGATATTTGACATGGAAGATATACCATTTGGGTAAATTTGGGAGAAATTGGGAATCAGAATTGGATTTAGAATTTACAGAAGTGCAATAGGAAAAATGTTTTAATCAAATAAAATCTCTTACCAGTAATATGACAATTCACGAAGTACAATATACATTTTTGATGAGATATTACTATCTTCAGCAGTTGGCATATCGCATGAAAACTGCTATATCAGAAATATGTATTAAATGTTAAATGTTGCCTGGAACTTTAGAATCAAATTCTGGGTTTGTTCTAAGATAAAGACCTTTTGGTCGCTTCTCATATAATATGTGCATCAAGTTACTGGTTCATTGTTACCACTACAGATAAAGGTACTGCTCTTTGATAATTTAAGTGGAGTAGTGATAGGTTGCAAACATGAGCAAACCTGGTTACGTAAAGGGTTATTTTGCAATGTTGGTTGGGGGAAGACTCCACAAACATGACTCAGTTGCGGAACCATATACATCTTATGTGTATTAATGAGAAATATATGAAAAAGATGGACATAATGAAGTGAAGGAGAAATGTTCTACAGGTGTGGGATCTTTGCCATCCTGCTACAAAGGGCTAGAAGTCTTGTTCTTAATGATTATAATAATGGTTTCTTAGCATTCGGATAGGTGGATTCACGACCAGGGCTTATGCACCTCTACCAGCAGATGGAGATGGAGCAAAGCTGATGTCACGGTATATATACTCCTGCACTGACATCAGCCCTCCAGTATTCTCCATCTCCAGCAGATGGTGGACATGCATCTCCCTATTGGGGACTGCATTAAAAGTTTTTTGTTGCTCTCCTGTGGTGATACCTTATGGTCCTTCCCTCAGTCGAGTTTTCCTGAGGTGATATCTTTGGATCCTTCCCTCAGATGAGTGCCTTGGTCTGGTAGCTGGTTTTGGCCGGTGTGGACTTAGCTTTAAAAAAAGCTGAATGGCAAGCAGCAAGCAGGTGCTGGAAGCCGAGCATGGCGGTGAAGGTGTATGTCCTCACCCCCCCCCCCCCCCCCCCCCCCCCCCCCCCCGCAGCTGGAGAGCGATGCTGTACTCAGCTGGGTCGGGCTGAGCTCATGTGAAAAAAAAAAAAAGGTAAGAGAGAGTTGACTTTAGGGATTTCTCCCCTCTCTAGTCTCCATGCTCGGTGTGCCAATCCGATGTCCATCCATCTATCCTCCTTAAAGAAAAGGAAATTAGGTAAATAGTAATATCTCCTTCTGTGGGTTAATGTTGGGTTAAGTGTATTTCTAATGCTCATCTTCCATTTGGGGGTTTGTTACAATGGTTGCAAGGGGTGGGGAGAGGCTTATTCTGTAGGATATTATAAATATATGTTTAAAATTACGGGCATTGGGAAGTGTAAACTAATTGAATATAAACCCCTGACTAGAGGTCTCTCTAGTCAGGGGTTTATATTCATAATGAACACTTTTGTTTTTCTATACTGTTTGCACAGTATTGTATATGAAAGCTGTTTAATAAAAAGATTTGAAACATAAATGACATCCATGTCTTTTCTGGCACCCTCCCATCCTTTTGTGAGGTGAAATAAGTATGAATGTTTACTAGCTGGGGAAAATCCCATATCTCCTGAACCTCCAGCTGCTATACTAGCTCTCTTAAAAATGTCTTGTCTTGTCACTTTTCTCTCCAGGTGCAATCTCCCATACAGAAACAGTAGGGGTTTTCCCATGACTGCTTGTTGTTGTCCCTACTCTCCACTGTGCTCTGATACTTTCTGGGACTCCTGCAGGAGCTGGGAGGGTCTTGTCACTGCAGGAGCGGGGCAGACTCTGACCCCATCCCATCCCATCTTTACTTTAATTTAATTTTACCTTTGAAAAATGGGTGGAAGCACTAGAGAATTTGAGCCAAATGGATCTCCCCATTGAGGAGGACATCAATGATGATGGGTATGTCAGGAAGGACCCACCACTACTACCACCAAAACTATATAACCTTCTGGAATACCCTGATCTAGCTAAGAAGCCTGGAAGGAGTTTTGTCTTCCTAAGGGTTCAGTGAGGGAAGCAGGAGTTGTGGCTTTTGAGGTGGGTATTCCCCAGTGTGAGGAAGAGTAAATGTTGCACCGGAGGTGGACCCTTGGGCTGAGGTGGGGTTGATGCAGCCCGAAGGTAGGGACCTATGGGTCCTCACCGTCGGCAGGCAAAGTGGGCTGATGGACGGAGGCCAGCTGGCACTTCACCAATACCAGCCCTTGTTCCCCGCGGGTTGAGCCTTTGGGTACCGGGGCCAGCTGGACTTAGGTGGGCCTCCATATATCATCGTCGATGGAGTGATCAAGGTCAGCCCAGAGACAGCAGTAGGGAGATGATACAGTCTAGTAGTGGACAAGGTAATGTCCCAGAGACCCAGGCGCCAAAGGAACAAAGACAGACAGGGGGCGCCTGAGCAAAAGCAAGCCAAAGCCTGAATAGGCCAAGTCCAGGACGTAGGCTGAAGAGGCATCATAGAGAAAGCTTGAGTCAGGGCTGGCGGCAATCTGGAAGTAGTGGCAAGCATGGCTTACATCTCTTCATGGAGATGGATAAACGTAGTCAGGCAAAGCAAAGGTCTGGGTCTGAAGAGAGGCAACGGAGTAGTTAGGCAATGCAGAGGTCCAGGTCTGGAGAGAGGCAACGGAGTAGTCAGGCAATGCAGAGGTCTGGGTCTAGAGAGGCAACAGACTCGGAGCAGTCAGGCAATGCAAAGGTCCTGGTCTGGAGAGAGTCAACAGCATGGTCAGGCAAAGCAGAGGTCCAGGCTTGGAGAGAGTCAATGGCATGGTCAAGCAAAGCAGAGGTCCGGGCTTGGAGAGAGTCAACAGCATGGTCAGGCAAAGCAGGGTCAAAGTCCGTGTAGCCAATCTGAGGAGGGGTCAAGGAGCAGGAATGCAGGAACAAGGAAATCAGGAACGAGGATCAACGAGGAACAGGAACACAGGAACGAGATGAATCTCACAGGAGGCAATGAGTACTCGACAAGTGAGGACACCTGTTGCAAAGGCAAAGCTAGTGAGCGGAGCCCGGGCTTATGTACCGGTGCTCCACTGACATCATCATCCGGGGCTGTGGCTGGGTTCCCGCCGCAGGCCCTACTTAAGCTTCAGTGATGCGCGCGCGCCTAGGGAGGGACGCAGCGCCGAGTAGCAGAGTCTCTCCGCAGGCCATGCGGAGAGGCCCAACGTGGAGCAGTGGAAGTGGTAGCTGAGCCGGAGGCACCAGGGGTGGCCTGAGGATGGAGCTGGAGGCCTACCACCACCAGGGACGAGGAAACAGACATTGGAGTTACTGCAGAGAGGTGAGGGGGCTGTGCCACGGGTCTTCCGCGGACGGCATGCATAATAGTAAAGTCTAGCCCTGGATCATCTGGTCCAGGTATCTGGAGCAATCTATCCTCCTTGCCAGAGATAGTTATACTGCTGTTATGATACTAAAAGCCTGGAGCAATGGACATTAGATCAGTACTGGGAATCCATCAGATGATGACTTTTTAACCAGACTATCCCAAGCTGATCAGATAGTGGTGAGGAGAGCCCAATGTTTATATGGTACTTACCACCTTTATGTTCTATTAAACATCATGGATTATGTGGAGCACTGGTAAGATGAATGGGTGTAAGAACATATTGAAGTAAAGCTCCTGATGGACAAAATGCTAAATATTATGACGGTAACTTTTAAACAGGGGCATGGGAGCACATGTGCACACTTTCCTTAGTCTACACCCAGGGATGTGCCATTTTATAACATAGGCACATATATGTGCGCATGTTATAAAATAGCCTGAAGGCGCAAATATGTGCGCACAATTTTAGGTGAACGTGCTCCTATGCATGCAAATGTTGCTTCTACCGTGTAAGTGGGGGTTTTTAATAGAAGTGTGATGATGCCATTACCAATTTTCCTAATTCTTTCCTAATTCACTCAAATAATGGAAGGACTTCGAAATCCACATAGTTTAAAAGCCTCCCTTCTCCCCTGTTAGCCTAGACCCTTAACACCCTGCTGATTTATCTATTTATCTTTAGCAGAAGTAGAGTTATGCGGCAGAGCTCACCTGTGCACGTACGTGCTAATTTGAAGATGAAATCCAGGAATACCTGTTATGCTCAGGCTTGTGGACCCTTGGCTGATGAGAGGATGGAATACCTTTCGGAGGGTCCGTAGGCTCTCTCGTCGGGTGGCGAGGCAGAGTCTCTCCGCAGACTGGCACTGGAGGCTGAGGCAAACACAGAGACTATGAAGAGCCGAGATGAGGCGCTGTGTCTTCACCACTGGTGGTCTGCGGTCCCCCCGGGAGGAGCCCGTAGGGACCCGACCACTGGGACTTAGGTGGACCTAGGGAGGTCAGGCAACGATGCAAAAGCCAACTGGAGCTTCGCCCTGGAAGCCTGCGGTCCCCCCAGGAGGAGCCCATAGGGACCCCGGCCGCTGGGACTTAGGTGGGCCCTTGGAGACGGAGTCTTGAAGAAGTCCTAGGTTGAGTACCAGAGGGTCAACGCTCACCAGTCCGAAGTCGTGTACCAGAGAATCGCCGCTTGCCAAGCCAAGGTCAGGAACCAGAGAATCACCGTAAGCCAGTCCGAAGTCAGGAACCAGAGAATCACCATAAGCCAATCCAAAGTCAGGAACCAGGAACACCAAGACGAAACAGGAACCAGCGTCCAAGCACAGGGAACTCACCGAAGCAAGTAGACTAGACAGCGTTGGGATGTTGCCAAGTCACTGGATGAGCAGAGGAAGCTGCCTTTTATACTTCCTCTGCCCTGGCTGATAGAGAACAGGTGAGGCCATTTAAAGGGATGGGTCCCTTTAATTCTGTGGAGGGGGCGTGGCCTAGTGCTTAAGCATGGTGGCGGCCATTTTGGATTTCTCCCGCGGAGGGGAGACGCCGCTGGGGGGAAGCAGGACGTCTTCCCCTGCAACGGGCAGCGTCGGAGGCCACGCAGGCGCGATGGCCCGAGTCAGAGCCCTCCCCCAGGGCTCCAGCAGCGCCGCAATCAGGTAGGGGGCCGCGGTCATGGGGTGCCATGGCCGCGGAGCACAACAATGCCCATGCGCAGCCCTGACCACTCCCATTCCCCGCCTGAGTTTTGGAACTTGTCATTTGTGTGTGCAGTGAGAAATATGTTCGTACTTGGGTGGCTTTTAAACTCCACTCAGCATGTGCCAGCCCAACATATTCACTTATTTCCCAGTTTTGGCTCATGTTGGACTTTTAAAATTCACCTTTATGTGAGAAACCACAGCATTTTCCATCAGATGATGGAACATAATCTGGAGCAAATGAAGTTAGGCTACAACATATACAAAAATGATGTCATGTATATCCTACCTGGAGGAGGTCATATGAGGAGAATATTCTACCAATTGGGACTCTAGTGCAGAGTCCTCACCCAAAGCACTATCTGGCCTATTAGTACAAGTTTATACCATAAGGGCTGGAAGTATAGCATAGTTTAAGATCATGTTTGATCTGTTGCTGTTTTTGTGCTATTTTCTATTTTCTTTGTGAATCTTAGTTGAGGGAGATCGGTTAATGTCATTGAAGATGCAGGAAGATCCCAGCAATTCTGAATGAGGAGACCAATCTAAAATGTTATCTGTTATTCACCACTGGTCTGGATAAAATTATTCCAAGCATTTGGACTTTAGGTCATGCACCTGAACTTTGAGATAATACTTTAAAGGAACATAATAATCATTGCCTATATTGTCTGATTTTTTCATGATGCTGACATTGGGAAAAAGTATCCAATTTTTCTTCTTCTTGACTTTCTATCTTTTTCTTTTTGGATTTGGAGATGGAAGCTATCATATTTGGAAGTGAGAAGATGGAGAGTGTGGAGTGATAGTCCCATTAAAGTGAAGTTTCTGAAGACTTTTGAAGTATACAATGGATAGAGTGTAGAATGATGGTGATATTTTATTATGCATCCCCTTAGTGAGAGCACTGAGAGAAGAGGACCACCTTGCTGGTGACTGGAAAGAAGCAGTAAGTAGTGATTGGAGAAATTTTTAAAACTTAAAAGTATTGGGGAGAAGAAAACAATTGGGATATATTATTTAGTTTGTCTGTGTGGTTTGTTTTTTTTAAATAGGTAGTCAGAAAGTCAAGCAACAAACAGAGATATGGTGGAAAGAGGATAACCAATAGGATAGTGCAATACCGGGGTTCAAATTATATCGCAATAACAGAGAGGAGCATCTTGATGGCGGGGTGGTGCTTTATGCCTGGGATGACATAGAGTCCAACAGGATAAGGATCCTGAATGAGACTAAATATACAATTAAATCTTTATGGCTAGAAATCCCTTGTGTGTTGGGGAAGGGAATAGTGATAGGAGTATACTACCATCCACCTGGAAAAAATGGTGAGATGGACAGTGAAATGCTAAGAGAAGGGAAGCTAACCAAACTGGTAGTGCAGTAATAATGGGAGAATTGAATTAGCAAATCCAAAATCTCTCTTACTATATAACCCCACGATTAAGGTAATCTATAAATAGAAGACATGGTGCAGAACAATTTATCAATTTATAATGCTGTATGTAACAATACATATGTATGCTAAGATATAAATTTAAGGACCATCATACCACCCACTGTGCTCACAAGTTAAAACTTGTATCTTCCGCACTTCATTGGGTCACTTTTAATCATTGGTCCAAAATGAGCTAGCATCTAAAGTTCAATTTCAATTTTTTGTTTTTTTATATTATATTAAAGTATAGACTTCCCTTCTGTAGCTGTCGGGGTCAATCGTCTGACGCGCGTGTTTCGCTACACTGCTGCTTCAGAGACATGAATTTTGACTCTCCTGATCCAGCACTCCCCTTACGTATCATTAACGGGGATATGAACCGGTCTTCAACGCTGTAAATTTGTTCAAAGAACTTAAATGATGCTGTAGGCCCATTAAAGTTTCAGACCCGACGCCATTTCTCCGCTTTTTAGCTACGGGGGTAATTTTAAAGGGTCGGGGTGGGGTTTTTTTTTATCAGCACAGGCCTCACTAAAAAAAATTAGTGATGTGAATTGGAATCTGAACCGATTCCAATTCACATCTCGTAACGATCAGATTCCCCCCAGCCGAACCCGATCGTTAAAACGATCGAGCACACGATTCACATCCCTATATAGCTGCACTGGAGAAAGTGCAGAGAAGGGTGATCAAAATGAAATGGGTCATGGAATGGCTACTCTGAGAAAAGGCTAAAGAAGTTAGGGCTGTTCAGTTTGGAGAAGAGACAACTGAGGGGGATATGATAGATTTCTACAAGTGTTATGAGGTAAGCCTTCTTACACTGGGGACTGACAGTCCTGGATGTTCATGGGGAGACATGCTGGGGCCTGTTGGTAATTTTGAGTTTCTTTGACACAGGGATAATGTGGAAAGTTATTCAGTCTGTACAACTATCATTCAAAGGTTTGAAATGTTTCACTAGGACTTTTAGTTAGATTTCCTAAAGTCAGAAGCTCTCAGTCTTCTGACTGCTACATTTGTTAACGTTTTTGGAGATGGTTTTTGCTGTTTTCCCCTGTAGGTCAGCCTTCCATACTGACTGAATGTTTCCTGTGTTTTACTCTTTGTTCAAATTTGGAGATTTTCCCTTTAAGAGCCTTGGTACCCCTTCACAGAGGATTGGGGCGAACATGTGTAAAGTTAAACCAAGGGGTAGGGAAGATTCTGGCAATGTTCTATCATTCCTTTAGGGGATAGACCTATCCATGACCCAATTCAGAGGAGTTTCAACCTTGTTGTCTTTTGTCAGTAACTATCTCCTCATTTTTGAGGAGTCAGGCAACATACTCCAAGGGTTGCTTCATCACAGATTTTAACAAGAAATAAAGTTCCAAATAGAACTCACAATATGCAGGAGAGAACAAACAAGCCAAGCAGGCTTCCCTTACTAGGCAAGTGAAGTGTGAGATCCCAGCAGCTGGCAAACACTTAAAAGAGGTGTGTTAAAAGGGAAGGTTAACTTCTAGGCCAACATGCGCCCCCCCCCCCCCCCATTTAGACATGGCCTAGCCCACCACAGCTTTACAAATACTACTGCTTCTCATCTTTCCACCATGCGCATAACTCAACTACAAGAGCTCCAGCCTTCCATACCCAGGGATGGTGGATAAATTATCTTCCCCCCCACCCCCGATGCCTTACACAGAGCTACTTTTGTTTGTTTTCTTGTCACTAACAATGAAGTTTATGCAGATTTATGCCAGCCTGAATCTGTCCTTTAGCTACTCTACATAGAAACATAGAAATGACATCAGAAAAGGACCAGCTTCCTATGGTAGTATCTGCCGTGCTGTGCAGGTTACCCCCATGTATCAGTCAGTGCTGCTTGATGTGCTTTGCTTATGGTCTTGGCCATAGAAGCAGTCCTGTGTTTTTTCCTTAATGTCTGCACATCAGTACTCCAGACTTTAAAAATTCATGACTTGTGTTGGTTGTCTCTGAATCCAAATTCCTTCCACCCCCTACTACCCTCCTTTGAAGCAGAGAGCAAGGGTGCAGTTGCCTCAAAATCATCAAGGCTTATTGGTTAAGAGTAGTAATTCCATGCCTTCTTTAAGGGAAGTAACTGCTGCTCTGGCAAGTTACCCCAATGCTTATCAGTTCCTCAGACCTTATAGGCTGGGGCCCTCATTGGTTGCTGTCTGAATATAATTCCCCTTATCCCCTCCTGTTGAAGCAGAGAGCAATGTTGGAATTGCATCAAAAGTATGAAGGCTTATTGGTTAAGGGTAGTAACTGCCACACCAGTAAGTGACCCCCTTGCATGTTTCTTTGTTTCCTTTAGGACTTGGTCATAGAATCAGTCCTGTGTTTTTTCCCTTATGGTTGCGTATCAGTATCCCAGACCATGGAAGTTGGGGCCCTCTGTTGTCATCTGAATCCAATTCCTCTTTTCCCCTGCTGTCTAAGTGGGAAGCTATGTTGTAGTTGCATTAAAAGCCTCAAGCATTGGTTAAGGGAGGTAATCTCTATGCTTTCTTCTAAGGTTAGTAAGTGCTGTACCAGCAAGTTAACACCCCCCCCCCCCCCCCCCCCCGCATGTTTATCCCATTTCTGTCCTCTAGCCTGCAGAGATCCACATTCTTATGCTCCTTTGAATTCTTTGACTGTTTTCTTCTTCACCACCTCCTCTGGAAGGGCATTCCAGACCTCTGCCATCATTTCCATGAAGAAATATTTCTTGACGTTGGTTCTGAGTCGTCTCCCTGGGGTTTAATTTCATGACCCCTAGTTCTATGGCTTTCTTTCCAATGGAAAAGGTTCAAAGTCCATACATCACTGAAACCTTTTAGTTATCTGAAGGTCTCTATCATATTTCCCCTGCAACTCCTCTCTTCCAGGGTGTACATATTCAGATCCTTCAGCCTCTCCTCATAGGTCTTGCAATACAGACCCCACACCATTTTCATCACTCTTCTCTGGACCACCTCCATCCTGTCTCTATCCTTTTTGAGATATGGGCTCCAGAACTGAACACAGTACTCCAGGTGAGGCCTCAGCAAGGACCTGTACAAGGTCATCATCACCTCCTCTTTCTTACTGGTTATTCTTCTCTCTATGCAGCCCAGCATTCTTCTGACTTTAGCTATCACTTGTCACATTGCTTCACCATCATCAGATCCGCAGACACTGTCACCCCAAAATCCCACTCTTGGTGTGTGCACATCAGCCTTTCACCTCCCATCACATATAGCTCTGTTGGATTACTGTATCCCAGATACATTACTCTGCACTTCTTGGCATTCTAAGACCACTCACAGTGCCACATGTAGATAAAAACGTTCATTTTATTACCTACATAAATTACTTTGACAAGTAACCTCCCAGGAGTAGATTCAAAATAATCTTATCCAGAAAGTTGAATCATGCTGGTCTGTACATTCATAGCGCAGTGACACAGGAAAAACCAAGTATCACAGATATACAAAGTAACTCTAGGCAGCATTGGGTCATTTTGAGGGCTTGGGTTTAGGTCTAATGCGGCTTTTGCTAAACTTGTCTGAACATGGGCTTGCAAATGTTAGTATTAATCAGTTTCCAAGTAGCTGAACATTGATTTTTCCTCTTTAATGTCTGACATCCTCATGTCTCTAGAGAGCATGGTGCTCTGCAAAGCACGCTGCTCAATTTGTTCAGAAGCCATTTGGACAGATGACTGAGCACCTGCATGCAGTGTACCACTGGTCTAATGAATTTTGTTAGTTTAACAATTCTAAAAGCATTAAGCAACTATAAAAGTGAGATAGTTGCAAATACTAATATTGTAAAAGTAAACTCTACACTATTTACAAATGTCTGGTTTCAATATTATTTTCCTTGTAGTAAACAGCAACGTGCTAATTCCAGTTAAGAGGAAACATCTCCAGCTCTTGCCAGCTAAGTAGCTCCACTTAATTGCTGAAAAGCTTTCACAGTAAAAAAAAAAAATGGATGCAAAAATAAAACTGATCACAGCTAAGAGGAGAAAATGAAGTACTGCTTGTGGTCAGAAAAAGAAGAAGACAGAGGTACAAGATGTAACAAAAAGTGAACTGCACACAAACCCTGGAGGAAGAGCTACCTCATCATGCTCAGTCCTGCACTGGCTGCTGGCTTGAAAACATCGGTCAGTCCCCAACTGTTCCCCAGCACCCGAGGCTCCATCACTGAGCAAGACTCTGCCCTACATGGGCTTCATGGCCAGCTCAGAAGTCAAACAAAGGAGGGCTGCAGACTTTAGGGATGTGCAATAATATTTGCTTTGTTTTATTTTGTTTTGCTCTCAGTTTATTTTCATTTTTTCAGTTTTGTTTGTATGGATTGTTTTTGTTTTTCCATGTTTGTTTCTTTTTTAGTATGCATTAACTCAAATAGTGCACACTAAATGAAATTATTGCATACAAACTCTAAATAGTGCATAGTAACTCTAATTGATTTTAGTATGCACTATTGAAGTTAGTGCACTCTATTGATTTTAGAATACACTGTTCCCATTAGTGCGCATTAATCATAATAGTGCACACTAAAATCAATAGTGTGCAGTAAAAAATGGAAAAATCTGAAATTTTATGTTTTTACTGTCATTTTGTTTACAAAATGGCATGAAGTGACACTATGTTGTTGACATTGTCTATGTTATGTTATGCTCCAAGGCCGCAGGCGGCTGCGGCCACTGTTGCTCACCTCTTTGTTTGCTGCCTTAGTTCTGTTAGGGGATCTCGCGGCTCTGCCAGCTACCACTGGCCTTCCACCCTCCATTCTCGGGCCTCCTCGAGCGGCATGGATGCCGCCGACCGCCATCTTGCCTATGGAGTTCCCTAGGCGCGTGCACGCTCTCCCTGACCTGCTTTAACCATGTTATGGCGGGAACCTCGGGGGCGTCCCCACCAGATGACATCACTCAACCTGGATACTTAAGCTCACCAGCCCAGACAGACAGCGACTTGGCAACGAGTTCACTTGCTACAACTATCTACTCTCTCTGCAACGCTGTTCCAGTTCCTGCTATCGTGTTGGAGACTATCGGGTACCCTCTCCTTGGGGCGCCCTATTTCGTCCCTTGGCTATCCGCTCCTCAGAGGGCCTTCACACGGATTCCTACCTGCCTCGCTCCCCGAGGTTTCTCCAGACCTGCTACTGCCTTCAGTTGTTGTGAGTACTACACTGCGGTTCCTGTGTTTTTCTCTATGTAGGAACTCTCTCCGGTGCTCTGTGGACCATTGCCGTGACATCTGAAGAGGAACCCTCACTGGTGTTCCCTGTTCTGAAGACCACTACCATGACCTCCCACCAAGGGACCTTCTCATATACCATCTCTACGGACCCAGTGTACTTTACTGATTGTACTTTTACCAGCACCCCCGCTCCTCGGGTAGTGCCTTTACTATTTCTCTACTCTAGTTCCCGAGCTGAGTCTGACGTTAGCAGCTGCACTGCCGCTCCGTTGCCCGCCTCCAGGGGTCACTCTCTCTCTCTCATTCTACCCGCTGCTGTATCCCATCCCGCAGCCGAGACTCCGCCTCCCGACGGTGAGGCTCAGTGGGGCTCCTCTTCCTGGGCGGTTCTACCTCTTGCCTCGGTCAAAGGGTCCACATACTTACAAATCCTAACATGTTATTTCAAATGAAAACACATCCCTACCTGTCATCGGACTTTTAAACCTTGTAATCCTTACTAGAGAAAAGGATTGCCTCCTTGTGCTCATAGTTCCTGCATTAGATGACAGTTTGAATCACTAGTCTGCATCTGCTGTTACTCAGCACCCAAGAATCCACCCATGAGACATATTCAACCCTCTCCTGGGTTTCATTGCCAGACCAAGAGCAGAAGAAAGAGTTTTGAAGTTGCTGGAAGCTCCTTCAGAAATAGTAAAAAAGCAATAAATTTAGCTACTCACTTATGCCATCAATAGGGACTGTCATCTTTATCTGTTAGCAGAAGTCAGTTCATCTGTTTAAATGTCTGCAATACAGAATAGCCAAAGTTAGTTTAGAGATGTTTTTGTATTTTCTAATTTATTTATTTACTTATTTATCACGGTTGCAAGTGGAGACTAAGATATGGCTTACATTCTCGTCTATTATGACTGGGGAAGGAGATGGGATAATGTCCTGAATTAGACATTTGGACATCCATATTCAAAGAGCTTTGTCTAGTTAAGGGCAGGACTTAGACAAACCCAATTTTCTTTAAATTTTCCACTGCTCTCAAGGACTTTGCCGGTTAAAACTTTTCCAGGTAATTCAGAAGCATTCTGAGGGCATTTTGAGGCTGAATTAGCTGGATAAGTTACCCAAATCACTCAATAGTATTATCTCATTTTGAGCATTAGGTATTAAAGATTCAGTATTTAATTGGTTTCAGTTTTACCGTTCTGGTACAATGGGTATCTAAGGGTCTAGATCTTGGAGTCCCCATGATTCCGTACATTCACCTATCCTTTAATATATATCTGCTACCACTAGGCAGTGTTATAAACTATGTCCAAATCTATTGTATGTTAAGCAAAGATCAGGCTGAGCAGCTTAAGAAAATAAATGTTATTTATTTTATTTTTTATTTATTTGTATTTTTCTATACCGGCATTCACGGAGTTCGTATCATGTCGGTTTACATAAAACAAGGGGTGAGAAATACATTATAACGTAAATAACTAATAACATAAGAGTATACATTAAAAGGTAAAACAAGTGCATGGAAGAAAAAAGTTACAATAAAACGGGGTCATTCTAACTGGGATTAGAGTTAGAGGAAAGATAAACAGTTTAACGAGAAGTAAAACATTGTAATGATTGGTAGATAGAGACTGTTTCAGTTTAATAGGAAATGATCAGTAATGCTGCATTTGATGGTAGAGAATCTTTAAGGGTCCGGAAATGCTTTCATGAACAGCCATGTTTTCAGTCTTTTCCTGAAGGTTTGAAGACATGGTTCCTGTCTTAGTTCTAGGGGGATGGAGTTCCACAGTGGGGGACCTGCTGTGGAGAAGGCCCGATCTCTCAATGTTATATGTTGGGTGGTATTGTTGTGTGGTACCTGTAGATATTCTCTATATGCTTCCCTGATGGGTCTGTTGGAGGAGTGTTTTTTAAGAGCTATTTGTAAATGGAGTGGAGCCAGTCCATGAATATTCTTGTAGATTGTGGTGAGGGATTTATGAATTATTCTGTAGTGGATTGGTAACCAGTGTAGGTCTTTAAGGACTGGTGTAATGTGATCTCTTCTTCTTTTGTTTGTTAGAATTCTTGCTGCGGTGTTCTGTATCATTTGGAGCGGTTTAGTATGAGATGATGGGATGCCTAGTAGGATGGAGTTGCAGTAATCAATTTTCGCAAATATTATTGCTTGGAGCACTGTTCTATAATCATGGAAGTGAAATAGGGGTTTTATTCTTTTTAATACGTGCAGTTTGTGGAAGCAGTCTTTGGTTGTTTGGTTGATAAACGATTTCAAATTTAGTCTGTTGTCTATGGAGACTCCTAAATCTCTTACTTTTGAGGTTTGCAAGTTGGCTGGCGGATTTGTAGTGATTTTGCAGTTATCTGGAGAGATTAGAATGAATTCACTTTTTGATTGGTTTAGGATTAGATTTAAGCTGGATAAGAGCTTGTATGTCTAGGAATGGCACAGGACTTGTATGTCTAGGAATGGCACAGGACTGGCTAAAAACAAATTAATTGAATCTTAACCACTTAAAACTTAAGTTCTTTGTATCTGGCATCCCACATTGGACTGTCATTATTAGGGCTCTGGTTCAGGTGAAGCATAGGGAAAATCACCTTTGGAGTGGTGCAGGACGGTATGACAAAGCTAGAGCAATGCTTGGGCAGGCTGGTAAGGCTGAAGCAAGGCTTAGACAGGTTGGTAAGGCTAGAGCAAGGCTTGGACAGGTTGGTAACAGGAACAGTGTGCAGGCAAGACTGGAACTAAGGCTTAGACAGGAACAGCATACAGGTAAGATTGGAACTGAGGCTTAGATACGAAGAGAATACAGGTAAGACTGGAACTGAGGCTTAGACAGGAACAGAATGCAGGTAAGGCTGGACTGAGGCTTGGATAGGAACAGTGTGATGGTAAAGCTGAAACTGAGGCTTGGACAGGAACAGAATGCAGGTAGGACTGGAACTGAGGCTTAGACAGGAACAGCATACAGGTAAGATTGGAATTGAGGCTTAGATAGGAAGAGAATACAGGTAAAATTGGAACTGAGGCTTAGACAGGAACAGCATACAGGTAAGATTGGAACTGAGGCTTAGATAGGAAGAGAATACAGGTAAAATTGGAACTGAGGCTTACATAGGAACAGCATACAGGTAAGACTGGAACTGAGGCTTAGACAGGAACAGAATGCAGGTAAGGCTGGACTGAGGCTTGGATAGGAACAGTGAGAAGGTAAAGCTGAAACTGAGGCTTGGACAGGAACAGCATGCAGGTAAGTCTGGAACTGAGGCTTAGTCAGGAACAGCATGAAGCATGCAGTTGACTTAGGAAATGGCCTCTACTATTACTGGCATCAGTAGCATGGGATCTTCTTGGTGTTTGGGACTTGCCAGGTTCTTGCCAGGTTCTTGTGGCCTGGTTTGGCCTCTGTTGGAAACAGGATGCTGGGCTTGATGGACCCTTGGTCTGACCCAGCATGGCAATTTAAATTTCTTATGTTCTTGTTTTTATGAGGTTTAGTCTGGAACAGCGTGCAGGTAAGGCTGGAACTGACTATGACAGGACAAGACAGGACGAGACAAGGATAACATAAAACGTGGAATATAAAAGTCTGAAGGCAGCAATATAGAAAGGCCCCAGTGTGCAAGGTAAGGAGAGACCTAGATAGGCCACAGAGCAAGTTAAGGCTTAGACAGGCCAGAGGTCAGGGGAAGGCCTAGACAGGCCATAAGGCAAGGAGCAAGAAGGCCCTGCGGCCACTCTCTGCTTCAACGGCAGGGGGAATGAAGAAAAGTAGATCTATATACAGACAACAACCAACAAGATCTGAATTATTTAGTCTGGGTAAACAAATAAGCATGGGTATAGCTTGCTTATTGCGGCGGTTACTACCCCTAACTAATTAAGCCAGATATTTCACTTAGAAGCAGTTCCAACACTGCGCTCTACATTAATGGCGGGGGTGGAAGAGAAATAGAATCAAAAGGTTACTAAGAGCCAAGAGTAACAGATAAGTATAAGAAAAAAAAAAGTGCAAAACTTGCTGGGCAGACTGGATGGGCCGTTTGGTCTTCTTCTGCCATCATTTCTATGTTTCTATGTTTCTATAAGGCAAGGCTAGGAACATGGAGGCTGGATGCCCACAAGCAAGACAAGGAACGATGAGGCCTGGACGCCATGAGGGAAAACAAGTCTGGCTAGGGCAAGGAGCCAAAAGTGGCTTGATGTAAAAGCATCTTGGGTCCGCTAAGGTAGGGTTATGTAGGGCTGGAGTCTGGCTATGGTGCAGGCAGGGAGGAGGAGCTTGGGCAGCCTGGAGTATATGTTCATTTGAGGTCCCCTGGTGAAGGGGAGGCTGAAAGACAGGCTGAGTCTTGAGACCAGGGATGAGATAGTGAGAAAGTTCTGAGAGGGGCTCGCCAGAGGCCTCTGCTGGTAGGGAGATGCCCTAATCAGGGTACAGTGAGGCTGCGTAGTTCGTAGTAGCTGAAATTGTAATAATCATTTTCCACAAGTGCTTACTAAAATAAGCTAATTACTCCTAGTAACAAAAAGAAGTCTTTGAAAGTTTCTTTAGATTCTCATTTAACCTTTTGAAGCTATATTAGAAATTCAGTGAAGGCCTCATTTTTTCACCACAGTAGTTATGCAATCTTCACAACTGTCTTTGTAGGGTTGATATAACTATATTAATTTGTGTCTTGATTTTGTCAAGGCTAGACTAATGTAATCCTATGGAGTAAATTTTCAAATGGGTTTCACACATAAAAATAGCATATATGCATGACAGTAGCACGTACGCACATATATGCTATTTTATAAACATTGTGTGTACGTCATACTTCGGGGGTAGTGAGCCCTTGAGCCGCTGCTAGGTTGATGCAGCCTGGTGCATGTGAGCTCTGGCCAAGTCCTAGCAGGCAGCAGCTGATACACCACAAGACAAAAAGAGAGACTAGACAGGAGTCTAGGCTGGCAGTGCACTGACAGACAGAGTCCAGGCAATGGACAGGGCTGGTAGAGAACTAGCAGAGTTGGAGTCCAGGCAGAGGACAAGGCAAGTGGAGATCAAACAGAGTTGGAGTCCAGGCAGAAGTCAAGGCAGGTGGGAAAACAGCATAGCAGGAGCAGAAGTCAGCCCAGGTCAGCAACAGAAGATCAGTCCGATGAAAGGCTGATTGGAGGACAAAGCAAAGCAGGACAGAGGAGCAAGGCAGGGTGGAGAGGCAAGGCTAGGCAGAGCAGGAGCATGGCAGGACAAGGCTAGACAAAGCAGGGACGCAGCAAGACAGGAACAGAAGCACTGCAGCACCAACAGCGAACACAGGGGGACCTGTTGCTGTGGCAACAGGCTGGTTGCTCAGCCCGTCCTTCTTGACTGCGGCTCACTACCGCACTCATTTCTGTAATGGGGGAGGGAGACTGGAATCCCCGCTCTATCGTGGCTCTGCCCTGCTCTCGATTTTACACGTGGCCGGGTGCTACGAGCAGCAGGTGGCTGCCTCTCCTCCCGGGACCCATTTAAGGTTTTAAAAAAAGAAAATCGGGGCAACTCTTCTACAGGCCTCCCTAACACCATTAGCCATCGAGCCCCTCATGGGCTTCTCCAAGCCCATCAACAATCCGGCAAGTATTTATTTATGTTACCCCCATTCTTCAGTTCCATGAACAGGTTTGAAAGTTGGGCTAAGAGTCTAGAAATTCAAGTGAGCACCAGAAACTTGCTGGGCAGACTGCAGGGACTATTTGTTCTTTTTTTCTGTCATTACTATGTAACTGTGTTACTTCGTACACTACAGAAGCTGATATACTTATGTCCATAAAGCAGGAAGGAGATCACAGGATGATAATTTCCAGTCATTTTAAGGTAGGAAAAAAAATATGCTAAGATTGTGGACAGAGCCAGAGGGATGCCAGGGCGCGCGCTGGTCTTTTCGACATGGGGTAACCAGCAGCTCCACCTGGTGACTGGGAAAGCAGGGCTCCAGAGAGCACTATCCTTGGCAGGTCCTTTACTATGGAACACATTACCCCTGGAATTAAGACTAATGAAAGAATTTAAACTCTTCAAAAAAGGCTTAAAAACATGGCTCTTCAAAAAAGCATTTCACAGTGAGGTAGCTGAATGACAACACAGAAACAGCTGAACGTCACCAGTAAAAAATGCAGAGTTGCTTAGTTATATTATTTTTCTCATATTTAAGTATTATATTAGAAAGACCGTATAAACATATGATTACGCTAACAGTCATAAATGGTAACCACACCCATTCCCCATTTAGAGTATATTATTGAACTATGTAACCGTATAATACTGGCACTTTTTTGGATAATTTAGAAACCAAACCAAACCTATTTGTGCCTAACTGTAAACCGTTGTGATGGTGCTCTACTAAACGACGGTATAGAAAAGTTTTAAAATAAATAAATAAAAAAACAACCAGGAAGCACCCTAGTTCCACTGGCCTTGATAGCAGTCTTTGAAAAGTCAACATCCACAAAATGTTTTCCTATACTGCTGTAGTGAAACTCTAGTAGCTGTAGAAGCCCGGGAAGAACTGGAGATTTCTTTTAACCTCTTTTAAAGGACAAACATGAACTTTTGAGAGCACACAGATCTCTTCTTCTTATGACCTTTAGTGCTGCAAGGAAGCATTACAGTTTTTTGATGCACTTTTTTTTTTTTTTGGAGGATGCATTTAAGATGATTATGTGACTCGCAATGATGTACAGGCAAGACATTTATTTCTTTTACTAAATAAATAAATAATGGATTGCAACTGGTTAGAAAGTTACCAGACGTTTAGTTGTTGTGGATGGTTGAACAGGGTCTTGCATTAAAAGATGTGCCAGCAGTTTAAGACTAAACTGAATAGAGTTGAATTTCAACCTGGTTCAGATTCATTTATCAGATTTATACATCTGAATTTGAATGGCAAAATAAAAAGGAAATCCAAACAATTAAAAAAAAAGATAAACAGGATCAACCAATATGATGAATGAGGATTCATAATTAAAAAAAAAAAATGTTTCCTATAGTTTTAGGACCTATGAGGTTTTTTTCTCATGCTCAGTTGAAACCAGGCAGCCATGAGTGAAGGTAATATGAGCCTTCAGTCACAACTGTCTGGAGTTTTTCCTTTTTTTATATTCCCCCTCCCAATTCCTCAGTGATAGGTCACAAACTAGGGATGTGCATTCATTTATGAACAAATTAATTTTTGGAATAAAAGTCCAATTTTGGTTTGTTCCAAATGGAAACGAACAAAAAATTGTCTTACCCGACAATATCTGAACATTTTCAGTTATTTTTTGTTCGTTCTTGAAAAAGAACATTTTCTTAAAAGCAGCAGCCCAGGCTCCCCTTCTTCAGTTGCAAGGGGTTCTCCCCACCTCCCTGCCAATAAGCAGGGGCCAGGGGCTCCTGGAATCTGAGGAAATGGCAGGGACCCCAGGCAGGGCCCATTTAGTTTTGTCTGTTTGCTTTGGAGGGAATTAAATTTAAAGTTTTATTTTTGTTTGATAAACAAACTGAACTGAAATAAATATTAAATGAACCCAAAATGAAAAAAAAAACCCCCTTCTGAAACAAAAAACAATCTGAAACAATTTCTCTTTTTTTGCCTGCACATCCGAGCAGCAAACCATGGCTTAATTTATGATGCAACTAATCTGAACCCTAACTCTGGTCACTAAATGTCACCACTGAGGAGTAACTGAGACTCCTTTCTGCAAGGACCTTTAAATGTTGCCTCAGCAGCATCTTTAGCCCTGGCCAGACTGGGGAAATGAAACCCAGCTTCAGAGCTTTTTGAAAAATAAACCAAAAAACAGTGGAAAAAAAGGTTGTTGATCCAATTAAATGAAATACCAGTTTTGTTTTGTTTTTCCCAGGTTCACCGAGTTGTTCAATGAAGCCCATTTGAAGACATTCACGCATTTCTGGTTATGGCATTTACCTCATCAGTACTGAGAACAAAAGACATTAAAGGCTTCCACAATGAGTTTTAATTTATTGACTTAGTTCAGTCCATTATCTTCTGCAGTCCACAGTCTTCCTGAATAAAACCTGGGTTTGCAAGTTTACAAAAGAATAAATTATGGTCCTTATTACATCTGGAAATAAAATGTCTGACCGAATGTATCAAGGGAGCTAGGATATATCTCAATGGACAAATACCATGGTATCTTATGTCACCCCAGACTACTCTATAGTTCTCTATTGCAGTACAAAGTTAGGATATATTTCAACTCCACAGTCCCATTTAGCTATTCCACTAACCCAATGTACTCTCTAATATTATCCTCATGGGCAGAGGAATGCTTTTTTGATTGGAGGGGGCCAACCAAGCTCCACCCCAGCTCCAGGCCTCAACTCTGCACCAAACTCTGCCCATTCTTAATAGTTAAACCATATTAATCAAAGGAACAAATATTTCAGAACAGCCAAACGAATAGAACATCCAATAACTAAAAACTCACATAACTGTTTTACTATTTTATTATTTCCCCAAAACCCAATAAAATATTTCAAAACAGCCGACACAGCAAATAGCACCCCAAAATTAAAACTAGCGAAGAGTAAAAAATCTCCCACTCTCCATGCCTGGGATCTTTTGATGGCCAGTCACCCTGAGAATGTTGTGGAATAGGGAGAGGGTGGCCACAAAATCTTTATCCTTTCTCTCACATTTACACATGTTCATTCTCTCAAACATTTCCCACAGGCAGGCACTCATGCACTTAGCGAGGCAGGCACTTTTTCACACACACACACACACACAAACACACACGCAGGCAAGTACTCTCTCGCACAAATGCAGGCAGGCAGGAAGGCATTTTCAAACGCAGGCACTCATACACACACACACACAAAGGCAGAAACTGTCTCATTCTCACACAGGCAGGTAGGAAGACACACAAGCACACACACGTACATAACCATGCACATATTCCGGCAGACACTGTCTCTCTCCCATGCACTCACACATACACACACAGGCAGGTAGGCAAGAAGGCACTTCCTCACACACAGGCAGGCATACACTGACACACACATATATGCAGGCAGGAAGGCACTCTCTCTCTCTTTCTCACACACACACACACACACACACACACATACACTGGCACTGTCTCATATATACAGACTGCAGGCACTATCTCATACACACTCATACAGGCAGGAGGACACTCTCTCATACACACACACACACATATGTACACATGTACACACACAAGCAGGCACGGTCTCTCACACACAAAGGTAGGCAAGAAGGCATTCTCTCTCACACACACAGACAAGCAAGTAAAGTCTAGCACCCACATATAAACAGAGCTAGGAAAGCACTTTCCCCCACACATACAGTACACACAGGCAGGCATTCTCACTCACACAAACACATGCACATGCAGGCAGGCATTCAGGCACTCTCTGGACTCATTTGCAGCTGCAGCAGCCTAGACTTCTTTGGCTGCCGTGGGATGATCTCTGCAGCAGCCTGAGCTGCTTCTTTGGCCATCACAATGACGGTCCAGCTGGGCCTGTTTTTGGATGATCGTGGCCTTGTTATGTGGGCTGCTTTCACCTTCTCACCTGGAAGCTGAGAAGGAGGAAGCAGCCTGAGGCACTGCAAGGCCTTGATCTTCCAGGAGCAGGAAGAATAAGTGAGGGGTTCTTGGTAGCATGAGGAGGTCAGTGGGGGATTTTTTTTTTGGGGGGTGGGGCGGGGGCACGGCCACTGTGGTTCTCCCATTCTGATGTCTATAACTTAGAGTGGAGGAGTAGTCTAGTGGTTAGAGTAGTGGGCTATGAACCAGGAGACCAGGGTTTAAGTCCTTGTCACCTTGGGCAAGTCCCTTTACTTAGATTATAAACCTACTGGGGATAGGGAACTACCTATAATACCTGAATATAATCCACTTAGAAGCACTGAAAAAAGTGCAAAAAGCAGAATATAAAAAATAACTACCTGGTTTCTGTTTTTTCCACCTTGCCTGTTCACTTCTTGTTTCCTGTTTTCTCTTCTCAACATTTTCCTATGCTGTATTTGCCTTTATTTGTATTCTTACCACTGTCCTACTCCATTGTTTGTCTCTTCTTGTATTTGTCCTACCATACTTTCCTATCCTCTACCATCCTTGTATATCTCTCCACCAGCAATTCCCAAAGGGGCAGATTTTCAAAGATGTATGTGTGTAACGGGGGTTAAGCGCGCCGGGCCTGTTTTCAAAAGGCCCGGTGGTGCGCATAAAGCCTCAGGACGCGTGTAAGTCCCGGTGCTTGAAAAAAGGGGCGGATCATGGGCAGGGTGTGAGCGGTTTGGGGTGGACCAGGGGCAGAACAGGGGCAGGGCCAGTGGCTCCTGGCACAGCAACCATTTGCTGCTGAGTCAGAGATCGTGTGCAGGTAATTGGCCAGCAGGCTCAAAAGGTAAAATAAAGATCAGGGGGGTTAGAGTAGGGCTGGGGGGTGGGGAAGGTTAGGTGAAGGGGTGGGAAGGTCAGGCTAAGGGGAAGGAAAGATCAGGCTAGGGGGAAGGGAAGTTCCCTTTCAGGCCGCTCCGATTTCCGCTTGATGTTACCCAGGTAGAGATTCCATCAAGCTAGGTTGAGAGAACATTGCACAAATCTCATCTTTGGGTGATTTTCCTCACTCCGTAGGTCATCAAAGAGAGCACTGTTCTGTTTGTACATCTCACTTTGAATGTCAAAGTGGCCCCTAACCCCTACACTAATACCTAAACATCACCTCGAGTGACTAGGTGGGCCTCCCATAGAGATATAAATACCTATCTAGTGTGAGGACATTATGGCCTCTCTCTCTCTCTCCCTCCCTCCCTCCCTCCCTCTCCCTCTCCCTCTCCCTCTCCCTCCCCAGGGCCCTGAAAGCTTGGCATCACAAAGTGTGAAAAAGTTATTGCAATAAACTGCCTATTATCATAAAACATACCTCTTTTCCTATTGCATGTGATATTTAGTGCATTTTGATAAATCCAGGCCTAAGTTAGCCAGCTAACTCAATATTCAATGTTAGCTGGATTACTTAGGTGGTTAAGTCTGGTCAGGCTAAAGTTTGCCAATTATAGTTAACTGGCTAACTTTAAGAAAGCCAGCTATAGTCAATAAGTTTATTTGGCTAACTTTGCTATCAGGACTGGGTCTCAATATGGACCTCTGTGTCTGTCACAATTATGCAAAGATGTTGCTACTAATTTAGCTCCTAGTATGCCCACTGCAAATCCACAGTTGTCTCATGAAAACTGAATCATCTTGCATTCATTTTGAGACTCTATTCTCTCAGTGACTAGAGCAAGTAGATGTACTCAGACATAAGCCAGCAGATCTCCCATGACTGAGAACTGGGGCTATAAGTTATCTTCAATATTTAGAAATGATATACACTCTTTCAGAAGAAACATAATTCATCACAAAAAAATGAGGCCAAACTGGAAGAACTCTTACCACAAATTGAACATTTAATTGGACATTTGTCCCTACAAAAAAGTAATCTGAGATACTAACAACATTTGAAAGATGTCTGCAGTCATACCTGATTTTATTTTGACTCAGCAGTTTCTTCTTCCTGTTCTTTGGGACTTCTAACACAATTAGAATTGACCCCTGTTGGGCCACAAAGGCCATGAGCCTTCACTCATAATTTTATGCAGTTTTCCCTTTATTTCACAGTTCCCTGCCTAGCTGAACCAGAGCAGTGACAGTTCTTGGCCACAAGCCACAGCTCCCGCGGGAAACTGTTAAATGTGCACTTTAAGTCTGGCCAAAAGGTGTCATCATCGTGCGATGACTGAAATTCCTTTCCTCTAAGGGTTGTGGAGGCTGCTTATGAAGCATCTCCAGCCTCATCGGGCCAGTGGCGCAGACACCAGACTGAGGTCTTCTGCATGACAGTGTGCAACACTGCTACTTAGGCCCATTAGGCTGGTTCTAGACCTGATCTTAAAAAAGAGAAACAACTTTTCTTTTCCACATAGGGGATTCACCAGAAACTGGGCAAAAGCACATAGAGGGAATGAAAGTTAGTTATCTGCACATGAGATTACACACACAAACAGAAAAGGTATTGCAGTGAGCTGGGCAAGCTCTGTTTCTTCAGACTCACTCTCAAGATCTCCTAGCACTAACCAGATAATATAAGCTTTACCCAAACAAAGAACAGTATCTTTAATAGGAGAATAGATAGTTTTGCAGGATGGTAAGCTTCTTATGTTGTAACTGAGGGCACTTAGAGATGTTCCTTTAAAAAGGCCATAAAAAAAAACCAAAACATAGGCTCATATATTTAGGGACTGAATGGAGCAATAACTTGTGAATAATAATAATAATAATAATAATAAAAAAATCAACAGCAGGCAAGCATTCTGGAATGCACAAACATCTCTTTAAGCTTCTCTTCCAACTCTTGTTAGAGACTTCTCCATCCCTAACTAAAAGCAGCCACAGAAAATCACTACTATGTCTCAGAATATCAACTGTCATTTTATTTGGACCCACAAGGAGGAAAGCTCTCCTCTGGCAGGGCAGTGAACTTAAACCAGCCACTCACATTTTTAACAGGTTGACAACATAATCATGCTAAAGTCCTGTCAAGCTCTTTTATTGCCGATTACTATTCTCTCTCCTCCTTTACTTTCACCTCACATGCTGTTCGCTCTTGGTTGCCATGGCGATGTTACACGACATTAATCTAACTTTAGGGTATCCTTACCGCCTTGCATACTTTAAAATACTTTAAGCTCCTTATCAGGCAGGCCTAATAACTTCATGTTTTGCTGTCATCTGTTCTGGTGGCAAAAGTGGATTGCAAGCTGGTTAAAAGAGTAGGATTGTGGATTGCAAGCTTGTTAAAACAGGAAACAGAGTAGGATTAAATGGTCAGTTTTCACAGTGGAAAAGGTAAACAGTGGAGTGCCTCAGGGATCTGTATTTGGACCAGTGCTTTTTAATATATTTATAAATGATCTGGGAAGGAGCATGATAAGTAAGGTGAAAACATTTGCTGATGATACAAAATTATTCACAGTAAATAAATCTCAAGCGGATTGTGATAAATTGCAGGAAGACCTTGCGAGACTGGAAGTGTGGGCTTCCAAATGACAGATGAAATGTAATATGGACAAGTGCAAGGTGATGCATATAGGAAAAAATAATCCTTGCTGTAGTTACCTGGTTAGGTTCTATTTTAGGAATTATCACCCAGGAAAGAGATCTAGGCGTCATAGTGGATAATACATTAAAATCGTCGATCCAGTGTGCTTTGGTGATCAAAAACACAAACAGAATGTTAGAAATTATTAAGAAGGGAATGGAAATAAAACAATGGAAGGCATAATGCCTCTGTATCGCTCCATGGTGAGATTGCATCTTGAATACTGTGTGCAATTCTGGTCGCCACCTCTCAAAAAAGATATAGTTGCACTAGAGAAAATGCAGAGAAGGACGAGAAAAATAAGGGGCATGGAATGGCTGTCTTATGAGGAAAGGCTAAAGAAGGTTAGGGCTGTTCAGTTTGGAGAAGAGACGACTGAAGGGGGAAATGATAGAGGTCTACAAAATCATGAAAGGACTTGATTAAGTTAATGAAAATTGGTTATTTACTCTCTCAGATAATAGAAGGAATAGGGGCACTCCATGAAGTTAGCAAATAGCTCATTTAAAACAAATCAAAGAAAATTATTTTTTACTAAGTGCATATTTAAGCTCTGGAATTAATTGCCAGAGGATGTGGTTACAGCAGTTAGAGTAGCTGAGTTTATAAAAGGTTTGGATAAGTTCCTAGAGGAAAAATCCATAAACTGCTATTAATTAAGTAATAGTAGCCTTAGATTTATTTAATGTTTGGGTACTTGCCAGGGACTTGTGACTTACCCCTAGATTCATTATTCTGCTATATTTATAGCAGAATGATAAGTCGCAAAAAAAAATAAAAGGGCAGGGGGGGGGGGGGCGATAATGGTCAGCTGACCACATCGCAGTGGTGCAGCTTCACTATTTCCACACTATTGCCCCCATAGCAATAGTGTGGAAATAGTGGAAAAGGTTTAATTATTTCCCGTAGTGCTGCCAGCGATAATGCAATAAGCATTTATCGTCCACAGCACTGCTGTGAGATAACTGCGCCGAAACCCGCCCACACTCCTCCCCTTCACCTAATTTTAATAATACTGCCACGATGCAGCCAGTATCACATGCGATAGGGCCTTATCTCATGCAATAAGACCCTACCGCATGCGATACCAGCACATCGTAAACTAATGAATGACCCTGTTGGATTGGCCTCTGTTGGAAACAGGATGCTGGGCTTGATGGACCCTTGGTCTGACTCAGTATGGTATCTTCTTATGTTCTTATGTTCTAACCCATTTTATGCTTGGTGGAAAACCATTTTTAAAGACATTTATCTGGCTAATGATATAATTTACCCAGCAAATTGGACTTTTTTGAATATCGCCTTCCTCTACCCAGCTAAAAGTATGCATAGGCTTCCACGATGTGCCCTCTTTTTTTTTTTTTTGGAGGTGCTCCTGGCAGTGGGTAGAGGGCAGGGTAGGGAAATAACACTCAGATCTGACTTTCAAATCTGTGCAGGGTGTTCTGCAGCAAAATGTTTGTTTCAGCTGATCCTGCTCCAGAACAAGGAGGTCTGGTGCCTTTGTTGCCATTTATTCAACCGCAGAGCTTCCTACCCACGTGGGATAAATGGAATATGGGCAGTTAGGTTGGGGGCAGATTTGGGTGATCATGAGAGGTCACTAGGGGGCTTTGTAGGGGGGGGGGTGATGGTAGAGGTGGGGACAAGTTAAGGTATGCCTGGGAGTTTACTAGATGAAGCCCCAAATGTGGCCCACAGTAGAGTAAGAGTGATTAGGTATGTCTGAATACTCATACCTGGCAACTTTTGAGTTGTGGTCACCTTGAGATTGCTGTTGATTAGCAGAGGGTGGGGGGAGGGGAAGGAATGGAATAATATGTATCAGTTTTCTCTCTTCCATCCCCCCCACCCAACTAATCCATACTTTGGGCCAGATTTTTAAACCTACCGCGGGCGTAGATTTGTGCGCTCAACCCGGGGTTGGCGCGCGCAAGGGGGTGCACACTTGTGCCCAAGGTGCACACTAGGGGAGCCCTGATGGCTTTCCCGTCTGAGGCCGCTCCAAAATCGCCCACACCTTCCCCTCCCTTCCCCTATCTAACCCGCCCCCCAGCCCTATCTAAACCCCCCCGACCTTTGTTGATGAAGTTGTGCCTGCTTCTGGGCATGCATAGGTTGTGCGAGCCCCTGGCACGACTGCTGTGCCGGAGGCCTCGGTCCCGCCCCCACCCCGCCCACTCCCCACCCAGTTTTTCAAGCCTCGTGACATACGTGCGTCCTGGGGCTTGCGCACGTCGTCGAGCCTATGCAAAATAGGTTCGGCGCGCGCAGGAGCGGGTTTTCGGGGTTACGCGTGTATATGCGCGTAACCCTTTGAAAATCCGCCCCTTTGTTTTTTCTCTCACTCATCACCATCAACAGTTCCCCCTCCCAAGATGGCCCAGCATACTTCCTCTTCGTCTTTCTCTCACTCCAGCACTCTCTTTGCTCCCTCCTCCTATAAGTCTCAGCTCCATGACTTATGCACCCTCACTTTACCCTTAGCTGAGTGATTCCCAAGTCCTGGAATCACAGCTGTAGATTGAGTTTTGTGTACATTGCAGCCTCTCTCCAGTTTCTCCCCACATGCTGCTTGGAATGCCTTCTCCAGGCTCGCTGTTCTCTGCAGGCTTACTGAGGAAGGGGAGTGGTTGAGCTGTATACAGAGAGGCCCTGAGATTTCTAAGGTTTCCCCTGAGACCCTGCAACTGATGCAAATTCCCTGAGCCTCAGGGTGAAATCCTGAGAGTTCTTAGGTTGGTGAATACTGTAACAGATGAACATTCCAGTAATAGCATTGTGGCACTGTGAGCAGTCTTTGCCTTGCCAGAGAACACATTCATTCTGGACTCTTGGCTATTCTTTTGTAGTTTTTAATATAAGCAACATAAACAGAATACAAACCTGCTTACTTCAGCAGTGCTATAAACAGAAAATCGTCAGTTTATACTCATAAGTCATGTATTTATTTATTTATTTATTTATTCATTCATTCATTCATTTATTTATTTATTTATTTATTTAACAGATTGTTTTAATACTATCGTTCAGTTATACCGTCACAACGGTTTACAAAATTAAGAACATAAATGCATAGTTATAGTGTAAAACAAACTAATAAAGTAAAAAGATAAAAGTCTTTTGAGTACAATATGTAAAAATACTATTAAACACAGAAACCAATATTAGAGTAAAAGAACAGATAAAAGCGAGATAAAAGTATGTTAGTTTTACCATTGGTCTCATATAGCTCCACAATCTGCTTTGCTAGAACAGTTTCTCTCTATAATGATGCATACAGTATAAAATAAAATAAAAGTAGTAAAATACAATATAAAAGAGATTAGTTAGTTAAAATCAGACTCAGCCAGATTTATTATAGGCTCTGTTAAACAGCCAGGTTTTTAGTTCACTTTTAAAAACTTTAAAATCAGCTTGCATTCTCATTTCAATAGATAACTCATTCCACAGTTTTGGACCTGCTAATGACACTGCTCTCTCTCGTACTTGGCATAGCCAAGCTTACTGATGGGATAGTCAAAAAGCCCTTGTTTGCTGATCTAAGATTTCTCTGTGGGGTATGTAATCGTATGGTAGCTTTTAGCCAATCGTTTTGGTCTCCATATATTACTTTATGTAAAATGCAAAGGACTTTAAATTGAATGCATGATTCAATCAGGAGCCAATGAAGGGCAATCAAGATAGGTGTTATGTGGTCTCTTTTAGTAATTCCCAATAATACCCTTGCCAAAGCGTTTTGCAGGAGCTGAAGTGGCCAGATGGTAGTTGCAGGTAGACCCAGAAATAACACATTACAGTAGTCTGTACTAGAAAAGAATAATGACTGAAGGACAGTTCTGAAATCATTTTGTAGTAATAGGGGTTTTAGTCGTCTTAGGCCTGGATTCTCTAATACTGCTGGGCTCTTTAAATCGTATGGTACAGGGGGGCGGGGGGACGAAGCAGGGGGGTGGGCCTGCGAAAGCCGGCAGCGGTTCCAGCTTTCGCACCCAATAGTGCATGCGCTATCTAAATCAGGGCAGTCGGGGTGGAGTCTGCACCGGAAGGGGAGGGATCGGGGCGGACTCCACGATGACTTCACTGATGGCGAAAAGGTAGGACACCTTATCGCTGCCAGCAGCTCGCCCAATAGCATCACCTTTCACGGTGGGGCTATTGGGTGCGAAAGCCAGCAGTGATTGTACCGCGGAGGTCCGATCGCTGCCGGCTTTTGCAGGCCCACCCCCCCGCTTCGCCCCCCCATTACCGCCAGATTTTCTGAGGTCTGCGACCTTAGAAAATCCAGACCTAAGTTGGCTATTTTTTCTTCAACAAAGTGTGCAATATTTCTCTTCAGGTAAAGTTAGTTTTTGAGAGGTATAGTGTTAGTCAATTTTTTAATAATATCAAATAGCGTTTTTGGATTATGAGAAAATGTCTGTATGTTTTTACTATAATACTCTTTTTTTTTTGCATTATTTATCAATTTTTTATAATGATCAAGGAATGAGCAGTACTTGCTCAAAGTTAGATCAGATTTATTTTTTCTGCAAGCCTTCTCCTTTCTTCTTAGAATTCTCTTTGCTTTGTCAATTTGTTTATTGAACCACGGGTTTTATTGCTTTTTGTTTTTTTATTGATTTCGTCTTTTTGGTATTCATATTATCAGCTATGGAAGATGTGATTTGACACCAAGATTTTATGGCATTTGTGGTATTGGATGTCAATCTTACTAATCTCTTTTTCGCGTTCTATCTGTAGGTCATTGGTCCTAAAAAGCGGTCGATAGGTGAACGTTAATGGTTGTAACTGTTTGAGGGGGGAGTCTGATCTAAAAGACAAGTGTGCTTGAATTAAAAAATGATCGGACCATGGAACTGGAGCATACTTAATTGATGAATCTGTGACTTTATCTATGTTTGTGAAGATTAAATCCAAGGCATGTCCACCTTTATGTGTTGGATTTGTGGTCATTAATTCGTAACCTAAAGCTGTAAACGCATCAATCAGAGTGTGACATGTTGTTGAGTGTGGTATGTCGTTCATATGTAAATTAAAATCACCTAAAATTATTGAAGTTTCAACCTTTTTCTAGTCTCATCTGGGGCCTGTCTAATTATCCCCCATGCCTAGGAAACTGCCCCAGGACCAGGATTCCCTGCAACTATAGGTTTCAAGATAGACTGGATCAGATCTCTGGAGCCAGTCCCTTATGATTTTCTGGGGTTTTCTCCTGTATACCTCTTCACAAGCATGCTATTTGTATATCTGTTGCCAATGTTATATATGGCAATTGTGAAATAGTTGGCAAAGATGCCAAGAGATGATTTAAACCAATAGTCATAAATATAGTAAAGGTGCAGTGAAGAACTATATCTTTCTATGGGACATGTCATAGATTTAATGGTGGCCCCCAATAGCAGAGGAAACCTATGGCCTTCTTTTAAAAGGGAGAAGTTTGGATCTATTGCATGGTTCATGTTACTCCTCAAAGCTATGTGCTCTAGGGAAAGGGTTATTCCCATGGGCTGAACTACATAGTTAGCTTCCTCATGAATAGGGGTACAATGACAGTTCATGGAGTATCCCTGTTCTGGGGTACATTTGGTCCTGGTGGCAGCACACCACTTCAAGGTGAATTAAGGGAGTACAAAGAGTCATGCTACTCACTTCATATGTCAGTAAAATGTATTGATATATTCCAGTACGGAGGTCACTGTAACTGCTACAGTGCACACTCAACTTTGAAATCCTATTTCTCTTTATAGATTAAGGACCTGAAGGAAGCCTAGGAGTTGCACCGGACATGATGGAGGGCTGGACTAGCTGACAGCCATTCAGGATCGGTCCAGATGTAAGTTCCTGATATGGCCATCAGAGAGATTTTCAAACGTCGATTTATGCCACACTATAGGTAGACTACTCAACATGACTCTGTCTCTGCTTTGAGCTTAAACTCTCATGCAAACATATTTACAACTTGGAAATTATCAGGGTCATGGGTAGCACTGTCATGAAGGGTTACTTGGACGACACCCTCATGCCAAGTTGGAAAACCTTCCCACTGAAAGTATATGCCCCTATCATATACAATTATGCACTGTCTCATGACTAGAAACCTGGCTAGGTATACTATAACCAACGCTTAAAGCCTTGACACTGAATCTAATTCTGAGACCATATCAAACGTGAAGCACTATCTAGTACAATACAGCTGAAAACAAACTTCTGTATGTCAAGAAATCATTCTATGGCTTTGCCACCACTTATATGACATAGGTATCCCATAGCTAGGCGTACTTCCCTTTGCCTAAACCTCTCCTAGAAAAGGAATGCCCTCTAACTGTCTATATGATACTGTACATTACACCCTGGAGCATATGAGCACACTAAATGACACACATTTGCTGTTCTCTTTACAGATGACAACTATTGTTGCCATCCAAGGAGGAAGAGCAGGTGGAAGAAGATGAGAATTATGATTATGATGTCCCACTCCCTCCTGAACAGGAAACTGATGCCACCACTCAGAAGATGCTGTCTATTCCTCCACCACCAAGGAACTCTGTGGAGGCTATACAGCCCCTTCAACCACAACCGTCAGACCCTGGGCCTGAGCATACTATCCCTGTCTACATCCTGATGGGCCTCTTCCCAGGGATGTATGAATTCCTGGCATCCAGGGATGTATGAATGCCAGGAGTCAATCTGGCCAGATTTTGCTGGCAAAGGAAATTCAGATTCCCCTCTACCTCTTCCACCAACATCTGCTATCCTGACAAGAGTTCTTGAGTCAGACATAATGTCTGGAGCACCTACTTCAGGCACTGATTCTGTGTCTCACTGCCTTTTTGGAGAGAGTATGCAGAAGATGGTGGAGGAGATGAGAGGGATCTGATCTGACTTCAGAAGTCTGTTCAGTATAGTGGGCTGCCTCAGTGAGACATTAGAGCATCTCACCATGGTGGTGCAGCTCATGGTCATGAGGCTTCTACCACCCCATCTAGACTCCTATGTCTGCAGCACCTGGCCTCTCTAGTGCCCTAGACCTTTTTTTTTTGTAAATAGCATGTGCAAACTATGTGGTAACACAACTATATATATATATATATTTGTGCTTTTTGGCTTTGAGCAGCGAGAAAGTGATTATTTTCTGATTTATTTTGAGAAGAAATTAGAACTTTCATAAAATTCACACACAACTTTCACATATTTATAGAAAGCTTCCTGTTTTTTGTTTTTTTTTTTGGTTAGGCCTTCTTCTTTAATTCAAAATAAAATTATCCTTGAAAGTGGAATTACAAATACAAGTGACAATTATATTTGAATGGTACTTCAATAACATGCAGCTTGATGCTTACATTTGAAAAATACTACAAATATGATCAGCCTTGGATAAAAATATAAAATTAAAAAGTAGGAAACAAAAAAGTAAAAAGATACATATATATATATTACTTCCCCATGAACATGTAGGTATTATTTTCATTGTTACTTTTTCTCTTATTTTGAACCATGGGTTGTATATGCAAAAAGTATAAAGGCATCACAACCCCCATGGTACAGGGAATCACAAACAGCATAGATGCATGGCAGTGAGCTAGTGGCCTGTCACCTTACTACTAGAAGGGGGCCATGGGATCAGCTTGGGAAAATGTATTCTCCTTTTCTACCCTTTCCCTCTTGATTTTACTTTGAGTGGCAGAAGGTGTCCCCAGGCTAGAATTGTCACCCTACCCTAATACCAATGCTAGTGAGGGCTGCTTCTGCTGGTGATGTTGCACACCAGCATTTGTCAGATGTCCCACTTGCTTCCCTTGACTGAAGTCCTTATTGCAGTGAATACACTGAGGAAAATGCAGGTCCTTCCTCTCTTTCAGGTGCCTCCAGATAAGAGATGTTTTCTTCAATCTCTTTTCTACATCCTTTTGGGCTAATGCTGGCAATTAAGTTGAGGTGGAGGGTATACCCTGAGGAAAATCTCCAGGGGCATCACTTATGCTCTCTATCTGTGCTTTCTGCTCTTCCTGAGGGTTGTTCTCAATGCCAACAGTAGCTTCGATCTCCCACATTACTGCCTTAGAGGCTAAGATGCAACTGTCTAATCCATCTAAATTTTATTCAGCTTCTAACTCTACAAATTATGATTGAGAGAATTCTAGACATGATTCTTTCTCAGAATCAATTGGTAAAAATATTGCTTTCATTGTCTCAGAAGTAATAACCATAGAGGAGCTTGCTGTTGGTTTTGGGTGTTGCACTTTTGCTGCTCCTGACCAGCTTTGAATAGCTATCCCATCTTTTTGCTCTGCCCCCCAAAAAAGAGAGAGAGGAGCATGCTGTCCAAATTTCAATTGATTCTGCCTTGAGCTGCATTCCTTTCCTGTCATTCTGCAGCTAAAAAGGGCCTTTTCAAGTTAGGGGTGGGACTGGCTTTTTTTTTTTTTTTTTTTGCTGTTCCTAGGTTGAGCTGACTTTGAAACAAATCCTCTGCCTCTGTGAAGGCAGCCATTGCCTCTTTTCCCTTTTTCTTTCAATGACATGATATAATTTAAAGTATACTGCCTAATGAGGGTTTGGGTATCACAAAGGAATGTATTTATTTATATTGTGCCCCACTCACAGTATCATTCTACTGTACTATGGAATACTGTCTGTATCACACACACACACACACACACACACACACATATAGGCAATGCATACGTGCTGTGCTGTATGCACTCAGTGCTGACTGATTCTGTTTTCACACAGAAAAAAATTATGAATTAAACATAACCAAAAAGACTGGCAAGCTGGTAAGACTTTTCTTCTCTTCAGTCTGTCAGTATGCAGTCTTCACTTTTGTCCTATAATCAGATATTCAGACAAGACAAAGCCAAACTAAATTACTAGCACTGCTGCAATTTCCACACTCCTACCCTGACTTTTCTTCTGTTAAGAAATAAAGCTGCAATGTCCTGATCCTGTCTTTCTGGCACAGTAAGTGATACCACTTCAATAGAAAAGATTAGAAACAGCCGCCATTTACCAGTGCCAAATCCATTTTTTTCTAGTTTTTTCTAAACTCTGAGAGAGCTTCTCAGCACATTTCTCTCCCTAACAATTGCTAGAGGGAATACAGAGCTTCTTGCACATGCTCAGTCCTTTCAGTGGAAGGACATCAGCATCCCTTGATCTAAATTACAGCTATAGGCTATTTAAAATGATGCTGCATCTTTGTCCTCTTTGTCTCCTTTCCAATTTGTTCTGCTTCAGCTCTGACACGACTGTGATGCTACATAGAGAAGAAATGATTACTATAGTTACCAGCAGTTTTTTTTTTGCTCATTAGTAGATAGCCATAGACTTCAATGGGAAAAAAACAAATGACACAACAATTTTTGTTTCACTTATGGAATCCCTCCATTCATTTTGGGAGTCCACAAATGAAACAAAAACAGACTCGTTCATGATGTTTTACCCATTCATTTCAAATAAATACATATCCCTAGAATGTTATACGGCATTAAGTAACCATCAGCCTATTATTTCACCTTCAAAATTTAGTTTTGTTAAATTACACTAAAGTGAGAACATTCTTCATAGACATAATCACAGCTGAAATGCTTGACCTGAGAGCTCTTGAGCCAAATTTGTAACTACTTTGTGTGCTTCTAAAGCTCTTGATAGAATGTGACACTACAACAGACTGAATTGACTTGCTTTGTTAGAATGAACCATGTTTGCTTATACTAAAACTGGCGATAAAAAGTGTTGAATGTGTCACTCAGTGGACCGGGTATAGATTCTTGCAAATACTCAGTGTTGTTCTCTGCAGAGAACTTATAAATATTCATAACTTGAATAAAGATTCCAAAGCACCATGAAATTGATATTATTTAGTTTGATCCATCATACGTTATACTGCCTCAGTACCACTACCTGCACCAAGGAAAGACTGCATATGAACTAATCATTTAGGAAGGGAGGGAAGCAGGTCTTTAAATAGTAAGCAGTGATTACAGTTATCTTATGAACAAGATTATAGCCATGCCTTTCACTTTGAAGGTCATTTTAATTGCTTCCTGAGGAATACAAAAGGCCATTTTACATATGATTAAATATGCATAGGCATCCATGTTCCGCAATCTCTTTACTACAGTTTTCTGCAGATGACAAATCAGTTTCATATGCCTCTGAAAAATGATTAAATGGTATTTGAGAATATCATTCCAAAATTAAAAAAGAGGTTATCAGCCTCCATGTTATTTTACTCTCATAGCAGTGTGTACATAAAGCTGATGAGATATGATTCTGTCTCTGGCTATTAAGTATATTCATGTTTTTTCCATTGTTTCCAGGAACAATTAAAAAATGTTTTGCTTTATGGCTTTGGCACTATGGCATTGTTACTTTTCATGAATCTAGAAGGTATGCCAGTACATTATTTTAAGATCTAGACTAATTGTAATTGATCGCAAGCATTCGGATACTGAAAATAAACATTTCAAAATAAAATGATGTTCTTGGCTATCAACAAATATATGGTAGAAGTAATTATCCCACTCATCATATGTTTACATATATTAGGGCCTGATTCATCAAGGTATTTTCCTATAGACACAGAATGGGAGAAAATCCTCACAGCTGGATTTTAAAACCCTGGCGAGCGTAAATCCCGGGCCTTACACACTCCAGGCCAATTTTCAAACGGGCCCAGCCATGCATGTAAACCCTGGGATGCGAGTAAGTTCTGGGGCCTTAAAAGGCGGTGGTCTGGGGGGGGGGGGGGAGGGATGGAGCGAGGCAGCCTGGGACAGTGCCATTCCTCGCTGTCCCAAAGCCTCCTTCATGTCGGCTCCTGAAGTAACTTGCAAAATAAAAGGTAAAAAAAAAATGGGTTTTAGAGGGTGGGGAGGAGAGGGGAAGGGGAAGGGAGATTAGGGTAGGGGGTAGGAAAGTTCCCTCCCAGTCTGCTCCTTAACTGGAATGGACTGGGAGGGAACTGGGGAAGGCCCTGATATCATCGCCACGGAATTTTGCTTTATTCAACCCCTCCCCCTTGCGCGTGCCGCCTGGGATTTTATAACACCTGTGCACCAACGTGTGCATGATATAAAATTGGGCATCCATGTGCGCTCGCCGGCTAGCACGCACGTATATTTTTTAAAAATCTAGCCCTTAGTGAATCAGGCAGTTAGTTTACTAAAATGTATTAAAGATAAAAATGACAATCTCTTTTCCTTTATGGCATATGCAGTTGGACTGCAGGTCACTTTTGGTATATATTGTATTTGCTTTCATTTTCACTTCTTTATTCCCTCCAGTCATCCCATGCTTCTTCACTGTAGTGCTATGTTCTTCTGAGTGATTGTCTACAATAGCAAGGGAAAGACCGTAAGTATTTGAAATTTAGATATGGTCTACAGGCATTGTTAGCAGAATCATTCTGAACATTGTGCAGAAAATATTTAAGCAAAGTCCCATCTGATTCCTAAGGGCTACTGTTGGAATCATCAGCCACAGTTCGGAAAAAGAGATGGAGGCATATGCAGCGGATAGGGGGAGCCACAAGGGCTGTGGCCCTCCTAAAATTCATTGCCAGCAATGACTGCTTCCCCTTTCTCTTCTAAATTTGCAACAGGCTCTCTATTTACTGATCAAATCTAGAAGTTTGTATTGTTTGATGTTTTATGAGGAATGGAGATGTTTATGTTTTTCCATTGTTCCACTGCAAACAGAGTCTGGCTTGTTGCAGTTTCTAGTTCAGTTTGTGTTTACACATTTCTATTTGTACTTTATGGTCTCTCTATTCTGTATTTGATAAGGATCTGTCTGTGCTCTGCATCAGTGACTTATTCTGTTTTCCTAATAGGTTGTGTATTGGTATTTTAAGGTCTGAAGTTAATATTTGCAGTACTGTATTTTCATGGGTAGGATTCTGATTGTTTGAATGCTGGCAGTTAGTGTTGTTTTGGTATGGGAAATTTAGTATACTGTAACTGTAGTTCAGTTTACTTATGGCTTTCTGAGGCCCAAGCACCAACCCCAGCACACTTTACAATAGGTCCAACACTATATGGGTTCCAAGTGCCTTTTCTAGGGCTTCCTCATGGGCAACGTAGTATATATAAATATAACATACATGTTGTTCTGAAAGTTTTATCTCATGTAAAATGTGTTTTACAAATTCACCTGAGATGTGAATCGTGTGATCGATCGTCTTAACGATCGATTTCGGCTGGGGGGGGGGGGAGGGAATCGGATCATCGTGATTTTGATTTTTTAAATATCGTGTAAATCGTAAATCGGGGGAGGGCGGGAAAACCAGCACACTAAAACATCCCTAAAACCCACCCCGACCCTTTAAAATAAATCCCCCACCCTCCCGAACCCCCCCAAAATGCCTTAAATTACCTGGGGTCCAGAGGGGGGGTCCCGGTGTGATATTTTACTCTCAGGCCTCCGGTGCGTTGTAGAAATGGCACCGGCGCTACCTTTGCCCTGTGACAGGGCAAAGGTAGCGCCGGTGCCATTTTGTTTTTTGTCCCCCGACGTCAGGAGCATAGGAGATCGCTCCCGGACCCCCGCTGGACCCCCAGGGACTTTTGGCCAGCTTGGGGGGTCCTCCTGACCCCCACAAGACTTGCCAAAAGTCCAGCGGGGGTCCGCGAGCGACCTCCTGCACTCAAATCGTTTTGACGTACAAAATGGCGCCGGCCATATGGCGTATGGCCGGCGCCATTTTGTACGGCAAAACGACGTCAGGAGCATAGGAGATCGCTCCCGGACCCCTGCTGGACCCCCAGGGACTTTTGGCCAGCTTGGGGGGTCCTCCTGACCCCCACAAGACTTGCCAAAAGTCCAGCGGGGGTCCGCGAGCGACCTCCTGCACTCGAATCGTTTTGCCGTACAAAATGGCGCCGGCCAGACGGCATATGGCCGGCGCCATTTTGTACGGCAAAACAATTCGAGTGCAGGGGGTCGCTCCCGGACCCCCGCTGGACTTTTGGCAAGTCTTTTGGGGGTCAGGAGGCCCCCCCAAGCTGGCCAAAAGTCCCTGGGGGTCCAGCGGGGGTCCGGGAGCGATCTCCTACGCTCCTGATGTCGGGGGACAAAAAACAAAATGGTGCCGGCGCTACCTTTGCCCTGTCATATGACAGTATTCAACAATAAATAGTGACATATAAATATATATTTTTCTCAATCTTTATTGGTAACAAAAAGATATAAAAACCCTTAAACAATTTTATTCTAAATATACCCCGGATCACCACATTTACCCCGGATCACCACATTTAAAAATACACCAATACCATGTTCTCACATACCATCCATTCAACACACTCACACAGCAACCTATATAAAAAAATTTTTTAACAAACAATTCCTTAGAATTCACATGAGCTGGTTCATATCTTCTATAAGCAGAAAGAGTCCAATTCCACCAAAATTTTTCTTCTTCGTTCCCAAAAAACGTCAGATACTTCAATATATCCTTTTATCCTCTCTCTTTATCCTCTCGACATGTTTCGCCTCTTGTCAGGCTTCTTCAGGAGAGCTTGTGTAAAGTCTCCTGCTGCTTATATTTTAATCTTCAATCGGTATCCAAAGGAATCAATTTTCTGAACGTCCTAGCTAATCTCTCCTGGACGTACAGCAGATATCCCCGACTCTTTTTTCACCATTTAAATACATCTTACTTCACCTTTTCTTAATTTCAGCAAAAATGCCATGACCAAGCCTTCAGAAAACGTCCAAACCGAGTGAGTCAGCGGAATTTTAAATCGTCAAAAAACGATTCACATCCCTAAAATGCACAATTATTGTGTGCGTTGTGTGTGTGTGTGGGGGGGGGGGGGGGGAGTGTGCCTAATGCATTTGAATCGACCCAGAGAGAGTCCAGCACATAAAGCCCTCACCATTCACCATCTCCCACTTCCACAGGGGGAAATGCTGGGGCAACATATCCAGGTGAGTTTGGATGTTGTTTTTAAGCAGGCAAGTGGTGCCCAAAAAACTAGAACTGTTTCAATATCTGTAGGCCACATTTTTCTGGTTTCTGGTTACATTTCTTGATAGTGATCTTCTCTTTTCACACACATAGTACAGAATAATCGTCTCTTCTCCAAACTGAACAGCCCTAACTTCTTTAGCCTTTCCTCATAGGGCAGCCGTTCCATGCCCCTTGTCATTTTGGTTGCCCTTCTCTGCATTTTCTCCAATGCAACTATATCTATTTTGAGATGTGGTGACCAGAATTGCACACAGTATTCAAGATGTGGTCTCACCATGGAGCGATACAGAGGCATTATGACATCCATCCTATTATTTGCCATTCCCTTCTGAATAATTCCTAACATTCTGTTTGCTTTTTTGACTGCTGCAGCACACTGAGCTGATGATTTCAATGTATTATCCACTATGACACCTAGATCTCTTTCCTGGGTGATAACTCCTAAAATAGAACCTAAGATTGTGTAACTACAGCAAGGGTTCAGATGTCCATGACTCAAAGGTTCTGTCATTAGCTACGACTCCACAGAGGGTGCTAGTATAGGACAAGTTTCTTGAAAGCTCTCTTGCTCAAGGGGAAGGACTTTCTGGACTGATTGATGTTTCTCTTTCTGAGACAGATGGTGTAATTTATAGCTGATGAGAGTTCCCTTGCTATCTGCTTTATCTCCTTTTAATGATTCATTTATGACTATTGAAGAGCCTGGGACTGTTTCTCTAAAATATGTATGGCATGTGGTTACCAAAATGAAAAATACTATGTCTTATTCTGTTTCTCAATTATGTAAGATAACAGAAGACATTGAGGTTCATATTAAGTCACCTCTTGGATAGCAGACTTAGCCAGAAAACGTTCTCTAACTAACTTTTAAGGTAGACCATATATGGTTAAAAGGTGAGGTGAAAGAGGCTATTTTAGCTAAAAGATCTTCATTCAAAAATTGGAAGAAATTGGAAGAAAATTGGATCCAACGGAAGAAAATAGGATAAAGTATAAGCACTGGCAAGTTAAATGTAAGATCCTGATAAGAAAGGCTAAGAGAGAATTTGTAAAGAAGTTGGCCATAAAGGCAAAAACTCACAATAAAAACTTTTTAAAATATATCTGAAGCAGGAAGCCTGTGAGGGAGTCTGTTGGACCATTATATGATCAAGGGGTTAAAGGGGCACTTGATGCCATTGCGGAAAGATTAAACAAGTTCTTTGCTTCGGTGTTTACTGAAGAGGATGTTGGGGAGATACCAGTTCCAGAGAAGGTTTTCATGGGTAATGATTCAGATGGACTACACCAAATCACGGTGAACCTAGAAGATGTGGTAGGCCTGATTGACAAACCGAAGAGTAGTAAATCACCTGGACCGGATGGTATACACGCCAGAGTTCTGAAGGAACTAAAAAATGAAATTTCAGACCTATTAGTAAAAATTTGTAACCTATCATTAAAATTATCCATTGTACCTGAAGACGGGATGGTGGCTAATTTAACCCTAATATTTAAAAAGGGCTCCAGGGGTGATCCGGGAAACTACAGATCAGTTAGCCTGACTTCAGTGCCAGGAAAAATAGTGGAAAGTGTTCTAAAGATCAAAATCACAGAACATTTAGAAAGACATGGTTTAATGGAACAAAGTCAGCATGGCTTTACACAAGACAAGACATGCCTCTCAAATCTGCTTCATTTTTTTGAAGGGGTTAATAAACATGTAGATAAAGGTGAGCCGGTAGATGTAGTGTATTTGGATTTTCAGAAGGCATTTGACAAAGTTCCTTCATGAGAGGCTTCTAATAAAAGTAAAAAGTCATATGATAGGTGCTGATATCCTTTCATGGATTACAAATTGGTTTAAAGATAGGAAACAGGAGATCACGTGATGTGCTGGGCTTGGTAGGGTGCCATCCTCTGAGCTCCGGCTGCCACCCCCTTCCCCCTGGCAAAATCCATTACCATCACGAATATACTGTGTTCTTTTTGGCGAAATTGTCTTTTCTTGGTGTGCTGGTCCTAAAAGCCATCATTGCAGAGATCTTTGCGGCGCCGCATGGCTACCAGATTGTTTCTCAAGGAGAAAGAAAAGCTGAAGGCCCCTGATGCCCAAATGGCTGCTGTAACTAATGCGGAAACGATGCTTGATGGTGAATCTCTGGAGGACAAAATTTCCCATGCTGTGGTGTCAACTCTAGACATAAGATTACATCAACTATCTGAGCAGATAGCCGATGTTCGAGCCTCCCTCACCGAATTCGATGCCCGCACTGATCGACTTGAAGGCCGGCTGGGCCTTGCAGAAGATGATATCGGAGCCTGGAGAGGCAGGTCGATGAACTTACAAAGCAAGGGTAAGCAAGGAAAAACTTGACGACATCGAAAATCGATCCCATCACAATAATTTGCATTT